>NW_019154085.1:55727329-56222184 GCF_002288905.1 Enhydra lutris kenyoni
AGCCCAGTTCCGTTGTAAGATTCAAGGTCTGTCTGTTGGTCTGTCGGTCTTTCTTTAATTAGCATTAAACATTAGTGTGGCTGTTGGAAGGAGACTAGATTTACTTGAAAGGTCCAGACTTGCTCTATACAAATATAAATGCATCCAGCTGAGCACTACTTATTAAACACTTGTTGTGGAATTCCCAAAAAGTCACTTTCCTTGAGGAGCGGGTGTCAGTTTCCCAGCTACCCCTCCCGCCCTCAGGTGTTTGAATAGACTAAAATGCAGGCAGTCTGTGCTCTCCTTCTGACTTTGCAATGAACTTTTCTTGAACTTGACTGGCAAGACTCCTTCTCTGCCAAGTGGGTTTGATTCCTTTGCTTTCCTCAGGAAGGTGGGTGCGAGGAAGTGATTGCAGGGAGAACTGTGCAAACTGCTCTGTGCAACACACGTCTGGGCATTCTTAGGGCCAACTCCATGTACACTCACATCCAAAGCCTGGACAGCAGGCTCGAGGTAGCCTCTCTGCTCCTTTCCTCAAAAGGAGAAACAGAAAAAGAGTTGGTTTTCCCTGTTCCCCATGATATTCTAAATGATGATGCTCCTAAGCATGTGCTAGACAGTATTCCCCACGCTTTGCTATTCCAGGGAGAAGGGAGTAATGTCCAAGAAGCTAGAGAAGCCCATCAGGGCAGCAATGAGAAGGCTCCAGGCACAGGGCTGAAGGTCGGATGGCATGCCCCTGAGTTGTCTGTTTCCAGTTGGTGTCCTGATTGGTCAGGGGTCGTGCTCCACTGATATTCTCTGATGTCCAACATAAGCCCAAGGGCAGAGACCACTGGGGCAACATAAACAAGTGGGGCAGTTTAGTGTAGGAATTTTAAGGCCCTCTTGGTTTGATCCTCCCCCCCCCACCCCGCCATCTTTTGAGAGAGTCATGAATACAGGGAAATACTTCAGACACTGGGAAAAGCATGACAGCAGTGGAATGTGCAAATAGACGCATGGCCTCAGAGCAAGTAAAGACTGATGAGAACCATGGCCAATTATGGGTCAAAAGGACAGCAGCTGGTTGGTGATAGACCAGGGGTTCTTAACCTTTATGGGGCTGTGGGCCCCTATGGCAGTCAGGCAAAACCTCTAGATCCTATCTCAGGATGAAGTTTTTATATGAAATAAAATACACAAGATTACAAAGGAAACAATTATTTCAAAATACAGGGATCCCATAGGTCAGGGTTAAAAGCAATTATACCTGTGTAGAGATATGGGTGGTGTAATGCCAAATATTTTGATTTTTTTTAAGAGAAACCAATGCCAAATTTTTTAATGAAAATTTCTGAGTTTTAAGTGTCAACATGACATTTTTCAAACACTAAACCAGACTACCTCAGCAACATGTCTCGGTTGGGTTGGCCGGTGGCCACCATTTCAAAACCTCCATGTTAGTTGTTGTAGGAGACTCTTTGTACAAAAGCAATGGTGAGAATCCCACATGATGTTGACAGATAAGACTGGGAACAGTATCATAGCCAAACCAGGGAAAGCCTAACACTTGGTCATTTGTCCAATGGAAGAGTACAAAATATGGCAGAAAAGATGCATGCGTCCTGTGTGCTTAGATTCAAGTCCATAACAAGGTCAGTCATTATTTTCCTTCCTTTGTTATTTTAATTTTAGCATCCCACCTTCCACTGTGATTTCCCACTGGGATACTTAGATAGATTTTAGGTTGGGCTTTGGAATTTAAGGTTTTTAATTTGCTTTCATCACTTCTTTCCACTAACTCTTAGAAAATGGAGGGTTTTTTTTTTTGTTTTGTTTTTTTGTTTTTTTGTTTTTTTTACCCTGATGGAAAAGAAGTGAGAGTTAGTTTCATGCTGTCAGCATAAAAAAGGTATACAGGGATAGACACTAAAGTAAAAACAGAGGGGAAGGCCTTTATTTCAATGAAAAATTCTTACAATAATAATATCTAAAAAGGAGTTTTACCTGTTCTGAACTTAACTGAAATTAGGAAAGATCAAATCAGTATATTTTCATATAATTAGAAAATATATTGATCCCTCTTAAGAGTTATGGAATCCATATACATTTGCTTATAAATGTCCCCTCACATTCCAATAAATGGAAGCCATACCATAAGGCCAGTCATTTTTTTCAAATGGAGTCAATGAAGTAAATAAGGATGACCTTTCCTAAATCAGTGGCTTCCAAATTTTTTGACCATCATACGTAGAAGAGAAGTATATTTTACATCACTGTATGTGTGTGATTACATATATACATACGTTTATAAAAACAAAAGTTCCATGAAACAATACTTGCTCTTGCCAAGAGACACGCTTTCTAATTCTGTTCTGTTCTATTCCATTTTGAAATGTTGGTCTGAACCCACTGAATTGATCTCATAACCCTCTAGTGGTCTGTGACTTGCCCTTTGAGAAGCAATGTTATAATACGTCACCATGTTTCTTTGACTCTTGGCACAGTCCCCCATTCCCAGATTCCCCCCCAGAATACTCTAGGGCCCTTTGAGTCAGGACCCAGTCCTTCTTCCTTCATCCGTGCTTGTTGACGACAAGGTGTGTGGGTTCTGTATAACTTCCACCCTCTTCATTTTCTAATGTGTTCATTTACTCATTTTTTCACTCTAAGTTTCATTTATTCAAGAAAATATTTCTTGAGTATTCACTATGTGATCGACACAGGTCTTACCTGGTCTTACATCCAGGACAATAGGCATGTAAATTGATTATCATGTCATGTATTAAGAACTAAGCCAGGTATGCCCAGATAGACATGGGATCACAGAGAAGTGGCACCTGGCGGTGGTGAGTCTGTAAGGATTGGGACGGGCCAGATGTCTGACTAGACAATCTCTGGCAGGCATCTCAGTGACCTCTAAAATAAGCCCTAGGGTTGCAAGTGAGTCAAGATCTGAGGGCTAGGGGGTTGGGGTGGGCATGGGAAGGGAGTCTGTGATGACAGGGTGGGCTGAAGTCTCTGACTTATAGTGAGAAGACGGGAGGAGTGATGACATCATGGGGTTGTGGGAAAATGTGGAGGTCTCCCAGCCCGGTGTTAAGTTTTTGTCCCACAGAGAGTTGACATCGCAAAAGCGTGTTATTTTCATGTTGACAAAGGATCTCATCTTTCACTGTGACACTCCCTAAGAATGGATTCCTGCAAACAGCAAAGACTAGTCCTGAGCTGGGAATGAACAAGAACTCCTAAGATCACTCCTCATGAAGAACCCCTTCTTCCTCTGGAAGTTCAAAATTACAAGATCCAGTTAGAGCTGGAAAAAAATTCAGTAACAGTCCTGCAGCCAATTCCATCTTATAGAGGAGGACAACTGAAGCCAGTGACCTGCCCAGGTCCACACAACTAGCCAGTGGGAGAGACAGGCCTAGAAGCTGGTCTTCTGCCTTGTGTCCCAGGCTGGGCGCCACCCCCATGACTACCTGAGGGGAGCTTCTGGAGGGTTGGACACAGGGAACATGGTAGCCTCTCCTTTGTCTCATTGCCTTTTGCTGCTTCTTATTCAAGCCAAGGGAGACACCTACACAAGTGGGTCACTCTTTTGGTAGATGATGGCTTCTTGTTTAGAGGGTGCAGCTGAAGTGACAGGTCACTGCAGTATTTAACATTATTTAGTCTTCTTTGTTCGAACAGCAAACATCTGGGCTGGCAGGAGCTTTGGAACCTTACCCCATTAATGTCTTGAGCTCTCTTCAGCTCTAAATTCCCTCCTTCCTGGTGCGTTAGGGAGGCTCCTCAGGGTTAAACACATTCATTAGGCCTCTGTCTAATTTCATCTTTGCATTAATGAAATGCAACATTGTTAATAAATTTAATGTGTATAAAAATCACCTAAGGAACTTGTTAAAAATGTTAATCCCAGAGGCTATCCCCAGACATTCCAATTCTTAGGTCTTGGTATAGGTGAGCCCAGAAACCTGCCTTTTAAATGTATCCTTCAGGATAGTGATACATGTATCCCCCTTAGGGCACCTTTAGGAAAAAAATACAGGAGTAAGAGCATAAAGCGTTTGAAGAAAATGGAGAGTTGGCTCCCCAGAAGTTTTCTCCTCTCCTGACTAAAACGAAGCTAAAGGACCAACACGACTTCCTTCAGATAAAACACTGAGGCTACTTAGAATAAACTCCTTTCCCCAAATTGCCAAGAAATCTCCACAAGTTGACCCTCCAAGAAGCAGGATTGGGATGTGAACTGCTTGGGAAAAGATCACATTAGAAGTCCTATAACGTGGGGCACCTGGGTGGCTCAGTGGGTTAAGCCTCTACCTTCAGCTCAGGTCTTGATCTCAGGGTCCTGGGATCGAGCCCCACATGGAGCTCTCTGCTCAGCAGGGAGCCTGCTTCCCCCTCCCTCTCTGCCTGCCTCTCTGCCTACTTGTGATCTCTGTCTGTCAAATAAATAAATAAAATCTTAAAAAAAAAAAAGTCCTATAATGTAATTACCGGTGGGGCCCCCAACCCCTGGACAAAGCAGTACCAGTCAAAGTAACAGATCCAAGAGTGGCCACAAGGTGGCGATCTTCTGCATTTATTTGAAATGCTTTGCGTGTTCTCATCAGGTTTAGCTTATTTTCAATATTAAACACATCATTAGTTTTAGAAGTATGCATTAATTTTAAAAGGATGCAAAGAGTAATGGTTTAACAGGCAAGACTTCAAACTCGCATTTCAATCAAATACTGACACACTATAGATGGAAGAATTTAGTGAGATTTCCACATCAAACCCCAGAAAAAAGATAAAAATCTGTTTGAGAAAAGGCTGTAGTCTTTGCAAAATGAAAAATGTCACTCAAAGAAAGTGTCTTAAAAGCTTTCTGAGAAGTTGGGGGTTTTTTGGTGTGTGTGTGTGTGTGTGTGTGTGTGTGTGTGTGTTTTGAGAGCTAGTAGGTACAATCTGGTTATCAAAAAAATTTAAAAAGCATCATGTGGTAAAATTTCCTTTTTATTGGTCTGTAGTCAGGATCAGAAAATGAAAAAGAGAGAGAAAGAGAAAAAAGCTCTGGATAAACATAAAACCAGGACAGTTCTGAACGAGAAGTGACAGGGAGCTTCGGCTTGGCTGGTGTGGACCTGAGTTTCTCCCAGCAACACTGCTGGGCCTCCTGGGAGGTGCAGCAGCAGAAGAGGAAGCCAGTGGGCCGAGACCAAACAGAGAGGATGTGAGGGCTCACCATGGTGCAACGTCAGGCCAAGCAGCACAGCTTCAGACTACTGGGAGGCCAAGCCCTTGACAAGGTCTCTGTGGGCCTGGGACCTCCGGCACAGAGAGGCCCGTAGTTGGGTTTACAGGGAGACCAAGTCAACATTCCACAGGGATGGGCCGCAAAAGACAGCAAAGGTCTCAGGTCAGTGAAGAGTGCAGGAGACAGGGTTGTTGCACACTTAGCAGGGAGCAGCCCTTGGCCACGCAGTAGGCCTCACAGTAGGAACAGTGTGTCTAGGAAGCTTAGTAAGAGGAGGGTGTGGTGGGAAAGAAATCAGTCCTCAGTTTTCAAGAGCACGTGGGAAACTTGACCTCATATCTTACCCTCTCATTTCAGCTTCCCCCGGAAGAAGAAACACTGGAAGGCAAGAGGACAGCACTGAAGAAGTACGAAGGGCCGTCAGGACTAAAAAAGGGGGCAAGGAGATAGAGCCAACCTCCGTAGCTGGGCGTTCCTCACTTTTACTTTTTCTTGTTTCTCCCATTGTGCTCTTGGTCAGGGTAAGAAATGGTGGGAACGGGAAAACTCTTCTGAAGAAGAAAGGCTGAGGGGGCTGTTCTCTTAGAAATTTGGAGAGTGCAGGAGAGATCAATGAGGGTTTTCTTTTCTTTTTTAAAGATTTTATTTATTTGGAAGAGAGCAAGAGAGAGCAGTGAAGGACAGAGGGAGAAGTAGACTTTCTGCTAAGCACTGAGCCCGAAGTGGGGCTCCACCCTAGGACCTGAGCTGATCATGACCTGAGCTGAAGGCAGACGCTTAACCGACTGAGCCACCAAGGCACCCTTCTTTTTTTCTCTTTTCTTTACAGCATGGGGCTGGTGCAAAGGCCCTAAGGTCCTGGTTGTTTTAAGGGACAGCTATCCTTTGGCTATTCTCTCTGTTCAGGCCCACTCACTACCAGGACAATCAGATGAGAGCTTTGGCAGAGAGGTTAGACATTCTCCCTCCAAAGCCAGTGTGTCTGCAGCATAGTGTCCCATGAGAACCTTCCCTGGGCTGCTAGGCAGCTGAGGGAGATGCATATAGAGCTGAGGAGAAGGGATATCTACGAGACATTCCCCTTGGGAAGATCGTTTTCCCACTGCATTATCCATGGATCTAGGGAGATGGACTGCCCAAAGGTGGATACACAGAATGAGTTCAAATCTTGCCAATTGTCATGAGGCCCTGGGTCATGAGTAATGTCAGATACAGTAGGTGATTTAACGGTAAGCATTCTTATTTAATGACCCTCCAAATGAAAATCGTATCCTCCATCCAGTGTGATAGGTGCCTTAACTTTGGGGTACATGTTTCACTGACCTGGGTTGATTTACTTACATGCAGGCAATCAACTCTTAGAGGCAGGAATGGAGAACATAGAAGTGTGTTCTAAGAAGCAAGTTTTTGAGTTTGTTGTTGTTGTTGTTGGGGTTTTCCTTGCATGGCGGATTTCATGTTTGAAGATGAGGTTTCTGATCTACAGTGAGGGGTGTTGGTGCTGGGGTGATTTTCCAGTGAATCGGAGTGGATTTGCACAGATTTGTCCTCTACAGTCTCTGCATAACCATCAGCATTGCACAGGCAGTCAGCCCAGCTCACAGAAAGTGAGGAAAGCTCGCGGGCTTGTGCAGGAGCTGGACTTCTGGTGTGAGTCTCATGGACCCAGAGCTTGGGGCTGCTGCTCCACTAGCTTCCACACCCCTCACTACGTGTCACACACTCACAACTGGAAATGAACTTTGTCTTAATTGAGACATCTTTGCAAGTATGAATGGTTACATCATAAAATAAGAAATACAGACAATTTCCCCTCAGAGATTTAGGAATATTAAATCAATAATAAACTAAGTGTAATGTTCTCAGATCAAAGCAGCCCTTTTTTAAGTAATTGAGAGAGTTTCTTGTAATTAGATTTCTTTTAAAGATTTCTTTGAAAAAAACAATGTTTCCTTTGGAAGCAGATGCTGTGTTGACTCATAGTCAAATTACCAGAGTCTTAGACATTTTAATATCACTTTAGATAATTAGCTACATTGCTTTAATTTCCAACTACTATGCCATTGAGTTCTGTCTGGCAACCATTTGGGCATTAGTCTCACAGGAAAGTTGCTGAATGGCCAATATGTTGACTGCTTTGGCAAGGCCACAGAATTATGATATATAGTATGCCCTTTGCTGTTAGTGGAAGACTATGTAATTTATTGTCCAAACTGGGATACTTTTGAGAATAAAAGGAGGCACAATTAATAATCACTCCAAGAAAACAGTTATAAACTGGGACTTCCTTGCCTACAAGGCAAGGTCTTTCCTTCAAAGTTATTCTGCAGAAAGATGGAAGATGCAGATATAGTTATAAATGTTACTCAGGTTCTCATGAAGTTACTCGTATTCCAGGTCAAGCTCCTTTTTTGTTTGTTTTTTTGTTACCTAGAAAATACTCTTTAGGCGAGACATCCTAAAATGATTGAACCACTGCTAGTTTTGCATTTCTGTAGAGGTCAACTAATGGAAAACAGGTTTAAAAAGGAGGGGTAGAAATTTGACCCAGAATTAGAAATTATTCCTGGGGGTCATCCCTCAAAATTTCAGTTGCTGGATTTTGCAATTATAAAAGCAAAAAGTTAAAGTGGGTAAGCTGTCAACCGATAGGATAAATGGAAATTCCTATTTTTATGAAAGCTTATGGTTTAAAAGAGAATTTTCAGCGACATCACGATGCCTGATTTTTAAAAGTACTACCCGTCAAACAACGAAGAGCAAGGTGTGGGCTCTTGTAATGAAGGAGACAATGAAGACCGAACATGCATGTGGACGTTGAATGTAAGAGTGGGCAAAATGCAAAATTAAGCATCATTTTATGTAATACCTGATTTTAATATCAACATATAGTTTTTTTAAAGATTTTATTTATTTATTTATTTATTTATTTTAAAGATTTTATTTATTTATTTATTTATTTATTTATTTATTTTTAAGATTTTATTTATTTATTTGACAGAGATCACAAGTAGGCAGAGAGGCAGGCAGAGAGAGAGGAAGGGAAGCAGACTCCCCGCCGAGCAGAGAGCCTGATGTGGGGCTCGATCCCAGGACCCTGGGATCACGACCTGAGCCGAAGGCAGAGGCTTTAACCCACTGAACCACCCAGGCAACCCAATATCAATATATAATTTAATCAACAAATTGAAGATTATGATTAGACTTGAGTATTTTATTCATATTCTGAAAAGTTTATGTATTCAAATTGGCCAAAAACTTTCCATTGGATCTTCTTATGGGGAATCACCTTGTATCTGGGGCAACTTATATCCAGGCATATGTTGTCATCACTACATGGCTTTCTGTTCTGTGTAAGTTTTTAGCAACAGGCAGAGTGGATAAGGGGGTCGGCCTGACTTTCTGTCTGGGCAGAAAATTTGTCATGACTCCAGGTGATAGAGCACAACATCGAGCCTGTGAGCTATGTCTTTTTGTGTCCTAAGTCCAGCTGCTGTCTTTCAAAATACCATCATGCAGGGGGGAAGGGATTATGAGTTTGAGCAGGTCCTGAAGATTAATAGATGACCAGTAGGGTCTCGCCAAGCAAAGTCTCTCAGGGCTACACTGAATGGCTCAGGGGCAGTTCCTTTCCATCCCAGGCTCTAAGAAGCCTCCATCATGGACCCAAGCCCTGCTTCGTTTGGTGTTAAGGTGGCCTGGGGTACATTTATCAAAGACAAGCCACTGTATGGATCTGGAAAGAATGTGTCATCCTGGTCTCCTCTGGCCTCCTGGGAGCTTAGAGTCTAGCCAGGGGGCTGATAAGATGCACTTGTGGACTAACCAGCTCTGTAACTTCAGGCAAATCCCTTAAACTTTCTGAGGGGACTGGAGGGGTTTTCTTCCAGAGCTATTTATTTTATCTATAAAAATAGAAGCAAAAGGACAGTGAAATGTTAACATAAATGGTACAGAAAATGAACACTTCAGAAGTAAAAAGAAATGAGGTCAGTGTGTTGGAGTGATTGGGGAAATCCTCTGGTTTCTTAGGTTTTTGTGAAAAAAAAAATGTACTCCGCTACTGTGGACTAAGTTTAACAGGTTTTGGAGTAGAAGTACACTGAGGGTCAGGGAGGAGAATTCACTTTGTTAGGCCTATACCTATACATAAAAGGCCCTTAAGAACCAGAGAAAATGGTCTAGCCTCACAAACCCTAAAGTAAGGTATTATTTGATATGTTGAGTGCCTTGGAGGAAAGGAAGTCATCTGATCCTGGTGGCCTTCCTCTCAAATTTGAGGACCCCATTCTCTTGATTTGGCCCTGTGAAGGAACTTCAGAGATTTCGAGGTGCTAAGAGCAGGCTTAGGGATGGGAGTGGCGTGTAGAGATGGAGAGCTGTGGTGCTGGAACACCTCCTGGACTGCTGGCATACTTGATTGATCCGGCTGTTTTAAGGATTTTATTTCTTTATTTGAGAGGGAGAATGAGAGAGAGAGAGAGAGAGCACAAGTAGGGGGATCAGCAGGCAGAGGGAGAAGCAGGCTCCCCGTTGAGCAAGAAGCCCCATGTGGTACTCTATCCTAGGACCCTGGGATCATGATGAAGCAAAGGCAGATGCTTAACTGCCTGAGCCACCCAGGCACCTGATCTGGCTGTTTTCTAAGGAAAATCTGGAGAGTCAGCCAGTGTCAGTTTAGAAGGCTTATAGCTTTGATGCTCTTCATTTTCCAACTTCCTCTAGTTGCCTTTTTGGTTGGCAGCACATTACTGAATAACCAGGTACATGGTCTTCTCTGTAGAACTCATACAGACCACAATTATACCATCAAAAGCCTGTGAGATAAAACTGAGATGAAAGATTCCATGTCTGTTGCAATCCAGGTGGTTCTAATGCCTACACTTCTGGTTTTCCTTAAAACGAATCTCTCGGTTGGGTAAAATACCTCCTTGCTTTCCTTAAAAAGATTTCTTTCTTGTTTTAAGCAAAGATCATAGCCATCCGGTCCTGTTTATGATCACAATTAACATAAAAAAAAAAACCTCCCTCAATGGGGCACCTGGGTGGTGCGGTGGGTTGAGTGTCTGACTCTTGGTTTCTGCTCAAGTTGTGATCTCAGGGTCATGGGATTGAGCCCCGCATTGGGATCCACATTCAGCGTGGAGTCTGCTTGACACTCTCTTTTCCTCTGCTCATCTTCCCCAACTCTTAAATGAGTAAATAAATATAAAACCAAAAACCAAAAAACCAATCTCCCTCAAATGCCTCCTCCCCTATGTTTGGGCTTATCACTCTGAATGTACATCTGGGAGAGCTGAATGTTGCATTTTGTTCTGGGCAGCACATTTCATGAGGGGTATTGGAAACCAGTAAGTTCCCAGGAGAGAGGGATGGTATGGGATTATGACACATGAATCTTTTTTTTTTTAAGATTTTATTTATTTATTTGACAGACAGAGATCACAAGTAGGCAGAGAGGCAGACAGATAGAGAGGGGGAAGCAGGCTCCCTGCCAGGCAGAGAGCCCAATGCGGGGCTCAATTCCAGGACCCTGGGATCATGACCTGAGCCGAAGGCAGAAGCTTTAACCCACTGAGCCACCCAGGTGCCCCTGGAGAAGTGAATCTTAACCTAAAAATTGAGAGCTGGTGGCTGCCCGTTCAGGGAGAAATAGGACCAGATATTGCTTATTTTGGCTTTGTAAAAGGAGGAACTTAATAGAACATGGGGCTCACCACCTTTGGAATGGGCTGGGGTGAAGTCATAAAGTCATGAGAAATGTCCTCGGAGAGATGAGTTGGGCCTTTTTCAGGATGCCAAATCCAGACGCATCCCAGGTAGCTTGAGGTGAAAGTCTGAGTTTAAGCTGGGGATACAAATAGATGTATGACAAAGTGCCCACTGTCTTCCAGAAGAAACGATGTATAAGTAAAAATATAAGTTAACAGTGTAGGAAGTGTATGCCCCAGACTAGGGGACATACTGAGGGCTGCGGGTTGGAACGTGGCTGAGACTCAGAGAAGTGATTGGGGAGATTTCCAGAATGCGGCCTTCCCAGCTATCCCCCATCCCTACGAGTGCTCCCCTCACAGACCCTCCTCTGTGCTACGCATCCTCGTGGTCCCAACACAGGGCTGGGAAGACCGCAGTCTGGAAATCTTTGAACTCTAGTTTGTTGGAGTAAATTCTCTACTGGTACCTGAATTACTAAATAGCAATGTCTTTCATACTTGACAGGCAGTGTTGGCTTCCTTTTGCGGTGCCTCAGAAAGGACAAATGTCAGTGTAGAAAACAAATAACATCATGGCATTTTCCTGACCTCTTTCATCAGTGGAGTCTCTAGCCTTAACAGGCTTTTAAGGGAAATAGTACATTCTTTTGGCATTTTCTGGTATTAGCCTACCCACCCCTAAACCCTCAAAGCCCACTTTATAATTTCCCCCAGGAGGCCAGAGGTCATTTAGAACAGCAAGTGTAGGCAACACCCAGCTATTAGAACTCAAATTTCAGAGCTCTCCCTAAATTCTGGCCTGAAGCATTTTGGAGATGGCAGGGGGCCACAAAGTTGGGGAGACTTTGAGGTTATTTCCTGCCTGCAATGAAAGCATGTGGTTTCTGAGGCTGGCATGGGCAGGCTGGTCTCCTTTAGGGAGAGGTGCAGCTCCCCTTCCAGGGAGGTTCTCTCTCCTCAGCACTGGCTGCAGGCCTTACTCTTGGCCCTTCTGCTTCCTTAGAGGCACATACTTTCCTGTTCTCCCTCTTCCTGCATTTAGCAGAACTTCTAGGGTGGGAAGCTTAGAGGAGTCTCAGGGCTGCTCCTGCGCCCTGCTACCCCAGATGAGAGGTGTGGTGCAAACAGGGAGTGCTGAAAGGCACCTGTTCCAGAAGGGATCTTCCAGTGAGTCTCAGGCAGCCACCCAGCTAGCCAGTGCCTCTGTGGTTTCCTGAGTGAAGGAGAAGCCGGAAAGTATGCAATGCAGTAGTTGGTCTGCTGCGGCATGATTGCTTGGCCAAGTTGGTGGCAATAACCCTCCGGCTTTGTAGAGGAGGTGTGCACAGACAAGCCCCACATGTTCTCATTGAGGAGTCCAGAAGCCCCTCAACACCCTCCACACTGGCCTACTCTGAGGTTTAAAAATGCTACCATAAGTTTGGATTCACCGGTTTTTTGTAAATATCCCTCTGTGGTTCTCTTTAAAAATGCAATTTCACCTGATACAAAAAATTAGTCTATTGGGTCATTCCTCCCTTGTAAGAGGGGTGTGTTGGCCTGACAGCATCAGGAGTTGGAGAAAGTAGCCAAAGACAGCTGAATATTTTGAATTGAGAGATCAGAGCATACTGAGGGCCACATTTACTTTCTTTAGGATTTGCCGTGGGCCAACACAGACCCAGTCAAGCAGCATCTCCCAGCTCAGCTCTGGGGTCCCAGAGCCCCAGGGTAAGGCTCTATGCTCTAAAACGGATACTGCTGAAGCCCTGTTTTAGGTTCACTTTCTCCAGCAGCAAAACACACAGGAAACCAGAGTTTAACCATGATCACCAATTCCACCTTTCCAACCCTGAGCTGCTCTGTCTGGCGCTCTTGCATTCATTTTTACCATCAGGGTCTTGCCTTTGAAGTTGGCTGGAGCCTCTCAAGTCTGTTTTCTGTGGGAAGGAGCTCGTTCTCACGGATCAGACACAGCAGTCATGAGGGCGGGGCAAGTTCTCCACTCCTATCCCAGTCCGGAAGCCAATGTCCTGGGACCATCCCATGTAGAGCAAAAACTTCTGCTCAGATGCTTTCCAGAGAGAACCGTCCAGCAGGTGTCAGTAAGTTCTAAGATGTGCAGGGAGTCTGGCTTGAGGATCAAGTGTGCTCTTTTCCAAACCGGCTTAGCTTACAAGGACTTCCTAGGGGGATGTGACTGACTGAAGGGCCATGAGTCATGGAGTTCCCAAAGAAAAGAGCAAGGAGGGGAAGTAGAAGTCCCTTTCCTTGCAGAGGAGAACTGAGATTTATCATGCGTCTGAGGATTCTAGGAAGTCTGTGCTCTAGAGCTCGGGCTGAGAAACGCATGGTGACTGACCAAGCAGAGATCGCAAGGCACCAGACAACAGCTCATTCTGTCTTTTCACGGCCTTGGGGCACAGTCTGGAAATAGGACTTACCGAGAGGCAGCCTGTTCCAACCAGCCTCAGGTTTCTCATTCAATTTGAATGAGCCCTGACCTGAGGTAATTGTGAAGAGCCCAGGCACTGTCAGTCCAGCCCAGAGCACGCCACTCTACACTAAGGTGACCATCCACCACAGATAATTGTGCAAACTGAAAGCACTAGAACCACCATAGCTCGGCTTAGTGCCCTGTTTCTGGCTTAGCATCAGACCAAGTTCCACGAGAGAGGAGGCAAAAGTGTGGAGAAGAGTCTTTACCTCTCTTCATCTTTTTTGTTTGATCACCATGTATTGAAGACTGCTATTTTCAGGAGTAATGCTACAAACTATGAAGGGTACAGGGAGATAGAATGTCAGGTGCCTGAGGTTAAGGGATCAGGGTCTTTGAGTGGACTCCGGAATTCAAGGTCATTGTCGATCAGCTTCTATCCTGTCCTTACTGTGCTTGCTTCCAATTAGAGGAGCTCCTCCCCCAGTTTAGAGGATCTTGAATGAGTGGTCAACCAGGCATCGTACCCTACAACCAAGGGGTGAGATTGTAACCGAACCTGCTGACATCTCTATATGTTTGTTCCTTATTTCTTACAGCTAAAGGAAATGAAACTAATCCATAGGTTGACGATATTTGATCTGCCAAACTGTTTAACGCTATATGAACACCAGCCTAAGTTTCCCAGGGAAAGGATTGACTGATGCAGTGATGTTCTTGTTGTATGTGGGATGCAGTTGTTCAAGTACACAGGTATTGAAATTAGTTTTCCTCTGATAATCAGCACTAGCCTTATAACCTAGTGGGACAGGTGATGTCTAAGAAGTTGATTTTCTCATTAAACTTAGATTAATGAGTTCTGAAGGGCAAGGATTGTGTCAAATAGTTGGCCAATGGTTTTTGAGGCCTTGGAGAGGCTCTGACATCCGACACTTGGCCAGCAGGAAAAGGATCCTGACCATGGACTTTGAGAGAAACTAGGCTCACAAGTTTGAGAAGTAAAAGTGCCCATTTAAAAAAAAACGGCAAAATAGCAGATTCGCTTCTTTATTCTGATATTGGATACATTACCATCAGAGAATGGCCAGGAAAAGTGCTTGCTAAGTTTCCTAAGCCATTCTCCAAGATTCATAGTGTCACACATTCTGTTATTAAAGTGATATTTTGTGTTTTGCAGTTTTCTTTGTCAAAGTCTAACCTAAAGTCTTTCTACCTGAGCCTGAAAGGGATGGGGGGTGGCAGAGTCCATTCACCACTGTTATAGCCCCAGGTGCTAAGCAGAGACATCACGTGTTCCTGCCAAGTCCAGGGTGGTCTTATAATTGACCTTTGTACTTATAAGTGACCTTGGCATTCATTACCAGTCCATTAGTGCGGGCCTACAGTATGCCACACAAGATGAAAGCTACTTTCCAGCATGAACTGCAATCAGTGATACATGTTTATGAGACCCTGAGCAGAAATTTTGCCGGCTCTTATCTGTTCATAGGCTGGTGTAAGGCTCAGAGAAAGACATAACTTAAAAATCAATCAAGTATAGATTGTGACAGTGATGCTGTGAATATAAATGTTTATGGAAAGGCAAATGAAGATAAGACCAGTTACTTCTAAGTACTCAACATGTCAGTTTCCTGTCCCTGTGGGCATAAGATAAATATTCACTGAATGAAGCAAAGAATGGCAATCAGTTGAAAAGGGTGCAGGGTTTCACATTTCCAGAGGTGTTTTGCTTCACACTGACAGGTCCTAGATGGTCAAGGAGACCCAAGGTCATCTGTATTTGCTTAAAAAAAAAAAAAAAGACAGAGAGAGAGATAGCTCTTCAACAAAACACTGGTCAGTCTCAAGCCTGCCCTGGGTTGGGAAAATTTCCTATCTTTATTTTATTTATTTATTTATTATATTTTAAAGATTTTATTTATTTATTTGACAGACAGAGATCACAAGTAGGCAGAGAGGCAGGCAGAGAGAGAGGAGGGGGGAAGCAGGCTCCCCGCTGAGCAGAGAGCCTGATGCGGGGCTCGATCCCAGGACCCTGGGATCATGACCTGAGCCGAAGGCAGAGGCTTTAACCCACTGAGCCACCCAGGTGCCCCAAGTTTCCTATCTTTAAGCTCATTTGTTTCCTAAAATCTCAGATTTGTTCTCACCTCAGTCAACCAGTCTTTAACCTGACATAGAGGATGGACATGTAAGAATCCCCATAAGGGGGATATATTAGTTTCCTAGAGCTATGATAATAAAGTACTACGAACTGGGTGGCTTAAAGCAATAGAAATTTATTCTCTTACAGTTCGGTAGGCTAGCATTTCAAGATCAAGGTGTCAGCAGGGTTAGTTCCTTCTCAGGGCCTTGAGAGACCATTTGTCCACTGCCTTTCTCCCAGCTTCTGATGACATCCAGGGATTAAGGACTGGCAATCCCTGGCATTCCTTAACTTGTAGATATATCTCTCCAATTCTCACATTCATCTTCGCATTGGTGTTCGTTCTCTGTCTTCACATGGCCATCCCTTTATAAAGACACCAGGAATACTGGATTAGGGGCTCTCCCTACTCCAGGATGACCTTGTATTATCATCTTAGTTAATTAAATCTGCAACAACCTTATTTCCAAATAGGGTCAGATTCTGATATTCTACATGTTAGGGTATTGACATTATCTATCTATCTATCTATGACTTTGACATTATCTATTTATCTAACTGAGAGAGAGAGAGAGAGAGATATTTTTGTGGTGGGTGGAGGGGAAACAATCCAACCCATATTGGGGAATGAGGAATTATCTGACCCTATCAATAATGAATGTTGCCAAAGCATAGAAGGTAAATCTTAGATAGGCTTGATTTGTGGTGGCAGGTCCATGGGGCCTTTGAAACCAAGACATCCAATAATGTATCCCCAATGGATAAAAGTGTTTCTGTGTCATTGTTTTTCCATCTCAGCTTTGATTAGAATGTCACCTGTCACCTAAAAGAGAAACTTATATATCCCATCACCAATTTTCAGATTCATCTTATTTTTGTTTCCTGCATTTGAAGATGCCAGGAACACATCTTTTGGTATTTGTATCAATAATAATGAGCTTTCTGTATTTGTTCGGGTGGCTTCTCTCCCCAGAGTTTTCTACCTACCAGGTTTCTGACATGGCTTCAATACATGTAGAAACAGAAAAACTATCCCATAGAGGCTAAAATCATATGGGGTTGGTTTGTTAGAAAAGGTAGTGTCTTTAGGATAAGTGGATACTTGAATAGTTGATGTCAAAGAACTAGATAACTCCCTTTTGACGGCACTAATAATGAGAACAACCAAAGTAATGATACTTTGTAGCGTTCATTTGCTAGTTGTTTATAACTTCTCACTGGGAAGATGCTGGAATGATTTATTTTGTATTATGCAGCAACACTAGACAGACAGCTAATATTTTTTTCCAGTTCAGTTATTCATATCTCAGCAGTGCTATAGAAAGAAGTCATCTCTTTCCTTTTACTGCAGAAAAAGGAGTTTGTGCTACTCTTCACCATTGAGTTGGAACAGCCTGTGGCTAATGCAAAACCACATTGGGAGAGAATTTTTTACTCTTTTTTTTTTTTTTTTTTTTTTTAGAATTTTTTACTCTTACTCTCTGCTTTCTGACCTCCCCAAAGTCATCACTGTCAAGTGTGGGCATTAAAAACTTTATTGAGAGTTTCTATAAAGATGATAGGGATAAAGAAAGGATTGTATGTGTCCAACACTTGGACTAGATTTAACTTTCTCCCTGGGGAACAAGTCAGCAAGACTAGTGTATGCCTGGTCTAGACCATAGGGACCACTGGGGCATCTGTAATTTTCCCCAGGGAGGAAATGCCTTCCCTTGAGAGCTGCAGGTTTCTGCCTACTGCACTAAGGAGATCTAATCCATGTTGGCTGGTTACAGTAAGATACTCTCTGTTCCCAATTAAATCAATTATCTGAGTAATCTTTATAATGAATGGCAGAAGACTTGAGTTATCAGGACTGGCCATAGCAAAAATATCTGGGCATGTAGGTTAGACCATAGTTGTTCTGTGGGTGTGTGAGGCTAGGGCAGGAAAATGGGCTGCGTGCACGCTGGGGCCAGCTTTCTCAATTATCACTGGGCTCTAACCAAACAGCAGAAAGAACTTTTGCCTAGAAATCAGGAGATAGTACTCTCGCTTCCTCTCTGGCACATTAACCAAGTTTCTTCCCTCAGAATGACTTACCTTTACATCTGCAAAATGAAGGAGGGAAGCCAGATGGCTTTAGTTAGTCTTTACAGAGCAAATGCTGACTGTCAGGCATGGTAATAAGCATTATTTCATTTAATCCTTATAACCAAACTTTTATGAGAAACAAGGCACCAAGAGGATAAGTAACTTGCCCAGCATCATACAGCTAGTAATTTTCAAAGACCAGAGGCTCTCTAAGCTCCTTTCTTACTCTAATTTTAATGGGTAGTCCTGTGGAAGTCAAGTGGAAGATCCTGTGTCCCAACTAAGGCTTAAGTTAACTTAGATTCTTACTCCTCCGTGGACAGTCCATGGACAGTAACATAGGCATCACCTGCAATCTTTTTGGAACTCTTGAATCTCAGATCCCATGCAGAATCAGAACTTGCATTTTTAACCAGATAACAAGGTGATTGCTATGCCTATTAAAGCTTGAAGGGGCACTGATCTAAGGTTGACCTAAGGCCACATTGGAACCACTGCAAGGGGTTTCTGTTTTCTGTCCCCTGTGGTGAGTCTTGAAGGCACTAGACTAAGGGGCCAGGAGAGGGGTGAGATACCTTCCTTCCTGCAGTTCCAAGCCATGGGCCCTGAGCAAGGATCTATGTTTCTTCTAAGATTTCTTACCCAAGTCATATGCTCCCGACTCTCAGTTCCACTTCCAGAAGAAAGTTTCCAGTAGCCAGAAGAGACCTTTGTATCTTTGGGCTGACCAGAGGTGGGAGGCCATCGTGAACAGATTAATGGACTTCAGGGTTAAATTCTCTGATGTCCTTTTGCAGGCAAGAGAAATTGCTGTTCTCACTTTCCCACAGGCTTCCCTCCTTTATTTAACAATGACTGTACGCAAAAGCTTTCTATGGAAAGATAATTGGATTTCTAACTCTATTTGTTCAAAACTCACTTAACATTATAATGGCCCTAGTTATATTGTTCATATCAACTCATCAGTAGTAAAGTACCAATTTCTGAATAAATATGTAGATTTTTGTATATAAGTCTAACATTTTCCAGATTTCTAGCCAGAAATAGAAATCCATAAGTAAAAACAGATACCAGATACCTTGCTGCACTAGGCTTAAACTTGCTGGGTAAGTTTAGATTTTCAACATCTGAGTACTATTTTTATCTTAGCTATGTATGGATTTGCTTAGTATCTAATCACTGTGGAACTTCTGGCAAACTGGTCACGGAAGAAGAATATAGGCTGCTGTACTCACCACTGAAGAGCCAATTAAACTCAATCTAAAATGAATTAAACATATACTTTAATCTAATAGTGATTATCTCTCCCTCAGCATGGGGGTTACAACAGAACCTGGTTTCCTGAATATTGTAGAGGTTTCCCTCAGACATCTTTTAAGGCAAATGTAGAAGGTGTGTGTGTGTGTGTATTTCTAGGGATTTCCGTGTTTTCATTATGTATGTTGGATAGAGATTTCTTTTTCACCTTTACAAATATATGAAAGAAGGCCTTTTTCCTAAGATTTTATTATTTGACGGAGAGAGAGAGAGTAAGAGTGCTGTGCATTAGCGGGGTGGGGGGGATGGGGGGGGAACAGGCTCCCCGCTGAGCAGGGAGTAGGACCTGGGACTGGATCCCAGCAAGCCGAGATCATGAACTGAGTGGAAGATAGATGCTTGACCCACTGAGCCACCCAAGTGCCCTAGAAACAAGGTCTTTTTTCCATGCTTTTTTTCTCCTCTGCTCTTTCTCCTGGACAAGGAAGAGGCTACCACTCAAATAAAGGAAACAAAGCAGAATGTATAATTCGCCAAGCTGATAACAGCCAAGTTGATAAAACACAACCCTTGAGAAGGAAGCAGATGGTTGCTCTTATATAGGGTCTGGGGAAGCTCGGGGCTCAGAGATTGGTGGCCTCTCAGAAGCAGCGGTAGTCAGGGATTGGCTGTGGAAAGAACTCAAGTGTGGCTGCTGCTGATTGTCTGGCTTTCAGAAGCCTGCTTACCGATTCAGAGTTGTCCTTAATTGATTGGGAAGGGCTTGAAAAGGAATCTGGTGGTTACTTTTTACTGTAATTAAAGAGCATCCAGTCTTTCCTTCTTGAATTTGAAGTATGGACACTCTTTATGTTACCTTCTGTCCCCACTGCCACCTCAGGAAGCCTGTGTATTCACTATGGTATGAAATATTAAGGAATTTAATCTTTTTTTTTTTTAAGATTTTATTTATTTGACAGAGACACAGTGAGAGAGGGAATACAAGCAGAGGGGGTGAGTGGGAGGAAGAGGCAGGCTTCCAGTGAGCAGAGAGCCCAATATGGGCTCGATCCCAGGACCCTAGGATCATGACCTGAGCTGAAGGCAGACGCTTAATGACTGAGCCACCCAGGCGCCCCAGGAATTTAACCTCATGAGTCCGCTGAATGGTAAAGTGCCACACCTTGGCACGTTCCTCTAGGGTAAATAGGAAACACATGGCCCAAATGTGGGCCAGTCCCCTTCCAGGCTTCCTCAAAGCTCACACCCCTCTTTGCCATGGAGCATAGATTAAGACTGGCCACATTCTAGCAGCCTCTGCTCATTAGGTGTGATTGCCAACTGATAGAAGACGATTGTCGTCTTCCATGGAGCAAAGTTGTTTGCCATCCTGCTCTTGAACAGGATGTCAAATTTAACTATCTGGTGCCCCATTCTTTTAGCTTCTCCTTTCCAGTAAACCAGCTGGGGAGAGTTCCAGGCAGTTTTCCTCCGAAAATGTAATGCATTTTACGATGCATGGTTGTCCTATAACTGTTCAGGGCCAAGATCCCGAGCTTCACTTTGTGGAATAGATCTATTCCTGAAAAGGGGTACAGTCATGTGTCAATTAAGAGCACCAAGACAGATAAACATGTGGGTTCTAATTCAGGCTGAAACATCATTTACCAGCTGTGGAACATTGGGCAATTTCCTTACCTCTCTGAGCCTTAGTTTCCTCTCTTGCAAAATAGAGATAAAGCACATAGGATTACTGAACAGATTAGATGAGAGGAACACATAAGACACTTAGGATGGTAGCTGGTAGACTTAAAATGTTGGTTATAGCATAATTTGGTATTTTTATCTGTGAGGAAATCCCAGACCTGGGAGTCAGAAGGTCTGAGTTGGAATATACCTGATATTCCTAGCTGTGTGGCCAACAGTTGGTCACCAAAATAAGAATACTTGCACTGCCTGCGTTGTGTACTAACTTTGTGGTGCTGTTCAAATAATCCTAACAGGGTCTCGGTTTTCTTCCCTGTACAATGGGTGCTAATAGATACTCAGTCTAGCAGATCAGGTGGCTGTATTAAATAATATACATGAACTGATAAAGAGCCACAGGTGGTACTCATTTCTTGAAGATAATCAAGATTTTTTTAAAAATAATAAAGGGAAAATTGGGGATCCTGGGTGGCTCAGTTGGTTAAGCAGCTGCCCTGCATTCAGGTCATGATCCTGGGGTTCTGGGATCGAGCCCCATATCGGGCTCACTGCTCAGCATCAGGGAGCCCGCTTCTTCTCCTTCTGCCTGCCGCTCCCCCTGCTTGTACTCTTTCTCTATCAAATAAATAAATAAAATTTTAAAATTAAGGGGAAATAACTTAAAACAGGAACCAAAATTTTTACCATAAATGGCATTTTTAAAGTACTGATTGAATTTTATTTTGAAAAATGAAACATATAGGGGCGCCTGGATGGCATAGGCGGTTGAGCGACCTACTCCTGTTTTCTGCTCAGGGCATGATCTCTGGGTCCTGGGATCGAGCCCCACAGCAGGCTCCTTGTCCAGCATGGAATCTGCTTAAGATTTTCTTTCCCTTTCCTTCTGCCCCTCTCCCCTAATCTCTCTCTCTCTCTCTCAAGTAAATCTTTTTTTTTTAAAAAATGAAACATATAAAAACAAGTTAGCTTAGCTTTTTTCCAGAATTTTATGGTTGTAATTATTTGCTAATTTTTAGAATCCTAAGAATGAAGTGTTCATTTTTTTTGTCTTAACCTGACAGGCAAAATATTAAAACCTCCTTTTCTTCACATTTGACTCTTGCTACACACTTATTGAAAAGGCCAATTTTTTGCAAAAATATTAAAGGACTTCACTCATTCTCCCAAGGGTCTCTTTTAATTCTGATATTTAAATGACTCTCTTTTGATGCTTCAACTGTGTCCTCATCCAAGTCAGATGAAAGCCCACGTCTTTTGCAGGATATGCAATTTCACTTTGTTGCAATCAATTTGCATTTGATTTGCATTGTATTATTGACCTCATGGGAGTGTCCAACAAAGATCTTGATACCATATGTGAGAGTAGACACCAGCATAATGGGAAGTTATGATTAAATGGGAACTAATTATAAAAGTGGTCAGTTAGTGAATCTTTTTCCTTCCTGACAACTTTTGCTTCCTCACCAAATCTTGGCACTGCCTAGATGTAGTTAATGAGTCTCCTGCTCCCATTAAGACTGCGTATGATCTGTTTCCCGAGAATTTGATTTGGGATCAAATTCTTAAGAATCAGACTGTATTTCAAATGCCCTCAGATGGGAGATACTATTTCAAGGCCTGCTTTGATATTTCTCAAGTAAAATGGAAAACCTACCTAATTCCTGACTTAATCTTACTTTTCACAAATCTGGATTTCCAGGAATCACATTTTCTTCGAGCAGCATGTATCTACCTTGCTTCAGTCAGTTGGGGGGTCAAATGATGTTGCCTCACTTTTCTCTCTGGAGGGATGGGGCCAGGCCCAAGACCATTTTGAAGTAGGCACAGGAGGGCCAGGTAGAGCAGTAAATTTCTCGCTTGCAGGGTAAGAGTGAATTCCTACGTGGAGCACCTCTTCCCTTCCCTGCTTGCCCGGTGAGCAAGAGCTCCTCCCAGCCCTCTGCAAACAAGAAGAGTCAATGGTTGAAGACATAAGCAGGCCGGGGAAGCGTGGCCCCATCTTTCCTGAGCACCTCCCAATCCTGGAACAACCCTGAGATGTCTGGAAGGGGAAGTGTCTGATGTTTGTTAGGATCACAAAAGCCACCCTCCCCCCATCTTGAACCAAACAGCACTCTCTTATCCTGTGGGATAAGCAATAAGTATGGCGGACACGGAACAGGATTTCACGGTGCTTTTGTTTAATTTCCTAAACCAGGCAGGGCAAAAATTTAAACAAACAACAAGCCTTTTAAGGGGATCTTGAAATGCCCCTGTCATTGTTGCCCCTGTGTTGCCCCTCATCTTAGTATGATGAGAAGCTTGTACTCTGAAGAACTGGGGAGACCCTTTTGAATGTTCTTAGCTCTTTCCTTCCTCCCAAGGAGGGCAGTGGGTGGGCAGAAGAAGACAGAGAGAGACAAGAGAGAAGTTGGAGGGCAGGGGTGAGGCAGAGGCTCTGGAGAGAATGCTGTGGTACCAGAAGAAGGAAGACACCATACTGCTTGTGGGGAGGATGCCTTGCCAGGGTATGAACGATTTCCAGCCCCCACCCCCAACCCTGCTAAGTTCTCTTACAACAAAGTGGCCGCAGCTGAAATTTCTCTTGCCAAGTCTAGGTCTGTGAAGCTCCCGCACACCATCCACAAAACCCAAGCCAAATGTTGACAGTCTCAAAGCCTCACTTCACTACATCTTAAGGCAGTCCTAAATGCTTGTAGCTTCTCATTTAGGAGAGGGAAGAGAAATCCCCTTGGGAAAACTCCCTTTGAAGTCCTAAGCTCTGATGTTTAAAATCTGTTAGCAAACCACACATTTCTCCACTCTCTGAGGCAGCTGGTTTCTCTCCAAATAAAGCACAGGGCCGTTGAGCATTCTAACATGAGATCTTTGGGGTCTCCTTTAAACATTGCTCAAAAGGCCCAGCTGCAGGGCGGTTTGCCCGAGACCACCTCCTACAGGCTGCAATTGTGTTTATAAAATCCTCTGGGACTGGTGTCTGGAAGGTGGGTTTTGGAACATTGTGTAACCCTGACGTTGCCAAAGGGCGTCAGGTGGTGGCCAAGGTTCTGGGACATCAGCATCAGGCCTGGAAGATGGGCGGAGGGAAAGTGAAGGCCTCTAATGAGGGCATTAGATGAACTGATGAACCAGCCTTCAGGGGTGGGCACCTTAGCTGCACAGGGGCTCACAGAACTTCCGTGGAAAAAAGGAGAAATGCGTCACCTGACCTCATAGAGTCTGAGTAAACCTTGAATGTAAAGGTCGTGTTGCTTGTATCTGAACCAGGATGACGCAACAGGAAAGGACAGTTAGGGGGAAATAAGAAATATCCCTCAAAGGGCTATTATGTCCTTTTGTAGGAGGACCCAGAGAGCACAGAAGTCACGATCCATTCATACGGATGCTTACGGTCTAGTTGGAAGATGGATGAAGACAGCTGAGGTCTAAAGGGGTAGTTCTCTGGGGACGATGCACCATGCCAACTGAAGGGTTAGCCTCGGGAGTCCAGTTTCTTAGCACGAATCCGGCCTGCATCAGCTCACCCCCCGTATAACCTTAGGCAAGCTTTTGCATTGCTGAGAATTGCTTTTGTTGTCTTCAGACACGCACATCTTAGCGCCTACCTCACATTTCAAATGACCTATCCCTGCGAAGCACTTAGCCCATAAAAGGTGCTCAATAAATATTAGCCATTGATATTATCCATTATTCAAAGATGGAATATAACGAAGCTGTAAAGCAGTGTGGCATGGCAGAATGTAACCCACAGTTCAGTGAAACAGAAAATGAGTTGCTTTGATGTGGGCTTGGAAAAATGGGCATTATTTAAATTCTCAGTGGAGAGGGGCAGGAATCAGTTCAGGACATGCAAAAAAAAAAAAAAAAAAAAAGTGAGAGGAGTCCCAGACAGCCGTGTTCCTGGTCATGCACCAGACTGGACTGGAGGAATGGGAAGAAAAGAAAGCATTTGGATTCATTTATAAGGGCAGAGACAACAACTGGACTGGGGCAAATTCAGAGACAGAGAGGAAGAAGAAGTCTAAAACCTCTAAACAGCAGTGGATGTCAGGGAGGTGGAGTTTCAGGATGACTAAAGGGACACGAATCACAAGATAACAGAGAACCCAGAGCCTGGAGCCCAGCTGGCCCCCTAGGGTGACGTGGGGTAATTGGGGGGTGGGGTGTGTGATGATAGGGATCTGGGGTAGGGGGGAGGGGTGGTTATGAAAGACCTTTCCAGGAAACAAGAAATGAGACTTGGGGACACTCACCTGCACGGGGTACACATTGTGGAATATGAAAGCCTTAACGGAAAGCTTTTTTTCATTCAGGTATTTTGGCTTTAAGGAACAGAAATGCACTCAAGTTAAATGAAGTAATTAAAAATGTGTACACAAGCATAGTGACTCAGGAAAAGCTAAACAAACAAACTAACCAAAAGAGGCCTCCGGGAGTTGGTAAGTGGAAAGTCTTCTAGAACCTAAACAGTTCTAGTAAAATGTTTGTGGGTTTCGTTTCAGTGCTCTACCCATAACAGACTTTGTTTTGTTCCAAGCGTGTGCATCTCCGTCTCTCACTTCCGACCACCTCCCTCGCCCTTCATGATTATATTTTGTAGTCTCTATAGCATAACAGGGATACTATTTGCAAAACATTGAACTCATGTTTTATTTCCCATCTCAAATCATATTCTTTGTAGCTCTCCACCTCTGAGGCTCAGCCACAAAATCTCTGTCCTATGAGAACATGGTAGTTTTGGAAACTCGGCTTGGATGAGAAAGATTTTCTAAACACCTACAGAACGTCAGCAACTAACCTGTTCGGGTCAGATCCCAGAATTCCCCGCGGGGAATGGCGATACCTTTTCCGTCTAACCTAGCCAGGTCCAAGGCTTGACTAGAACTGGTGGGAGGATGCTAGAGTGCAGTGAAGAGAGGAAAACCCCACTCTCCCTGGCCTGCTGGACTGGGGAGGGGGGAGAATGGAGAGACACAGAGGTGGAGGAAAGGAGATTCCAGACACCTGTTTTGCTCTTCCCCTTACCTCCCACCATTGCCTCCAGGCCACACTTGAAGAACCACGGATGAGAAACACCTGGGTAACTTGGAGTATTCAGTAGCATGAGGATTCTGCTCCACTGCTACCTGGGACCCTAGAAGGCAATCGCTTCCCATGCCACCTCTGGGACAGCTTCATCAAAGTCAAGCCGGTGGTGCCGTGTGGCAGGAGAGATGGACTTCCTGTTGCTTCGGTGTTTTTGGTCTGCTTTTGGTACTCCCATGGTGTGGATTCAACACAGAGGAAACTGAGACTTTGGGGAGCTCTATTTCTGAGCAAGACTGTTTTGATTCTGTGGCAGATGAATGGGAGTCACCGGCCTTTCACATCAGCAGGAGCAAAAGGAGGCCTCATGAGAGGGGCGTCCACCAGCTACAGTCCAAGCTGCAAGAGCCCGGATCACAGGTAAAACCACCTGCAGTGAGGTCACTTAATCCCCATTTGCCCCATACACCCAGATATCACACTGAAATAGAGCAAGGAAGGAAATAAAATTCTAACGCACTGAGTAATGCCCAAAGAAATGTCAAAATTATTACTTCAAGCCAAAAATTGGGCTAAGGTGTTTTATTTAGCTTTTTCCCTTTTGTTACCCAGTCAGTGGGGGCTCATGAAGAAGATTAAAGGAGCTGTAAGTCAAATGAGGAAGCTACATTTTCTCTATGCTCTGGAATTAGAGTCTAAATAAATTTATAACCCTACCACGAAGGTATCTGCCAGCTCATAGTTTCCACATGAATATGGTTCATCATGACTTCCCAGCCAGCTTTCCGATTGTACTCTAAATCATGATTTACAATTTTATTTCTCACTAAGTGTCTCATCTGCCCGCTATTTGTTTGTTTAAGGACTCCCCAGTCAGAGAAGCTGCTTTGGACTAGATCGTCCCTTTGAGCCACGTTGTGCTTTGAGATCTGACCTTTGCATCAGGAAATGGGAGCCAGCGCCATACATATGGGAAGTTCCAGGAGGGCATCTGAAGTAGATAAAGTAAAAGCATAGTCAGTCAATTCCTTACTCTTTCACTCGTGCTTCAAGTCATGACCAAAGGAAAACTTGGAAAAGTATCCTGTAAAGGCATAAAAATGTTCCATCTCAAAGACACATTCCTTCCTGTGTCTTGCCAGTAGACTTCTGTAATCTCTCCTACCAGAAATACGCTCAGGGTGTCCTGTGAATTTCACCTTCTTCTCCCATACGGGGAGCCAGGGATCAGTCAATTCTTTTTACGCACAATTTTACATGTATATGTTCCAGTAGCTCACATATTACTGTTAATAGAATTTTGCCATTATATATTCGAAGTAGAATATGGTTTTTCAAAGAATTCAAATATATTGGAATAGATCAACTAAAATCACTTATCCCATGCCCAAACACACTATTCTTATTTAAGTGTCTGAAGATAATTCAGTATTTGGCAATCTCTCTGGTTGTAATTATAAAAATCAGTTATCATTGTTCTTTATATGTGCATCTGAGAGAGTTTTGGCTCTCAGTCTAAGTCAGTTTGTAATTCTTTCTCATGTTAGCATTCGCTCCAAATTTCATTCTATCAAAAAGCAACTTTGAGGTGTCCTGCAGTGTATTTCCTCCCTCGTGAACATCTTTGTCAGGAACCACACATGTCCACACAGCAGGGATGTGGAGGATCATTTAAGGAGAGCCGATCATAAGGCCCATTGCAGGTGATCCACACTTCAGCATAGGCGCAGGGCTGGAGAGCCTATGAGAAAGACACATGGCGACCTGAAGGGGGTTTGGATATACAGATGACTGTTGGTCTACTCATTTGCCTAATATCAGTATCAGTTTAAACCTGCTCTTTTCTCAGATTTGTATGTCTGGTCAAGAGCAATATGCCAATATGAGGATTTGTTAGTTGACATCAGTTTTTTGGTTTTTTTTGGTTTTTTTTTAGTTGATGTTTGTTTTAAACCTGGGTATTATCACCCCCTCAAAGGCATGAGACCAGTGGAAATGGGAAAACACAGAACGTCTCTTTAATTTTTTTAATTCAGTGCCACTCCTTGGTGTCATATGTGAAAATAACATTCACTTCAACATCAGCGGTAATTGTTGAAACATAGGTTAAGATAGAGCCAAAGTGTAAATGAATGTACCTTCCATTATACTTTTAGGTAGGGAACAGCTGATCAACATTAGCCCATGCCCTTGTGGCTCATCCATTAATTTATTTTTATTCAGCAAATTTTTTTTTATAAATTGCTGAGGCACAGATCTCCATAGCTAGCTGTCTTCCCACCTCAACCCTGGTATATTAGGGCATTTGCTTGTTTTGTGGGATGTCCCCTCCCAGGTCAGCTCAAAATCTGAAGAGAGAAATATGTAGGGTGAACAGACTTGAGCAGCATTTAGTCGAGGGTAGGTGACAGGGAGAGGGCCCTAGAATCCACAGCCAACTCTTCAACCAGAGATGGACTAAAGGGTGAGGTTGGCTGGGCTCTGTCCCCAACCACCTAATCAAGAAGGGGCACTCAGCGTTACAGGACACTGACTAAGAAAGAACATGGGTTTTTGCAAGAACTGTTCTCAGAAGTTTTATTTATTTCTCATTTGGAAGGAATACTTGGACAAGAGGGGTGGGCCGGGCAGGGGCACTGTGTAGACTTTGGAGACAGTGAAAGTTAAAGAGAATTTTTTTTTTAAGTGAGATAGAGACAGACAGACAGACATGGGTGTGGGGTAGAGGGAGAGGGAAACTTAGCAGACTCCACTCAGTATGGAGTCTGATGAGGGGCTCGATCCCTCAACCCTGAGATCATGACCTGAACTGAAATTGAGAATCAGAGGTTTAACACAAACTGAGCCACCCAGGCACCCCAAGAGTATTTCTGTGTTGCTGAGTAGTGGGTGTGGGCTTAGCCAGAGCTGAACTGCTGTGAATGGAAATGTGAATTGAATGTAAAGGCACTGAGGGAGGTGCCTGGGTGGCTCAATTGGTCAAGAGTCCATCTGTCTCTCTCTCTCTTTTTTTTAAGTAACTAAAATTTTTATTAACATATAATGTATTATTTGCCCCAGGTTAGTCCATCTCTTGATTTCAGGTTGGGTCATGATCTCAGGGTCATGGGCTTGAGCCCGCGTAGAGCTCTGCACTCCACAGGGAATCTGCTTGAGATTCTTTCCCCTTCTCCCTTTGTTCCTTTCCCCCACTCTTGCTTTCTCTAAAATAAAATAAATAAATCTTAAAGCAAAAAAAGACACTGAGGACCCCCCCCACACATGTCTTCCCTCTCAGTTTGTCCTGGTGTAGCACATAGTCTGTCCTCTAAGTCAGGCAAGTACTTGAAGAACATGGGTTTAAAGGGGTGCCCATTATTAGCTACCCAAATTCCTGACCATGTTTAACCCTATTCTTCTAGTTTCTCTAGGAACTAAACCATCTAAGTGGCTTGAAAAGGACATCGGAAAGCAGCATGAGGACCTGAAGTGTGTTTGGAAATAGAGGTGAGCCCCCACCCAGTTTCAACCCCTGCCCCTCTCACAGCTAAACAGAGCGGGCTCTTTAAAGATGCAATGTGAGTGAATATGTCCTCGACCATCACTTTTTTCCCACTGTAGCACCTTCCCCCCATTCAGACACCAGTGCTCTTGGATTGAGCACTGACAATTTAGGTCTCGAGATCCCCGTGTGGCTTCAGACATTCTGCTTGCCCACCCCCATCACAACTCAATTGTTATGTGTTTGATGCCCTTAGAGCTTCACTAGTGACTTTTACCAAAGTATCATATTCTAAAATAAAGGTTGATGATGGCTCCATGTCGGACTTCTTCCCCAGAAGAAGACATAGAGGTTAAAAGTAAAGCATGAGAGATAGCTTATTTAATTATTTAATCATTAATTTAATTATTATTAATTAAATTAATTATTTAATAGATAGCTTATTTCAGAGGAAGGCATCCAGCGTGGTAGGCTGTGGGACACATAGAGAGTGATCTGGAGGCTCGTGCCATCTGACGGTGTACCCTGGAAACCACAGCTCCTGGGGGATAGAAGCTTCACCACCCAGGCCGAGCCCCTGCTCTCTTAATCTCATCAGATAAGTTCCACGTTGTTTTCAGGTGCCATGCAAACCATTTTCCCTCATTTTCCTTTCTAAATTTCCTCATCCGTTTGTGGCCCAGCATTTCTTTGGAGCAGAGAAGGGTTTTTCAGCCTCTTTTCATCTTACAACACGATACAGTAGTGAGTATTTTCCCTACTGGGAACAACAAGTGCCTGGAAATCGTAGTTGGAGAGAACGGGCTGGAGCGATCAGACTCCATGGGAGGCAGGAGCACTGAGTACTTTAACCGACTCATGGATTTGGGATCTAAAACTATTTCAAAAATCAGTCTGTGCTAGAACGGCCATCAGCTTTCATTTGGAATTCTAAGTGAATTGGGAAATATTACCTGCAGAGAAGAAGTTTGTAAATTTTTTCTATTCGTTTGTTATGATTGTATATTAGAATTCACATGTATTTGTTTAAGGCCTAAATCCTGTGGACAGTTTTCACTTGGAAGAGACTTGAGCGAAAAGGCTCTTACGTGGTATTGTTTATTTGAAACAAAAATCCCCTTTGCTCCATAGTTCTTCCTTCACGGTGCTGATTTCTTTCTTTTTTATTCCTAATAGTCAATAACCTTAATTTCCTCAATTTTCTTTTTCTTTTTTTTTTCCCTGAGTGGAAAAGTGGAAATATGAAGAATGATAGGCAATAATGAAGAGTACAAGGTTTTATGCTTTGTTCCTGACAAAGAAATGTAGCAAAGAGATGTAGTTGGGAAGATTCACGAGGAATAAATACCTTCACACACTGAGGCTCTCCGTGGGCACATTCTGACATAGACCTTCTCCTGCAGAGAGGGAACTTATTATTTTCTCAAGTCTGCATTTTGAAGAACGTGTGAGAACTGTTAGCAACTATTTGCTAAAAGCCTAGAGGCAAAGACTGTAAGTGAAAACTAGGAAGTGAACAGTTTCGCTCCTATTTGTTTATGTGGATCACGTGGCTAAGTTGTTCCCCTCCCCCCTTCACGCTACTTTGTCCTGTCCTTTTTTCTGATAAAGTAGCAGATGAACACTGCATTGACTTTAACTGTAAAATTCACTCTCTAAAAGAGATCCTAGAATAAGAAGGATCTGGCATTTACTGAGTGAAGAAAGAGAACAAAAATTTTATTATTCAAGAAATTTTTTAAAATGAGTTTGTGTTTGCTGCTATCAAATGTGACTATGGAATTTGGAAAAGGTTGGCAGGCAGAACAGATATTATTACTGGTCATGAACTGTTAAAATTCATTGCAGGACACTCTAAGGACAGATCTATGCAGTATCCTTCATCTTATAGCAACCTAAGTTGGTTACTTAATTTTTTTTTCTATGGAATTTATAAACCAGGGAGGATTTTATACACTTACTATTTAAATCAACTTTAATGGTCAGTGAAATTCTTCAGTTAGATGTTGGAAAGGAAGGAGCTTGGGGACAGAATCCAGTTGGGCTGTGCGGAAGGCGTATTGAGGAATCTGAACTATCAGAGGGAATGATTAAAATGAATTAACAAATGGTACTTGGAGAGAAAACAATTACTACTCTTTACCGAGCACAGTGCTACTGACATACAACATTTTATTGAGTCTTCACTAAACCCTGCTCGAAGGACACTGCTATTCCCATTTCATGGGCAGGAAATACAGGTACACTGAGATGTAAGCAGGTTGCCCAGCTGTTCTGGCTCATACTTCTTCTAACAAGAAACCATGTGTTCTTTTTTCTAACCCACAAGGCCTTCCATGTAAATGTCCTGCGGCTCTGCAGTGGATAATTCATCATCTAGCTGCAAAACTATAGGGATGGGATTAAGGTTGCCAAATGGAGCGAATATAAACATAGGACATCTTGGGTGTGCCCAGATCTTGTATGGGACAGTTTTTTCTCATTAAAAATGACTTTAGGGGCACCTGGGTGGCTCAGTGGGTTAAAGCCTCTGCCTTTGGCTCAGGCCGTGATCTTAGTGTCCTGGGATTGAGCCCCGCATTGGGCTCTCTGCTCAGCCAGAAGCCTGCTTCCAACCCCCGCCCCTGCCTGCCTCTGCCTACTTGTGATCTCTCTGTCTGTCAAATAAATAAATAAAATCTTTTTTAAAAAATTGACTTTAATTGTGATAAATACATGTCGCATAAAATTTACCATACTAAAAAATTGTTTGTTGTGTATCTGAAAATCAAACATAACTGATGTCCTTATTTTACTGGCGATCCAATGTGGGAGATCATTAACATTTACTGAAAGGGAAGAACCTGAAGGAAAAAGCAGGCAAGGGAACCCAACAATGAGCCTAGAGTCCCATGAACAACAAGGAATTTTCCTAAGGGGGGAAAAAAAGATGTACCTTACTTAGTCCATCTGCACATGAAGCTATGGGAGAAAGTATGATGATAGGGTAAACTTGGAAAAAGTGTCCTTGTGGTAACCATTCAATAAACAGTGACAGAATTAGGGGCTGTTATCATCTAGTATGGACTCAGTTTATTATCTAGAATAAGATATAGCATAATATCCTTATTGGCTAATGCTCTGGATACCAATAGCACCCACTCATTGTAGAGGTAGGGAGCAGCTATGTAAAGGGCACAAACTCTGGAGGGAGATTAGCTGTCATGTACTATTAGCTCTGTCTCTCTGATCAGGTTGTATAATGTCTGTGGAATTCAATGCTTTTATTTGTGTAATAGAGTTGATATTACTTTCTTTAAGAGGTTTTTTTTTTTTAAGATTTTATTTGACAGAGAGAGAGATCATAAGTAGGCAGAGAGGCAGGCAGAGAGAGAGGGGGAAGCAGGCTCCCCGCTGAACGGAGAGCCTGATGCAGGGCTCGATCCCAGACTCTGAGATCATGACCTGAGCAGAAGGCAGAGGCTTAACCCACTGAGCCACCCAGGTGCCCCTAAGAGGTATTTTTTACTCGATGAATGGCAGAAGTGGCCTTTCTTCATCACCATCAACACCATCATCATCATCATCTAGAATGGGAATTGCTAAACATTTTTGTAAAGCCTCAGATATAAATATTTTAGGTTTGATGGGTCATAATGTCCCTGCCAATGACTCATCTTTGCTATTGTAGTGAGAAAGCAGCCACAAACAATATGCAGAGGGAGGGCTTGTACTGTGTTCCAATGAAACTACATTTACAAAACCAGGTATTGGGTCAGATTTGGCCTGTGGGCTATGGTATGTCAACTACTGATTTAAAGCTCCTTCCAAATCTCATTATCGTGGGGAAGGAAGGAAAGAGAGCTTTGGGAACTGCTGGCTAAGTAGGAATTTATCTCTGTCAGGGCTTCAGCTGTGTATAATGAATGGCAACTGCTTTATGTATATACCTATACATATATATGATTTTATTTTTTTACAGCAATTTTAGGTTCATAGCAAAAATGAGGGGAAGGTACAGAGATTTTCCATATACTCTCTGCATCCACACATGTATAACTTCCCCCTGACCAGCATCCACCACCAGATTGGCACATTTGTTATAATTGATGAACCAACTGACTCCAGCATAACAGCATAATAACCTAAAGTTCATAGTTTGCATTAGGGTTCACTCTTGGTGTTGTACATTCTATGGGTTTGGACAAGTGTATAATGACATGTATCCATCATTATGGTATCATACAGGGTATTTTCATTTCTCTGCAAAGTCTCTGTGCTCTACCTGTTCATCCTGCCCCAAATACCCAACCTCTGGAAACTACTGATCTTTTTACCCTCTCTATAGTTTTGCCTTTTCTAGAATGTCATTTAGTTAGAACATATAGTATATGTACCCTTTTCAGATTAGCTTCTTTTGCTTAGTAATATGTATTTAAGTTTTCTCTATGTCTTTCCATGGCTTGATAGCTCATTTATTTTTAGTACTAAATAATATTCCATTGTTTGGATATACCACAATTAATTTATCCATTCACCTACTAAAGGGACTTTTGGTTGCTTCTAAATTTTGGCAATTATGATAAAGCTACTATAAACATCCATTTGCTGGTTTTTGTGTGGACATAAGTTTCCAACTCCTTTGGGTAAACACCAAGGAGTATGATTGCCAGATTGTATAGTAAGAGTATGTTTAGTTTTGTAAGGAACTTCCAAGCTGTCTTCCAAGGAAGTTGTACCATTTTGCATTCCCACCAGCAACGAATGAGAGTTCCTGTTTCTTCATATGCTCACAGCATTTGGAGCTGTCAGTACTCTGGATGTTGGCCATTCTAATCAGTGTGTTGAGAATCTCATTGTTGTTTTATTTTGCCTTCCCCTGATAACATATGATGTGGAACATCTTTACCTTTGCTTATTTGCCATCTATATATCTTCTTTGGTGAGGTGTCAAGGTTTCTGGCTCATTTCTTAACAGGATTGTTTTGTTATTGTTGAATATTGTTTCTTTGATATTTTGAATAAGAGTCACAGATATGTCTTTTGCAAATATTTATTCCCAGTACCCCTGCCTTTTGAGAAGTCCTGACCTAGAGAACTAAGTAAGAAACATGTAGGCTCTCTCCCCTCTTAAGGAAGAATTGAATTTTCTGTACTTTTATCATTATATGTAACAGGTACTAGATGCTTCCTGTGTGCTGGAAACTGTCATTAGCATTTTATATACTTTATCTTATTTAGTACAGCTTAAACTCTAAAAGAATTAGTAGTATAACTATCTCTGCTTTGCAGATGAGGAACCCAAGATTTGGAAGGATTCACATGATCCCACAGTCAGCCAGAGTTCAAATTCAAGCAGTCCAACTCTAGTGTCTGGATGTGTAACTCCCATACCATATCACTAGAGCCTCGTACTGGGCCTGGCTCAGAACCATTCTATAATCATTTGTAGAAAGAGCAAATGAGTGAATGGGTATATTATGCTATAGACCATATTCTTCCAGGGAATTTGAAGCATTTTACCCACGAGTTGTTGAACTCATTGCCATCACTTTTGAAGGCTGAGGGATTTATCTTCTATAAGTCAAATGTGGAGAGCTGGGCATAGACAGATTAAGGTCTTCTTAACCAGGGGTAAAAATAAGTAGTGAAGAAAATAAGAGAGTGTTATTCCAAAGAAGGAGTTTGTTTGCTAGGTTTGATGGGACAGTGTATCTGCTGTAAGCATTTGCACAATTTCACTATGACTTTCAGCAAAATATTGGTAGCTGTGTTGAGTAAGTATCTGTGCATGTAGGAAAGTAACAAAAAGGAAAAAATGCAGGTTTGCAAATGATTAATAAGGCCCTACTTTATTTTTCATGGTTTTCTTTGTTTTGTTTTCTTGACGAAGGAAATTCTTATAATGTATGGAAAGGAAACTCAACATTGTATTTCTGTGCGTGCTTTGGAGAGTTGTGGGTTTTGCCTATTGAAGGTCATTTCTCCCTGATAACATGAGACTGTGCTGAATTGCTGTATTGGGATATGGAAAAGAGTGAGGCAATCAAAAATGTGAAAACCATCCCAAACCCAGTGACTTGTGGGAGTCTAATGTGTGTTAGGGGGGCTCCAGGGACAAGCTCTGCAGCTTTATCACAGCCTTCTCCAGACACATCGCCATTTGTATTTCCATTGCCTCCTTTCATCCCCATAAGCAGACCATGAATTTCACATTAGAGTGGGATAAGAATTATTTTAATTGTGGTAAAATCCATGTAACATAAAATTTACCATCTAATAATTTTTTTTTTAATTTTAGAGAGAAACACAGAGACAGAGAGCATGTGTTGGGGGAGGGGCAAAGGGGAAGGGAGAGAGGAAGGAAAGAATGCCAAGCAAACTCTGCACTGAGCATGGAGCCTAATGCAGGGCTCAGTTTCACAACCCTGAGTTCATGACATGAGCTGAAACCAAGAGCTGGTTAACCAACTGAGCCACAAGGCACCCCCCACCTTAATAATTTTTAAGTGTTCAGTGTCATTAAGAACATTCACAGTATTGTACAACTCTCACCACCATCCACCTCCAGAACAGTTTTCATCTGGCAAAATTAAAACTCTGTACTAACTGAACAACTCCCCATTCCCACCCCCTCTCATTCCCTGGCAACTACCATTCTGCTTTCTTTTTCTATGCATGTGACTACTCTAAGTACCTCATATAAGTGGAATTATACAGTAGTCTTCTTGTGTCTGGGTAGTTTTATTTAGCCTCATGTGCTCAAGATTCATCCATGTTGTAGCATGTGTCAGATGGTCATTCTCTTTTAAGGTTGAATAATAGTCCACTGTATGTATATACCACATTTTGCTTATCTATTTATCTGTCAAGGTACATACGGGTAGCTCTGTCTTCTGGCTATTGTGAATAAGCTGCTATGGACATGGGTTGGGCTAAAGATTTCTTAACTTTTTTTTTTTTATTTGAGTATAGTTGACTTGCGATGTTACATTAGTTTCAGGTGTGCAATATAGTGATCGAACTTCTCTATGTGCTCTGCTGTGCTCATCACAAGTGTAGCTACCATCTGTCACCATACAACATGATTACAATATCATTGACTATATTCCCTATGCTGTGCCTTTTATTCCCATGACTTCATTTCATAGTTGAAAGACTGTATCTCCCACTCTCCATCCCTTTTCCTACTCCCCTTCCCTCTGGCAACCACTATGGACTAATAAATTTTACATAACACTGTGCTAAGCTCTGTACAGAGGAAACACAGAGGCATCCCTATAGGGGTTTCTGTTTTATTTTTTAATTTTTCATTTTTAATTTTTTTAAGTAGGCTCCATGCCCAGTGTGGGGCCCAACATGGGTGCCAAACTCATGACCCTGAGATGAAGACCTGGGCTGAGATCAACAGTTGTATGTTTAACTGACTGAGTCACCCAGGCACCCTGGGAGTTTCTGTTTTAAAGTAACATCATATTTTGCCAGCAAATATCCTATCCAATTCTCAATTCCTTCATTTATTTGACATTTATTGAAAGCTTACTATGCACTCTTGTTTACTAAAGAATTTGGCATTGTCCAAGAGAAGTTCTGGCCTCTGCCTTTGACTTCTGGGAGAAAATCTCTGAGGCTCTGGAAAGTTCTGCCTGCTATGAGAGTCTTTGTTTGCTAGGGGCCTTTGGGTCATACTGGATATCTAGCAATGTATTCAGTTTAACAGTGTATTTATGGTGGGGGCTGCCTAAATTCATATAAGTCTTAGGATGGGGCTGGCCAGGCCAGAAAGATTAACAGTGTGGCCTAGGGTCAAGAAGTGAGGGCAGTCTTGGGGACTGTGTCCTCTAACTTTGTACTTGTTCTAATTCCTTATACCTAGGTGTTGTGTTAAGCACTGAATGTATGCTATTAGATACAACACAGCTTCCTCATGGCAAGGGAAAGGAAAAGTTAGATTTCCAAATGCTAAGGAGAGAATGCTGGAAGTCCTGAGGCATGAAATTGTATGGTGCATTTCAGAAATGGCAAGAAGTTTGGCAAAGGTGGTCTTATTTTGCTTTCCTATATTTTTCCTATATTTCAAAACTGATATAACACTATGTTAATTGTACTGGAATTAAAATAAAAAAACAATAAAATCAAAAAAAAATAAAGAAAAAATAAAAAATAAAAGTGAGAAGTTGATATGTAAAAAAGAAAGGTAATTGTGTGGGAGGAAATGAGATAATACATTTGTAGCATCTTTAGTACAGTATCTGGCACACAGAGATCTGGAGAGGGCACATCCCGCTTTCTGTACCCATTCCCCTAACGTGGCTTCCTCTTTCTCCTCCATCCTTTTTCCTCCCCTCAAAAATTTATGCCTTTGTCTGATGCCCTAGTTGTTCATGGCTCCTAAATTCAGCCTTCTATCTAGGCCTCTCATTCCTTAAATGCCCCACACCAAAATAACTTTTTGCTTGTCGTGACTCATCAAAGTTCCCATTTCCTGAAATTCTGATCTCAGCCAGATGTTAAGAAAAAGCACTTCAATTAGTTGGTTAAAGTAGTCCATTACAAAGTGTAAATAGCTTATAAGCATTAATACATTAATTAGTACATGTCATTAGTGCATGTTATTTTGTCGAAGCACATCTCTGGGGTGTGTGTGTGTGTGTGTGTATAGGGATGCTCCCCATGACTTGTGTCCAACCTGAGGCTGTAGAGCATAGGTGATTAGGAGAGCAGGTGCTATGATTCATCTGCTGATGAATCACATCCAAACTCAGTCTCATTTTAGCTATGTGACCTTATGCAAGTTACTGAGGCTATCACATATCAGCCTCTTTACCTTTACACGGGTCTAATAAAATTGTAGGGTGAAATGAAATAATTCATACACTATACTTTAAAGAGTGCCTGGTACACAGTAAGTTCCCCAGTAAATGTTATCTATCGTGATAGTTGATCATCAGGGCAGTCACCAGCCCCCATCATCCCACCTCTGCTTTGAATCTCAGAGAAGGTGGGACTCAATCTGATACTTCTTTCTCAAAAGTTTCCTAGTGATGAGAAGAGCATTTCCTTTTGTTTTGTCCATGACCAGAGAGCAAAATTCCAGGAACGTGGCATCCAAGCATAAAGTAATTTCAAGGTTTGTGCAATGGACTGAATGATGTACCCTTCTTCCCCAGTTCATATATAGAAGCCCTGATCTCCATTGTGATGGTATTTGGACATGAGGCCTTTGAGGGTAATTAGGTAGAGATGAGGTCAAGAAGAGACACCAGAGATCACACTCTCTTTCTCTTTCTGCCATGTGAGGACATGGCAAAAAGGTGCCATCTGCAACTAAGAGGAGGGTCCTCCCCCCCCGGAATCGCCCATTCTGGCACCCTGATCTCAGACTTCCAGCCACCAGAACTGTAAGAAGTTACATGTCTGTTGTATAAGCCACCCAGTCTGTGGTATTTTGTTATGGCAGCTCAACCAGACTAATACACTTTGAGTGATAAGATTATCTTATAACCATCCAAGTATAAAATGTCAGAACTTTTCAGTGACCTGGTAGAAACTTACTAATAAAACTAAGACTTTATTCATTGACGTGTGATCTGGTTCACTACATTAATTATAGTCACATGCTAAAACTCCAGTCAGATGTCTTCTAGATAAATCACAAAATTTTTGTCTGAGCTGGATAAGAACTTAGGAGTCATTGATTTACATTCTCATGCAGCAGATGAGGTCACTGAGGCCTAGAGTGGTTAAGAACATCAGCAGAATCCACACAGCCAGAATCCAGTTCTTTCCCTCTGAAGCCAGCGTCCTCCCCGCACAAGGCTTTGTGCACATCGTCAGTCACAGGGAGGCCCCACTGAGGCTGTAGAGATGAATTAGCTCAAACCAGAGCTCCCAGGGAGGGCAAAGATTTCCTTTTCTGCTCTCCCTGTGCCCGTGAGAAAACACTGTGCAGCAGTATTAACCTTTTATTTGTGCTCTAACTCAGAGATGACAAGAGACTGGAGCTTGTTTTCTCTAATGGGTCTAAAGTTCCTCCTGAGCCCCACCCCAGCCCCTCAGTGTGGGAAGTGGGGAGAGAGGGAGTGGTGGGTATGGGACTGTGGGTGGTGACATCAATATTTGCCATCAAACAGCATCCTGTCTCTTCCACTTAATCTCTTTTAGATCATTTGGCTTGTCTGGGTTTATTATTCCAGGTTTCTTCCCACTCCCCCTGCCCCTTCTCAAAATGGAGCACACCTTGAGTCGGTGTGTGCAAGTTTGTGTGCTGTTCTGCAACACTAAGTCTGGTCCCTGGCTGGTGACTGCTGAGTTGCCCTTGGACCTGCATCACCTTTGGGTGCAAGGTCAGGTAAGCTGGCCCTATCCCAGGGCTCCACAAGTCTACCAGTTCTTTCTGTGGCTCCTGTTCCTTCCCTGAAGCACATGGGAGCTTTGGTTCCTCTAGAACAGGGATGGGCACGCTATGGCTCTCTGGCCAAAGCCCGTTTTTGTAAATAAAGTTGTATTGGAACATGATCATGTTCATTCATTTACACATGGACTATGGCTGCTTTCATGCAAATATTGAGTAGTCGTGAATAGCACTGCATGGTTTGCAATGCCAAAATGTTGCTATCTGGCTCTTTAGAGAAAAAGTTTGCTGACCACTGGTCTAGACCAATGCTGTCCAACAGAACTTTCTGCAATGTTGGAAATGTTTCTTATCTGTGTTTTTCAATGCAGTGGCCAACAGCTACATATAGTTATTGAGCACTTGAAGTGTGGCTAGTAAAACCAAGGAATTATATTCAAATTTTGTTTAATTTTGATCACTTAAAACTTTTTAAAAAGATTTTTATTTATTTGAGGGAGAGAGAGAGGAACACAGAGGGAGAGGGAGCATGAGCAGGGGGAGGGGCAGAGGGACAAGCAGACTCTGGGCTGAGCAGAGAGCTTGATGAGAGACTTGATCCCAGGACCCTGAGATCATGACCTGAGATGAAGGTAGACACTTAACCAACTAAGCCACCCAGGCGCCCTTTTTGATCACTTAAAATTTTAATTTAAATAGCCTTATGTGTCTAGAGGCTACTACATTGGTCAATGCAGGTATAGACACACTGAACAGGCCTTGGAGAGCTAGGATTTCTGCCTCAGAATCTTCCCTGGCCACTTCCCTTGGCTTCTGGGACATGTGTTTGCACTCAAGGTTTTTAGCCAGGGGTATGCAGCTTTCCTCAGGGAGTGAGGAAGAACATGCTATTAGTCCCTAGTGTTCCAGATTCTTCCACTTCTATCAGATATTTACTATCTAGTACCACCCACATGTGCTCTAGGTTTTGCCCTAGAGAAAGGCTGCAAAGAACAAACTCTAACTTTCCATGGCCCCCTGGGTCTGGGAGGGCAGGTGTTTTCTCCTTTCTGCTGTGGCTGAGACTTCCTTTACTGCTCTATCTTCCTCTTCCCTGAGATCACATTTGTTCTCCTCTCCTCCCAGGGCCATCAGATGGATGAGGTACAGAGAAAGAAATCAGCTTAACTATAATGGAGGGTCATCATGCTGGCATGTGAAAATACTGTTCTTAAAGGACCGCTACATTAACTTGATTTATGTAAGGTTAGGAGCTTGACTGTGCTCAGATCCAACACACATTTGTTGAGTACCTAATGTTTCAAGTCCTCAACCCATTGCTAGAAAAAAATCCTATCTGGTTTCCTCCTTTGTCTTTTCCTCTTCAACACTCCTAAACTGACAAATATAGTTTCACCATCATCTCTTTGAATCTGCTTCAACAGTTTTAGAGGAAATACTCGCACAACAAGCATAGTCTTTTCCTGAATAATTGACAGTTTTTGAACAATCGACTTTTCTGGATGGCCTTTCCTAATCCCATCGCTGAGGGTCTCATCACTCTCCCACCTGTGGCAGCACCCCCATCCTTTCCCTGCTTTGTTATTCTCCATAGCTCTCATCAGCACCTGCCAAACTCTATGATTACCTGCTTCACTAACTTCCTGTCCCCCCACTTAGCATATGGCTACATCCTCTGGTTCATGACTGTATTCCTAGAATACAGAATACTGCCTGAGAGAAGGTAGGTACTCAAATATTTTTTTTAATTTTCATTCCAGTATAGTTAACATACAGTGTTATTTTTTTTTTCTGGTGTACATTATAGTGATTCAACAATTCTATACATTATTCATCACAACAAGTGTACCCCTTAATCCCCATAACCTATTTCACTCATCCCTCCACCCACCTCTTTTCTGGTAATCATCAGTGTGTTCTAGTTAAGAGTCTGTTTTTTGGTTTGTCTCTTTTTCTCTTCTTTAATTTGTTTCTTAAATTCCACATGAGTGAAATCAAATGGTATTTGTCTTTCTCTGACTGATGTATTTTACCTAGCATTATACTCTCTAGCTCCATTCATGTTGTTGCAAAAGGCAAGATTTCATTCTTTTTTATGGTTGAATAATATCCGTGTGTGTGTGTGTGTGTGTGTGTGTGTGTGTGTGTGTGTACACACCACATCTTCTTTACCCATTCATCTATTGATGGATGTGTGGGCTACTTCCATAATTTGGCTGTTGCAAATAATGCTGCAATAAACATAGGGCTTCATGTATCCCTTCGAATCAATATTTTTGTATTTTTGGGGTAAGTACCCAGTAGAGCAATTTTCAGAATGTAGGGTGTTCTATTTTTAACTTTTGAAGAATCGCCATACTGTTTTCCACAGTGGCTATACCAGTTTGCATTCCCACCAGCTGTGCTTGAGTGTTCCTTTCTTTCCACATCATCACCAACACTTCTTGTTTCTTGATTTTTGATTGTAGCCATTCTGATAGGTGTGAGGTGATATCTCATTATAGTTTTTACTTACATTTCCCTGATGATGAATGATGCTGAGCATCTTTTCATGTGTCTGTTGGCCATCTGGATGTCTTCTTTGGAGAATTGTCTGTTCATATCTTCCGCCCATTTCTTAATTGGATTACTTTTTGTTTGTTTGTTTTGAGTTGTATAAGGTTTTTATGTATTTTGGATACTAGCCTTTCGTCAGATATATCATTTGCAAATATCTTCTCCCATTCCATAGGTTGTCTTTTAGTTTTGTTAATTGTTTCTTCTGCTGTGCAGAAGCTTTTTTATTTTGATGTATTCCCAATAGTTTGCTTTTGCCTTTGTTTCCCTTGCCTCAGGAGACATAACTAGAAAAATGTTGCTATAGTCCATGTCAGAGGCATTACTGCCTATGGATTTTTCTGGTTTCAGGTCTCACATTTAGGTTCTCAGTCCGTTTTGAGTTTATTTTTGTGTTTGGTGTGAGACAGTGGTACAGTTTGATTCTTTGCATGTAGCTGTCCATTTTCCCGACCTCATTTGTTGAAGAGATTATCCTTTTCTCGTTGCATATTCTTGTCTCCTTTGTCAGCAATTAACTGACCATATAATTGTAAGTTTATTTCTGGGTTCTCTGTTCTCTTCCTTTGACCGTGTGCTTATTTTGTGCTTTGATTAATTTTGAATAAAAAAAAAACTCGAGATTATACCTCATAGTATGACCTTGGTATTTTAAAATGAGCAAAACTCCTTCCCTTCTGGGGGTGAAGAGAGAAAAAGCCAAAGGAGAGAAGGCTTCAGAGATCTTTCTTTACTGGAGGAGCAAAATTTATAAAAGAACGTGGAATCCCACTCACATCATGGATTAAAAATACAAAACTTTGACAAGTTAAATGATAACCCATTGCTAGCAGAGAAGATGTATAATCCCACATGTCCTGTTTCCAAAATTTTATGTGTCATCCATCGTTCTTTACTTGATTATAAATACTGCAACCCAGATTAATTTCTGAAATTCCTTTATTTACCTAAAATTTCAATAATTACGAACTTCTGGAGGTGTCTTTCTTTTATAATAAAATAATTAGGTTGTGGATATTACTTCAGTTTCTATTTGGAACTAACTAGAATGTTTTCTGAATTATGTTTCACCTAGTATCTTTAAGCTTCAGCATGTCTTAAATTAAGCTTCTTTCTTAGGAAATAAAAAGGTACTGGCAAATAAAATATCTGAAGGTTTATCTTAAATAATACATGTAAAAGCATATCATCAACCATTAAGTATTCTGCAATAGTAAGGCATTTCTACTATCATCATTATCTGCAATCCCAAGAAAACTTTGTAATACAGTTTTCTTTCTCACTTTACTGAGAGTGTGAAATTATTTAAGATTTGGACATCGCCTAACACTTAGTTACTTAATGGAAATAGCTTAGATTTCCCATTCTGGTGAAGTGATAGGAATCTGTACAACCTCATCACATGAGGGTGGTAGCTTGAAAACACAGGAAAAAGGAACAAAAGGGGAATCAATGGAATTGTTTTTGAGTAATAATCATAGATTGTGAAGTGCTGATCTGGTTGTCGGAGACTTTGAATGAGACTTTACACAAGGGACACTTAAAATCAGGGTAGTTAGCCCCCCAAAAAACAAGTCTTGATATGCTCTGGAATATTTTCTTGCCATAAAGGATTACCTGAACACATTTCTTCCAGCAATCTCCTGATTATATGTAAATGAGCAAAATCTATGCAACTCAAACAGCCCAAATCTAGCGCAAATGTTTGTGACAAATCAATATTTAAGACAGGTTTATTTGTTACTTCCCCTGGGCCTTTTGTTTGAATATGACAGAGATGGGAACAGAGGGAAGAGTAGCTAGTGGAAGCAGATTGTTTCATTTCTCTGAGCCTTGGTTTTCTCACTTAGTAAATGAAGAGAGGGACCTGGTATGTACTAGATGAAGACTGCCTGCTGCAGGTTAGACTAGGGAGTTATTGAGCATTTGGTAAGCCTGAAGGCCTTCCTTAAAGCATTCACATTCGTGGAGATGGCAACTAGTGGGCAACAGAACAATATTGGAATGGTGGTAATACGAGGAAATAGTATCATCATGTTTGAAGCCTTAGAACGAGTATAAACGATGGATGTGTTCATCAGAAGAATCAACTGCTTCCATATGTCCACTCTCCATAGTACCTGTTTTTCTACAATATAAAAATCAGGTTGTGTGCACTTTCATATTGAACTTTTTTGTTAAATAAACTTTTATAATAGCCAAAAAAAAAAAAAAAGGCATTCACATTCAAAAATTTTAAATTATTTCCTATTGTGGTTTGGTGAGCAGGGCCTGGGCTGGCTGCCTCTGGAGTGAATGAATGATCATTAAGGTACAAGAAGTCATATTGCTCCAACCCATATCTTTCCTTTTAGGAAACTGTTTTTGATGTCCACCTGCGCAAGTTGTCATTGCATCTCAGGTTGAAATGTGCCTTTTTGCTTGCTCTGTGAAAACGAAGATGGGCCCTTTATCTTTTAATTTTTTTTTTAAAGATTCATTTGTTTATTTTAGAGAGAGTGAGAGAGAGAGCATGAGGAAGAGGAGAGACAGAGGGAGAGGGAGTGCATCTCAAGCAGACTCCCTGCTGAGTGCAGAGCCAGATACAGGGCTCAATCCACCACCCTGAGATCAGCACCCAGGCCAAAACCAAGAGTTGGATGCTCGATCGACTGAGCCACCCAGGTGCCCCTAAGGTGGGCCTTTAGATGGTTTTCTTCTCTCAGGTGGCACAGGGTTAAGCTATATTGGTGGGTGATACTGGAGAAAGAGTGCAGGAGAAAGAAGTTTACTTCCTGATTCTCGTGAGCTCTCTCTGTGCAGGCAGCTTCACCCGTGTCCAGCTTCTGCAGGTGCCTGGCTTCTCTGGCACCTGGCTCTTGCAGCACAGGTGACTCCTCCAGCATTGGACTCCTGCACTGCATGCAGCTGCATTAGTGCCAATGCAGCGACTTCTTCAGTGCCCACTTCTGCATTGAGAGTGATTTCTCAACCATCTGGATTCTGCACCATGATGATTTCCCCAGTGTCCACTTCCTACAAGGCGTGAAGCTTCTCCAGCACCCAGCTTCTCCAGCATGGGTGACTTCTTAAGCATCTGTCTCCTCTAGTACATGTAACTTCTCTACTGTCTGGCTCCTGGAAACCTTTGGGCGATTTTGTAGCAGAATACTTCTGGCAAGACACCTCCCTGTTAACAGCTTTTTCCAACACCCTAGAGGGAATATTTCCAGCAAGTTCCACTGCTTTGGCACAACGGTGATTTTTCTGGCAATCTGTGAGCCACAGTCATGCCCTCCAACAAGATCTGGATCTTAGCCTTAGGTGGAAGAACTCTTTCTTGGGTGCTCTATCTCAGCCCTAAGTGTAGTGCCTGATCCTTATAGCTACTATTTCTTTATTTGTTAGAGTTCTCTTCATTTCTCAGTAGCTGATCTCTTGTTACTCTCCTTTATGCTTAGATTTAACAATTCTTTATAGTAAATTGTCCCTTGTTTAAGTTACTGTGTGGTTTTTGTCTCATGAGTGGACCCAAACTGAACTACCCTGAAGGTCTCAGTAGCTCTCCCATTTATGTTGGTGTCACTCCAATAGGACATCCCTACCCATTCCAGGTAAGACATCTCTACTATCTCTACCTAGAATTAGACATATCTTACAATATATGCTTTAGTCTCTTGCCTTGAGTGAAGACTCCAAACTCATTTAATATGTAAGATCCCTGAGAAAAAGAAAAATTGCATGATTTCCTTATGATCACAAAGCCAGTTAATTAAGGACTTGGGACCAGAACCCTAATAGCCTGACTCACAATCTGGTGCTCCATCCTCTCTGCCACAGTGACATTATTCACCAAAAATATTAATTAAGCAACAATGTGCATATGGCCAAATTTATAAGTTTAAATTAAAATTTGAAAAAATGATCTAAGATATGGTTCTTAGGTAGAAGGGGTTGGGGAAAGTGTGGAATTTAGTATTAGAGACACAGGGGCTATTCACCGCTAGGGAATTAGGGAAATGGATGAACATTGTTGTAAAAAGGAAAGATCTACATTACAGGTTTGTTGTGAAGAAACAAGATCATACACATGGATCACTTGTCATCACTAGACACATTTAGGGAAGCCAGACAGCTGAAAGAGCCCTTAAATCATGCTGAATCCATTTCATATCACACAATTATTTTTCCTGCTTGCTCATTTCTTTCATGTTTATTTTACTTTTTTTTTTTAAGGTTATGAAAGGGCATGATTTCACTTATAATGACATAGGTGTATGATTTTACAGTAAGATAAAATTAAAGATACTAAACATGTCTTCAAGGAAGAGGGTGCTTTTTGGTACAGGTATATGTTATAAAGCTTCATTTTCCCCCTCACCCTCCAGCTTTACTGAGGTAAAACTGACAAATAAAAATTGCATATATTCATGGTGTTCAACCTGATGTTCTGATAGAAGTATGCATTGTGAAAAATCATCATAATCAAACTAATTAACACGTTTATTGCCTCACAGAATTCTCACTTTCTTTTGTTTTCTCTTTTTTTATGTGTGGTGAAAACACATAGGATTTACCTTCTAAGGAAATGTCACGTATACAATATAGTATTGTTAACTATAACGACATTGCTGCACATTGATCTTCAAAACTTATTCATTTGGCATAATTAAGACTTTGTACCCCTTGACCAGACCAGCCTTTCCCCATTTCTCTCTCTCTCCTGCCCCTGGCAACTACCATTCTACTCTCTGCATCTATGAGTCTATTTTATATTCCACCTGTAGGTGAGATCCTGTCATATTTATCTTCCTGTGCCTGGCTTATCACACTCAGCATAATGTCCTTCAGGTTCATCCGGGTTGACATAAGTGGCAGAATTACTTCATTTTTAAGGCTTAATAGTGTTCCAGTGTATATATCTACCACGTTTTCCCCATGCATTCATCTGTTGACAAACACTGCCATATCTTGGCTATTGTGAATAATGCTGCCATGAACATGGGAGTGCAAATATCTCTTCCAGGTCCTGATTGTATTTCCTTTGGATATATACCCAGAATTCCATGCATATTTTAAGAAAAATTGTTTTTTTCCAAAAGGCTTTTCCATTTTTTTTCTCCTTTACTTGCAACTCTTTCTGCCCTCACATGATAAGTGTGCATCTAGCAAAGAAAGGTCGAATGAGTTAGAATGAGTCACAGTCATTGGAGAGGGCTGAGCTACGTGCTGGCTGATTCATTGTTCCTTCACGGAATCAAGGTGGGTAAGTGTAAAATTAACTGCATTCGGACAAATGTATCAAGGAATCACTTTCCTGTCTGTCAGGCACTATTGGCACTGAAATGTCTGGGTCATTCAGTGTCATTACCATCTGTGTTTGAAGTCTGATTCTTTGGGGCCAGAGTCCTGCTTATGTACAAGAGACCCACATCAACATGCCTGGCCTTAGCCCCATGGCTGTCCCAGAATCTCCTTTCTGCAGCATTCTTACTTGACAAAGAGATTCAGATTCCACAAACCACATATCATTTCACATTTCTCTATTTAAATGTCCCACAGTTTTTAAAAAAGGGTACCATAAGATAATAAGATAATAGATAGTATTAAGGTAGTAATTGCTATCCTTTATTATGTGCTTATTATAAATCAGATATGTAATACATATTCTCTCATTTTATCTTCTCAACACTCCTGCATGGTAATTACTATTATTTCCGCCTTACAGGAAAACAAACAAACTGAAGTTTGAAAAGGTGATGACCTTGCCCAACAACACTTGGATCCACTTGACATAAAAAGAATTACCTTTTTTGTACACCCTATTGCCTTGGTAGGTGCAGTTTGTTAGTCTACCATTATGAAACAAAACGACATTCATATACTGTGCTGGAATTGTGCTTACTTTTTCCTCCTGCTTCCAGAGCCAAGAATATGGCTTTTCTCTGAAGATAATGACTTTCCATTTATCCACACATTGATTATACAAAAGGACAATGCATCATCTGGTATGTTGTTGGTCTATTCTTATAAATCTTGGTGTTCTACTCTCTTCAAGTTTATTAAAGCCACAGTTCTCTTTCCTAGCTAGCTTGACTCAAGTTGGAACTTATCAAACTTCGCAAATGCTTTTTTTTTTCCTGCTTTGAAAAAGAATTGTGGCACCTTTACCAAAATCCCAGCCTCTATATTTTGTTTTCCAGACTATGTCCTCATTAGTGTGTGAATGAAGAAGGGATTAAGGCAAAGAAGTAGGGGATTTGAGTCAGGTGGAGCATCTCTCTGGTCCTGTTCCCTTACCCCTTTTCTCACCCCAAGAATGGAGAAAGAGCCAGGCTCTGACAAGAAGAGAGGGAAGATGTTCACAAATGTCATGAATGTGGGTTATTTGTTAGGAAACCCCATGTTGTAGCATTTTGAAAGTATTCATTTAAAGGCATGTATTTAAAATTTTTTCAAGTAAAATTTAGTATTAAAAATAGTGAGCCATGCTTTTGTCCTATTTTAAATGTTGATTTGCAGTGTTGTTACACCTTCAATGAGTTAGAGACATAAGAATCAAGTGTTACCAGGAAAATAAAGGAATAGATACATTCTCATAAAGTAAATCATAGAATATAGCAGAATTCTGTGAAATGCTGATATTGGGAAAAGAATATAAGTCCAAAAACTGCTTAGGTCAATTCTTTTTTTTTTTTAATTCTTTTTTTTTTCATTTTATTTTGTTTTATTTCTTTTCAGTGTTCCAAAATTCATTGTTTATGCACCACACCCAATGCTCCATGCAATAGGTAAGTGTACTCTTTTTTTTTTCTTAGCTTAACAGTATTCATTGTTTTTGCACCACACCCAGTCAATTCTTTCGTGCTTAACAGAGAGAGGGCTATTTTTAGTGCTTAACAAAAATCAAACTTATTTTAAGAAAAACCTGTGCCCTGAACTATATAGTATGTACTGAGCCATGTTTTTCTTTCACCTGAGGACTGAGCCAGTTTAGAAATTCTCCAGTTTTTATACTATCATCTTTGCTTATTGAACAGAGCATTTGCAAGCAACATGGGAAACTGAGCCACGTGGACATGTCCCTTAAACAAGAGGAGTACGGTATGAATGTTAATGGGTGAACTTTAAGGAATGAAAGGGCTAACGCTAAGCTACAGAAATTAAGAGCACCAACTCATGAGCTGATGCTATCCTTGCGCAGTGAGCATCAATCCTGGAAGAGACCCTCATGCCACGGTACAGGGGTTTTGCAGGATGCACACACGTGGTCCTGGCCTGCCAGAGGCAGACCTTGGACCCGAAATCCAGGCATTAAGCTGGGACCTTGGGAATTCTGTACCTTCAGTAAAAAAGAATTAAATATGCCCATGACCCATCTTAAAATGCAAAGGAATTTTTTTGTCACCAATGTGGATAGAAACACAGTTTTTAGTGAGAAACTGAAACAAAGCATGACATGTGGTTGCAAAACGACAAATTATGCCAATGACATGGTGCTGAAATCCTTGGATAGGAAATTTATATAAACCAGGTCCCAGTCTAGGGATACCCATGGTGTTCCTGGCAGGAGCAGATGCAAAACCACTGCCTAGTGACACTTTCATAAACCAATGTATATTGGACACTCACAGAAAATGGGCTCAAAAATAAAACTTATGTATAAAACTTGGAAACAATCAGTTATGAGAGAAATCAATAGACACAAAAAGGCAGGAAAATCAGCACCCCCAAGAACTTGAAAGAATTAAACAGTCTGAAAAAAGTTGTAAAATAGTTCTGCTTAAAATTGTCAAGGAGACAAAAGGTGGATTAGAAAGATATGGAAACAACAGGACACAATTTAAAAAGAATAGGCAAAGTTGAAGAATTAGAATTACAGTATCTACACATGAGAAAACCGGTCATGGGAAGAGAGACCTCAGAGGATGGTGTAAGAGTTATCCACGGCCGCCATACACCGTGGCCTAGGACTCGAGTGAGGCACAACAACTATATACTGCTCACGAGCCTGGGGTCAGCTGGGGCTAGGAAGGTGACTCTGCTCTCCTTGGTTTGCTCCCTTTTGAGGCATCAGCTGACTGTTGGCTGATCAAGGCTGGCTTCAGCTGGGGTTCCTGGGGTGACTGGTCTCTGATTTCTCATCCCCCTGGAGACTCGCCTGTGCATGTCCTTATGACAATGATGGCGGTGCCACAGGAACAACTGGCACAGTGCCTCATTTTCTCGATCAAAATAGCGACACAGCCAAGCCCAGTCGACGGGCAGGACAGGTCACTCTAATGGTGAGAGGGCGTGGGACTGCACAGCCATGGAAGAGGGTAGGGATTTGGGCGACAGGAGTGGAGAAGTTGCTACAGTAGATGGCGATTGAGTGAAAAAGCTGGTTTAAGCACACCTACAGAGAGAATCAGTGGGGAGGGACCTGAGGAAATTTCTCAGTCCATAGCAGAGAAGCAAAGAGATAGACTATGTGAACAAGTTAAGACTTTTAGACAGACTGAGATGGCCCAACATGTATCTAATTGGAGAGCTGTTGTACGTATTAACACACACACACACACACACACACACACACGATCAGGTTTAAGGTACAGACATACATATAACTTGCTCATGCAGTTATAAGTACACATTTATAAGTAAAAGTTTTAAAATGTGCCATAGGAGGATGTCCACCAACTTCAGGGGAGTGGCTGTCTCTGGAAAGAAAGCAGAAGTAACGTAAAGGTAAGGAAGGAAATTGCTTTGATGGATTCTTTTAAAAAAAAAAGTATTAAATATGGCAAAATAATAGCAATTGGTAAATGTGTCTGGGAACTACACAGGCATCTGTTATAGCTGCATGTTTTTACATGTTCAAAATAGTTCATAATTAAAAATTCAAAGAATATTGACTAACAGAAAATAGTGAAAGAAAAACCAACAATCATCACAAACAAGAATGCAGTGCTGAGCCAAGGTGAAGTGTTCAAAATAATCACTTTAGAAAATTGATGACATTCCTAAGGATGGCATTAATAGAAACGTGAATGTGACCATAATGATGTACTCGAGATTTCGACTACTTTAGAAAAAATGTAAGTTTAACTTAATGTATTGCACTTAGTAGGTTAGGAGACTACCCAAAGAACACGCTGTTCTCTGTCACTTGGCTAAACCCAAATTAGAATCAGTCAGCTTTGAAATTTCATGACTTTCTGGAATTCATCACCTTCACAATATATTAGCATTATTTTCCCATTTGAGCCTTCTTGGGCAGCAGCAGTAATAACCTCGGTTTTTGTTAGAGGTTAGGACTGCACCTTCCTTGAGTTCCAAAAAAAATTGCTCCCTCTCTCATTTCAGGGTAACATCTGTCAAACTCACAGAGCTTCTTTCCAACTGAGAGTCTGATTTCCTCATGTACTCCCTTTGCCAGGTGGGACATTTTTTTTTTCCTTAAAATAAACTCTATACCCAATATGGGCCTTGAACTCACAACTCTGAAATCGAGGTTACGTGCTCTACCATCTGACCCAGCCAGACATTCCCCAGGTGGCACATTTTCATCTGGTGTTGAAAAACAAACACGGGGCTTTAATCTCCAAGGCCTTGCATCTCCATGATGGGCAAGCCACGGGGAGTGAAGAGCCTCTCAGCCCTGCGCCTTTTCATTCCCTTTATAGAAACCACTCAGGAGCAGACAGAACTGGCTACAAGCAGGGTGGTAATTTGAACCAAATCTGGGGGGAAAATCTTAGGGAAACGGTAAGCCTGAGATAATAACAGTGGGATATAAAGTGGGCTTGAGGCCCATTTAAAAGGTCATTTTCGATTTTGACAATGAGATGATTTTTTTTTTAATATTTTATTTATTTATTTGACAGAGAGTGAGATCACAAGTAGGCAGAGAGGCAGACAGAGAGAGAGGAAGGGAAGCAGGCTCCCCGATGAGCAGAGAGCCCGATGTGGGGCTCGATCCCAGGACCCTGAGATCATGACCTGAGCCAAAGGCAGAGGCTTAACCCACTGAGCCACCCAGGCGCCCCATCAATGAGATGATTTTAAAATCAGCATCACTATTGGACTGTTATTTTAAGGAGCTATTTTCTTCAGCAGCATCCTCATAACACACACCCACCGTGGCTTGGCCATGCTTTCCTACCAACAGTGAAGTCTACAGTGTTTACCACCAGCAGGACAACGTGATAAAGAGAGATGCTCCTTCCATCCCAATCCTACCTCATCTTTATGACCCATGTCAAGTTTCCTTCTCTTGTTGATGCCATTCTCCTTGGACTCTTGTCTTCTTTAAAGGACTCTGACATGTAAAAACAGTGGTGAAATAGAGAGTCCTCATAGCTCTGTAGCTGGGCAGACCTAGCTCTGAATCCCAGCCTTGGATTACTCATTGCAGGATCTCAGGCACCTCATTTAACCTCCCTGGACTTCTGTTTCCTCATCTGAAAGTTGGAGAAGTACTAACACACATTTCAGAGGGCTGATGTGAGGACTGACTGAGTCAGTCTGGCCTGGTGTTCTGCTGAACTCGTCACAACTATTGAACTATTGCTGCCTTTCTCCTTCTTCCTGGTCTTTCAATCACTTTCCCCTTGTTCTTCAGATTTCCATTCTGAGTTGAGAGTGATTATTTTGAATTTGGAGAAGAACTTTTAAATTTTATTCCTGGCTGCTGTTGATTTAAAAATATCATGCTTTATCCCCAATAAAATAGCTCTTCTTGAATTTTTGTTTGATAGTCTTCCTCACATTTCCTTTTCTCAAACATTCTTAAGAACAGAAACATTTAAAAGATTGAAGTCAAGTGTATTCAAAAGCCACATGGTTTCAGTCTTAAGTGTCTGCTGACTTTCGCTGGCATCTCAGTGTGGTCGACTGACTAACTGAGGCACTAGTGTTAGTATTTAAGGTCCGCCACTGGGGAACAGGAAGTTTAAGCTTTCGTCACACTGTGGGAGTCATGTACCCAGTAAGCAACTCCACCAAAGTAGCCAGGGCAGTTGTAAGTTAACTTCTTTTCATTTGGAGCTTGCCAGAAGAATGAATCTGAGCACAGGGAACATTCTGTGATGTCTCTCGTACAACTTCAAGCAGGAACAAACTTAGCATGGAGTAGGTGCTGAGTAATCACTGAGATGTACGTATGACACCTCCTGTAGAGATTCACCTCAAAACAGAATGTTATGGAATAATATGTCTTCCCCAAGTTCGTATATTAAAATCCTAACCTCCAAGTTGATGTTATTAGGAAGTAGAGGGCTTAGAGGAGTGACTAGCTCATGAGGGTGGAGCCCTCATGAAGGGGTTTAGGGCTCTTATAAAAAAGACCCCAGAGAGCTTTCTTGCTCCTTTTCTGCTATGTGAGGACAGAGGGAGAAGATAGTGGTCTGTGAATCAGGAAGCAGTTTCTCGCTGGACACCTGATCTGGTGGCACCTTGACCTTGGGCTTCCCAGACCCTATAACTGTGAGAAATAAATGTTTACTGTTTAAGCCAGTCAGTCTGTGGTATTTTGTTATAGCAGCCTGAACAGGCTGAGCAGGTCCTATCTATCTAGAATGATTGACAACAATCAAGTCCTTCTCATACCTCAACAAAGTCCCATAAATAAATGTCTGCACAGCTTGAAATATGTTCCTTTACTTATTATTCTAAATCATTGTCCAAAGAGAAATTTCTGAGTTTTTATACTTTAAATATTAGGCAATATAATTCTGAAAGGAAAAAAGACCAGTGAAATTTTGTAAATCAAGAGGAGTTATTTTCTTTAAATATTTTTTTTAAAAAACTCGAATTCCAGTGTAATTAACATACAGTGTTATATTTATTTCAGGTGTACAATATAGTGATTCCACAATTCCATATATTACTCAGGGCTCACCGCCATAAGTGTGCTCTTAATCCCTTCCACATATTTCACCCATCCCCCACCCACAACCCTCCCCTCTGGTAACCCTCAGTTTGTTCTCTATAGTTAAAACTCTCTTGTTGTTGCTTATTTTTCTCTCTCTTTTGTCCCCTTTGTTCATTTGTTTTCTTTCTTAAATTCTACATTTCAGGGGAACCTGGGTGGTTCAGTGGGTTAAAGCCTCTGCCTTCCACTCAGGTCATGATCTCAGGGTCCTGCGATCGAGCCCTGCATCGGGCTCTCTGCTCAGCGGGGAGCCTGCTTCCCCCTCTCTCTCTGCCTGCCTCTCTGCCTACTTGTGATCTCTGTCTGTCAAATAAATAAATTAAATTTTAAAAAAATAAATTCTACATTTCAGTGAAATCATATGGTATTTGTCTTTCTCTGACTGACTTATTTCACATAGCTTTATACTCTCTAGATCCATCCATGTTGGTAGAAATGGCAAGATTTCCTTCTTTTTTATGGCTGAATAATATCCCATTGCATATACACCACATCTTCCTTATCCATTCATCTGTTGATGGACACTTGGGCTGCTTCCTTAATTTGGATATTGTAAATGATACTGAAGCAAACATAAGGGTGAAGTTATTCCTTCAAATTAGTGTTTTTCTGTTTTGAGCTAAATACCCAGTGGAGTGATTATTGGATCATAGGGTAATTCTATTTTTAATTTTTTGAGGCACTCCATCCTTTTTTCCAGAGTGGCTTCACCAATTTGCCTTCCCACCAACAGTGCAAGAGGGTTCCTTTTTCTCCACATCCTTGCAACGCTTGTGGTTTCTTAAGTTTTTTATTTTAGTCATTCTGACAGGTGTGAAGTACTATTTCCTTATGGTTTTGATTTGCATTTCCCTGATAATGAGTGATGTTGAGCATCTTTTCATGTGTTTCTTGGCCATCTGGATATCTTCTTTGAAGAAATGTCTGTTCACATCTTTCTGCCCATTTTTAATTGGATTATTTGGTGGGGGGGTTGAAGTTATATCAGTTCTTTACATATTTTGGATACTAACTCTTTTTTTTTTTTTTTTTTTTTTTTTGACAGAGAGAGAGATCACAAGTAGGCAGAGAGGCAGGCAGAGAGAGAGGAAGGGAAGCAGGCTCCCTGCTGAGCAGAGAGCCCGATGTGGGGCTCGATCCCAGGACTCCGGGATCATGACCTGAGCTGAAGGCAGAGGCTTTAACCCCCTGAGCCACCCAGGCACCCCTGGATACTAACTCTTTATCAAACATATTATTTACAAATATCTTCTCTCATTCAGTAGGTTATCTTCTAGTTTTGTTAATTGCTTCCTTTGCTGTGCAGAAGCCTTTTATTCTGATGTAGTCCCAATAGTTTATTTTTGCTTTTGTTTCCCTTGCCTCAGGAAACATATCTAGAAATATGTTGTTATGGACAATGTCAGAGAAATTACTGCCTATGCTCTCTTCTAGGATTTTTATGCTTTCAGGTCTCACATCCTGATCCATTTTGAGTTTATTTTTGTGTATGGTGTAAAAAAAGTAGTCCAGTTTCAACTCACATGTAGCTATCCAGTTTCCATTTGCTATCCAACACCATTTTCTGAAGAGACTGTCTTCTTCCCATTGCGTATTCTTGTCTCCTTTGTCAAAGATTAATTGACCATACAGTCATGGGTTTATTTCTGGGCTCTCTATTGTGTTTCAAGGAGCAGTTATTTTCTTAAAGCAAATTTCAACTTTATAGAGATTCCAGATGTCAGTGCTCTGTGGGTCCTGGAAAATATGTCATTTTGGGGGTATTTTTAATCTTATACACAATTACAGAACTTTTAAAACCTAACCAGAGTAACTCTAGCATCCCATGGCACTGAACATAGAGGCTTCAGTCCTCTGCAAGAATTGGGGGATGCTGGCATCCTCTCCACGCTCTCAGCATGGGTCAGCCTCCACTAGAGTCCCCTTCAAGTGACCCTGCTCATGGCACAGGCTTCATCCACTGCCCCTCTGCGTGCCTCTGTCTAGAAGAGTGTCATATAGTTCAAGTGCAGAATTCTAACAGAACTGTGGAGGGAGAAGTACTCCAGAGCACAATAAAAACACTGGTATTCCTGGCCTTTGTGCTAGAGCTTCAATTTTTATTGCTTCTAAGTGTTCATGGAAAGAGTAGTTTTGAAACACATTGCCAAGCTCTTCTTTCTTTCTCTGTACGTGGCCATTTTCATAATCCATATTCCTATCTACCTGCTAGAGAATGGGAAATCACTTAGGGAATTAAGACTCTTAACAGAAGTCTGAGTCCCTAGGGAGGCAGTGTGAGGAACAATAAGATTTAAAAAGAATGTTTGTTTTCATTAACATAGTAGAAGGTAGGTCCAGTGAACTTGAACCCAGAGATTGCCAGATTCCAGGGAGAATTCAGTATATAAGGGTATTTCACTTGGGTCAGGTAGAAAAGGTACAAAGAAGACCCCACCTCCCTGTGATGAGGGTTGTGAGGTTGAGAGCAGGGAGACGTAGGGCAAGAAGTTCAGACAGGGTCCCTGGTCACCATCTACCCCTGAGGATAAAATTCATCAAGAGCAAAAGTGCCATATAACTATCCAACTAGGCATAGGTCAACCTGACATCACTGGAGCCAGAAATGTGCCTCCTTCCACGTAACCTAGGAGAGGCGGCAAGTCTGTAGGAGAGTCTCTGCCTAGCATGGTGTGGGTCAGCAGTGCGCCAATAGTGGGCAGAGAAGAAGAGACAGCTCAAGACAAATCCAAAGCTTATGTCTGGCATGCAGAGTGCTCTCACAAGGGAACAGAAGTTCTCAGATACTAGTGGGCTGCCAGCAGCCTGAGGACTGAACAAAGAGGCTACAAGAGAGGGGGTCATTGAGGCTGGAGACAAAGAGACAAACAGGCCAAAGACTTCAGAGGTGGGTGCCAGCATCATGTCCCATTAGTGCCGGATGGGCCCAGCTACATCTCAGTCACTCCATTCAGAAACCCACAGACCAACACAAGTAGCTACAGGTTCCTCACAAGAACACAGTGGACAGCGCCTGACCTGCCACCTCCCAGTGGAGCCAAAAGATGGGGACCTAACCACATGGATCCCAGAGCCCTCCTCTTCCTTACTGTCAAGAATCCAAGTAAGCTCCTCCCCACCCATCCCAAGCAGTATGTGTCATCTCACATGGGGCAGGTGGGCAGAGGGAGGAAAACATGAACTTGGAAGAGAACGAGCCACCTAAATGAGACTGTCTAAAGCAAAGACATGAAGATGTTCTTGACTGGCAAGTTTAAATTCACCACCCCTTGCCCCAACTTCCAGGGTGGTGGGCATAGTGGGAATGATCAGACGGCTGATAGAAAATAAGGTACATTTTCTTTGAACATATGTGTAAAAACGTTAAGCTGCAACGTTATATTTAAGCTGCAACGTTATATTTATACCATAAAAGAAACAATTACATGTTTTTAAATACATCCCATCTTCCAAAAAGTATTTGATGCAGTTACAATCTATGTATTAGAAAGTAAACACTTAAAGGAAAGATCCCAAGAGTCCATGAGTTTTAGTTAGCAGATATGAAGAATAGAATATAACACTGTGTGTTAACTATACTAGAACCTAAAAAATATGAATATAGAATGATAAAGATACATTTAATATGTGTGATTCGACATGTAGAAGGTTAGCATGAGAAGTGAGGTAGGTTGTATCTTTTCTGTTTGTGGAATGCCAATAATTTTGTGGAATAAATCAGAGAAGTAAGAACTGTCTTCATCATACCTATATCTCCAGCACTTCCTACACTTCCTGGAGCACAGTGCATGCTCAGTAAATATTTATTCAATGAATAAATGAAAAAGTAAACTGCTTAGCATCAGAATGGATAACTTAGGACATTGTTGAGCTCTTTCAAGCCATTGATGTACCATGGGCCACATAGCAGAGTAGGGGGAACTAGGGTGGGAGGAGCTAAGAAGGGTTACCCCAAAGAGTTACCCCATCCTCACCATGAGACACCTGCTTCAGAAAGAGGGGACAAAAGAAAGGATGGAGGTGGGGACTTTACTGTGCATTGCCACCCCTGTCTCTTGCAGGGTGTGTGTGTGTGCGTGTGTGTGTGTGTGTGTGTGTGTGTGTGTGTGTGTGTGTGTGTGTTTTCCCTTGTGTGATTGTTTCCTGGGCAAGAGTGCTTGTTGCAGCCTTAGGTGAACTATAGGACCTTCTGTAGGTGCCTCATGGAGAGGTGCTCTCAGAGCAGAGACTCTGGGCCCAGGGCAGAAGGGGTTGGTCTTGGGAGAAAGGCAAAGAGCCCCAGGCATGGCCTCAGGAAGGCAGGCCTGGCCTAGCGGGCCTGAAGGTGGGAGAGTATTTGGTCTAGAACAAGACTTGATATTTGCTACTCTTAAACTTGTGTTCTATCAAACTTACAGTGTGGGATGAATTAAATATTTTTCTAAGCCCTGCATTGTCTTGTGGCACAATTTAACTGTGATTCTTTATTAAAAGAGTTAAGATGCCAATTTGGTAAGTGTAAATTTTTTAAAAAGTATTTTACTTATTTATTTGAGAGGGAGAGAAAGATAGTGAGAGAGAGCATGAGCAGGGAGGAGAGGGAGAAGCAGCCTCCCAATGCGGGGCTCGATCCCAGGATCCTGGGATCATGACCTGAGCTGAAGACAGATGCTTCACCAACTGAGACATCCAGGTGCCCCCATTAAGTGCAAACTTTTAAAGTAGGACTAGGATAACCCCATTTTGGCCTTTCTTGATTTTTAAAAAAATGCCAGAATTTTAAAACCGGAAAGCCACCATGGCCCTGTCTGAGATGTTCTGGGGCACACACATGCGTGGAAGTAAAAGCACATACTGCTACTAATTGTTCCCTAAATGAAACCCTTTCTCCATCACCTCTCTGCATTTTACACACTGTTCCCTGGGCCAGGAGCACAGGCCTCTCTTATTCACGCCCACCCCCCAGTGCTATTTTTGGGGACTACATCTTTCCTCAAAACACAGCTCATGCATCACATCCTCCCAGAGGTCCCTGCTTTCTCCCCCCAGCCCATCCTGCACTGCTGGGCTCAGGGCCTCACTGAGTTTTCTAACACCTGTCATATTCTTTAGGACTCATCTCTCTCCCCCACTTGAGTGTCAATGCCTTTAGGGCAGACGCCATCCATCTCACCCTCTTTGTGTTCTCAGAATTGAGCACAGGGCCTGGCATGAGGCAGATGCCCAGCCCTTACAGCAAGGTTCTTGGAGCCATCCTCCTAGCCCGGCCCCTCCCCAGAGTGAGAGGAGCACTGTTTTTGGGAATGGGTATGGTTCTATGTCTACAAGGGTGCATCCCACAGGTTAAGCAGAAAGCGTGCCAAATGCAGAGTCACCCAGATGTTATCCTGTCGTACACCAGGACTCTGATTTCTTTTCTCCAGCATTAAAGGTGCAGAGACAGCGTGGTCATAGGAGTGAGAATATGAAAATGCTGGCACTGTGGAGAAAGACAGTGGGAAGGAAGGGGTTTTGTCTGAGCAGGGATCTGGCAGAGCCAAGGCAGGGCTGACCTTAAGGCCGGGCTGAGTCACCCAGTGCTGCCTGGCACACGGCCTTTGTTTGTACAACACCCAGGGACGGCCTTTGTTTGCCTCATGCAGTCTGTATACATGCTTCCTAAAAATGAAAGCTTTTTAATTCTTTGCCATTAAGGTGACTGGCCTTTTACAATACACTTAAAAAAAAAAAAAATCCAGAAACAACCTACCTTAAGAGTAGGATTGAGTCTGAAAAGATTGAAATCTAGGGTAAATAATTGAAGACAAGCCAGAAGACATTCATGAGTACTCTGCTCTCATAGATTCTACAAAACTATTCTGCAATTCACCCAAATGATGACCACTTGCCTTAATGTCCCACGGACTTGTTGTATGGGGTCCATCAATCCTTGCCAGCATTCGCTGGTACAGTTCGTGATCGAGACCATTGGCCGACAGAATTTGCACTGGAAACAGACTTGTTAATTAGTCTAATGAATTCACAGGAGTCATTAATTATCTAACACTTATCTAATTAGCTAACAGTTTCACCTGTCAGACCCAGAGGTAAATGCCAGACTGGAATTCAGTGGTCCTCCTCATTATACCCTAAAAATAAATGGAGACATGCAGCACAGAATACCAAGTAGAAGTGTGGAGACTTCACGGTGGTAAGTGGGCATGCCGTGGCTCCGAATGGCCAGTGGTGGTTGGAAAGGGACAGCAGGTGGAGCTGTTGGAGATGGGTCATGTCGTAAGAGACACATGTATCACTGTAAACTACAAGCAGCTACTACTGTCCCAAGTCACAGACGCAACACAGTATTCAGGGCTATTTTGCCTCCAAGTTGTCATTACCTGTACTGAGATCATTTTCTTCAGGGATTTTTTAATTTTTGGGCAAAGTTACAAACATCTATTTGGTGGTAGCAGCAGAAAGATTTAGGCTGCTACAATGGTTCTCTAGTCTCTTTCTGTCTCATTCTATAAGCTTTGTTCCCTGGCCAAGATGGACCTAAGGAGGCCAGCATGGAGTTCGAGGAATTTGTCCAGACTGACTATCACCACGAAGAGGAGCATCTTCTGACATGGAGATCCCAGGTAGGATATGGACACTTGATTACTTACTGTCATGCACATTCTTACAAGGGAAATCCATTCACATTATGCAAAGTCTTGTATTTGTTGTTGTTTGGGCGCTTATGAACATTTTGAGCTCTGGTTTGTTTGAAAATGGTGAGAACTAATGTTCTTGAAGCTCTTATCATCATGGAACTTTAGCTGAGTGCCATGAGAGCTGGCAAAACAGGATCAAGATTAAGTTCCTCTGAAGTCTTTTAGATTTTTCCATCCCAAAAGCATAAAGTGAGAAGCAGTAGCAAAGTAGAAAATTCATGGATTTTTTTTTTTTTAAAGAGAGAGAGCATGCAAGTTGGGGAGGGGCGTGGGAGGGGAAGAGGGAGAGTGAAAGAGAGAAGCAGGCTCCACCCCCAGTATGGAGTCTGATGCAGGGCTCAAACTCACGACCCTAAGCTCATGACCTGAGATGAAATCAAGAGTCGAACATTTAACCCATTGAGCCACCCAGGAGCCCAGGAATTCATGGATTTCTTTCTTTTTTCCTTTTTTTTTTAAAGATTTTATTTATTTATTTGTCAGAGAGAGGGAGAGCGAGAAAGCGAGCAGAGGCAGGCAGAGGCAGAGGGAGAAGCAGGCTCCCTGCTGAGCAAGGAGCCCGATGTGGGACTCGATCCCAGAACGCTGGGATCATGACCTGAGCCGAAGGCAGCTGCTTAACCAACTGAGCCACCCAGGCATCCCAAATTCACGGATTTCTTAACAGAAACTCTGTTTTCTAAAAATATTGGACTGCAGTTCTTTTTTTTTTTTTTTAAGATTTTATGCAGTTCATTTTTCTACCTGGATTGGCCTCTGACAATTGGATTTTGGGTTAGGTTTAGCTAAATGAAGAAACCCTGGGAAACAGATTTTATTTAATTATCAGAACTTCTGTATGATTTTGAACGAGCAAAGTTCAGATGAAGGGGTTCTGAGGTCCAGACTTTGGATGTTTTCCTCACTTCTGATCGCAAAGAATGAGACTGAGTTGGTGAGAGATAGAGTAGGGGTAAGAAAATGAAATGTTTGTAAAGTGGGACATTTTGGGGACACACTTTTTTGAGATAACCCAGCAGAGTTGTTATGGAAATCAATGGAGGACTCACATCCACGTACTGTTGTCTCAAAATAAATGTCAGTGTGCTACACCAGACCCACACTGGACCAAGGCCAGATGTGAGAGAAAGGTTCACTAGTCAACAGTTAACAAACTAACCAGCCTGGTCAAAAAGACAAGATGCCACACCTTCAAAGAGAGCCCATCTTCTTAGGGAAGTGCTTCTGAGAGCTGGGTTGGAGTAAAAAAGGCCATGTTGAGGAGAGTATTTTTGAATTGATAAGGAACTTTAGAATGCTCAGGAAAAATTTCCACTGGCAATTTTAGAAGAAAGCATAGGTTTTAAAGAAGGGTATCATTCTAACTTTGAGCTGAACTACTGTGATTTGATATATAATTTAAGAGCAAATCACAATATTTTTCTTTCCTGACATGAACTTAAGAATGACTATCCACGTAGTAGAAAGTATGGCTTCAAATTTACCTGCTCCCAATAAATCCACAAGATCTGACAGGAACACATATGTTGGGTGAGTAATTTTGATTTTTTTATTTGTTCTGATGAGATGGATATTCTTTGGATTTTATATTAAATATTCATAAGATGGACCTCTGCAGTTATGTAAGTTTCTCAAGTTTAGAAACAATACAGTCAGAACACAGCTCATAATACAAAACAAAATTAAAACAATGCACGTTTTCTTCCCAATGGCATTTTCATTTCTTGGTTCTCGGTGGCATTTGGCTCATCTAAGAAAGTGGAGGAATGTATCAATTAGATTTCAATTAAAAAAGAAAAGAAAAGAAAATGGGGCCAAAAAAGAAAAGTCGCAAAAATCATGCAAAAGGTTAACCAACTTGCATGAGTGAACAAACTCAAAGTTCAGCCTTGGATTCAGCCTTTTATTCCAGGACCATGGACTATAGCTAAGAAATAATTAAAGGAGCTTCCCAGTGCCTAAGGGAGATTTAACTGTGTTGCAGCCTATGAAGTGATTTCATGTGCGTTGTGATGGACTTTACACAGAATTCACTTCTAAAATTCTGTGTATGTTATTCATCTCAGGGGTAGACATAAATCTGCCAAAGCTGTCTGCAAATTTAGCTCCAATTCTTGCCCCAGGTTCACAGAACATAATAGAGCATTAATCTTCATGAGGCTTAAGGAATTCTTGTGAGTTCCCCCTGATTTGCTGAGAGTTGTGTGAAACCTATTGCTTAGAGCCTTTATCATGTCAGCATTTCCGAAAATGCTCCACTCACCCACCCTAAACAGAGGGAGCCTCTTATGTGTTCATTTCTTCAGGGAAGCCAAGGAGAGGGTAAGGAAAATCTATGAAGATGAAGGTAAGGGTAAAATGAAAGACTTCTCAACAAGCACGTTCCTTTGGTTACCAATACTACTGACCATTCTGCATAACTTCTCATGGTTTGCTGAAAGACTTTATCCTTCATCCTACCTTTGACCTGTGTTTTTGGAAAAGAAAACATGCAAAGCAAGCTTGAGGAGAAAATAATAAAAGATACTCTATTCAGTAAAAATCTATTTCAGAAAGATCAAAGTATTGCAATGGTCAGATTCATACTGGGTTGAGTTTGATGTGATGACCAAACTGGTTTTTCCTTTGGTCATTGGAAAGTGATCATCTTAGAAATGCTTATTGATTAGCTCAATGGGATTTACATCTTCCATGGACATGCCCTCCAATTTCTTGACCAAAGGATTATCAGGCATTGGGGAAGACATCAAGTAAGACTAAAGAATAAAACTAGTGGTTGTTCTAGCTTGAGAATTTCTTCTTGAAAGAAGAAATATGGAGTAGATCAGTGATTTTAAAAATATTAAGATCCATATCTCCTTGACCCACTGAATCAGAATTTCTATGGGTGAGAGACTAGGTATCAATATCTTTTAAAGCACCCTAGGTGATCTGAAATGTTGATGGAGTTTAGAATCATTAGAGAAGATGAATGGCACTTTTTTATAGAATAATGATTTATAGATTCCATGGCGGAAATCTCCAGATTTTCCACAGGAAAATCTTCAGAGAGCGAAAGCAGTTTTGTAGAGTAAAACAGAAAGTGTAAAAGAAGTTAGAAGAGAAAGTGGATGGCAATGTTTCCTCAAACTTTAATGTGCACAGGAATGGCATTAGAGTTAGTTAAAATCAGATTTTGATTCAGGAAGTCTGGGGTAGGGACTGTGATTTTATGTTTCTGACATGCTTCCTAGGCAATGCGGCTGCTGTTGCTGGTCCACTGACCACACTTTGTCTAAAAAGGGACTATGGGTCAATGTCCTCTTACCCTTCACCAAGAGAAGAAAGGGGGTGTCCTTTTGTCTGGAGGCTTTGAGGCTTGTTCTGAAGTAGGAGAGCATACTAACATCATGGAATGCTTTATTTTTGAAACCAGTCATGATCCACTAACTAATTAAGAATCTGTTACCCTAAATGTTTTTGAGGAGGAAGTTAATAGTACTTCTGTTCCACTTCCTGAACAGTTAAATTTAATTCAACAAATAGAATTTGTTAAGCCTAAGGGATTAAAAAAAGATGTATGAGACAGCTTGCATGAGGGAATTCACAATCTTTCTGGGGAAACAGAAAATTAACATGTAAAATGCTAAACCAATGCTCTAGAAGCTCAGTGTGGGGAATCCATATTGATTGACCAGCAAGGAAAGATTCCTGGAAAAGCCTTCATGGAGGAGGTGATATTTGAATATGAAGTTGAAGAACAAGTAGGATTCCAATACATGAAAAATGGAAGAGAAGGGAAAGGATGGTTCAGGAACAAAGGCCTAAAGCAGGGGTTCCTAACTTTGGCTGCACATCAGACCATCTGGGAAGATTTAAAAAGTACTTTCAGAGAATTGGGGCCTGAAAATCAGTATTTTTTTGAAAAGCTTCCTGGTGATTTTAATGGGCAATTAGGTTGAAGATCACTGGAGATATATAAAGACACCAGGTTTTTATTAAGATTTTTCGAGGTATTTGCAGGGAAATGGGAAGAATGCAGAACAAAAAAGTCCCAGATGGTTCTTGGCAAAGATGGCTTGACCCACTGTGGTGTGGGGAAGAAAACTCATTATCACTAATAATTAAAATAGTATATAATTATTACTGAAATAACCAAAGGCTGTGGATGATGGGCTTCATAAAAATGGATTAGATTGTTTTAAGGTCATTCCTATAGTAGCAGTCATCTCACAGTCTTGCATACATGGCTGGCATTGTTTTGCTGAGAGAGGGGAAGGTTGGTGGTCTAGCTAGCACTGCTCTGCTGGAGGCCTGGACTGGGGCAGTGGCCACCTGGAAGGAAAGGAGATAGATTCAGCACAGGTGGTGGAGTGAGTCCTCAATGGAAGTGCTCCTTAAGGCAGGTTGTTTGGACCAGCAAAATTGGCACCAATGAGGGGCTTATCAGAAATGCAAATTCTGACACATACATCCCCAACCTATTGAATCAGAATTTCTGGCAGAGAGCCCATGAAGTGTCCATTGATTCTTATGTTAGCCAAATTTTGAGAAGCTCTGGTCTGCAGAGCTGAAAGAGGCTTCAGGACTCATAGATTACATGCACACATACACTCAGACATAGACATACACAGGACTCCATGGAAAGCCAAGAAGGAGGCAAAGAAGTGTGTGAGCTGGAGAGACAGGAGAGTGGGGCATATGGAAGGATTGCCATGGGAACCTTGGGCTGCCGGTTCAGGATGCAAAGTTCATGTATTGGGGGAAGGGGCTAGAGGACTGGGAGCCATGGCATGCCTAGGATGGATGGCGTGGCCAGGGTGTGCTGGGATGTTATACCCAGAATGAGTGGGAGTGAACAGTAACCACTGAATCACATTGGGTGATGGAGTGATGGGCTGGCACCATAAATGGCTACAGGGCCTTCTGGCTATAGTCCTTTCTTTCTGGCAAGTCTGTCTTCCTTTGGCTCCATAGCAATTTTTCTACATTCTCTCTAGAGAATCTGGTGGAAGAATGCTGCTGGACAAACAGTATCTATATTAAAATGTCTTCCTTCTTTTCTCACCTTCTGTTTTTCAGTTTAACTTACCTTATTACAATAATTTTGTATTATGCTGTCACATGTTTTGCTAAAATGAGGTTTTTGAATATCTCACTCCCTCCTTCTCCAAGCTCTTTAGCCTCGTGTCTTCTTCATGCTTTTCTTGAGCATTCCTTTTCTTGATAAGCTCTAAATCTGGTTTCTCCAGAACTATATGCCCATTCATTCTTTCTTTGCCCCTACCACAACCAAACCCAGGATCTCAGGTTCCTACTCAGCTCTGTGCCTCTGTCCTCTGTCCTACTCACCTCATCTCCACTTCATTTATTTCTCACTTAAATCTAATGGGACAAAGTTCATTTCCAGGTATGTTGACAAAATTAAAAACCTCTTATTAGTCAGGTAGGCTAATGCTGTTTAAATTATCAGTGGCTTCAGGGGCACCTGGGTGGCTCAGTTGGTTAGGCACCTCACTCTTGATTTTTGGCTCAGGTGGTGACTTCTAGACCATAGAATAGAGCCCTATATTGGGCTCTGTGCTCAACATGGAGTCTGCTTAAGATTCTCACTCCCTCTGCCCTTCCTGCTGTTCACTGGCTCTCTCTCTCTCTCAAGTAAATAAAAAAAAAAAAAAAAAAAAAAAACCATCGGTGGCTTCTTGCGCAATCTAAAATAGTGATAAAGTAAAGGGAGGTGTGGAGGTGTCTACTCTGTAGGCTTTTGAGATCTACGGCCTTCCATCTCCTGCATTTGACCAGAAGGTAAGGGATTGAGTGAGATCCTGGCTTTTAGGAGCTATACCTAGGAGTAGGTGTGTCATTTCCACCCACATTCCTTTGGCCAGAACTCAGTCAGATGACCTCAACTTACTGCAAAGAACTTGGAAATATGGTCTAGCAATGCCCTCAAGAGGAAAAAGATAGGGTTTAATGAATACACTTTGCCACACACTATTTTCCATGTCGGTCTCTCTAAAGCTGGTATCTTTCAGATTCTCCATGTTGGGGAGGCATAATAATGAGAGTTCATTAGTCTCTGTTTCTTATACCTCATGTGTGTCACAAACATTATCTCAGGCTTTAGGTCAATTTTGCAAGTTATTATTTTCACTCTACCTATTTTACAGATGAGGAAACTAAAGAACCAAGATAAAGTAACTTACGCCAGAACCCAGGCACTCTGATTCCATAGTCCAGTAGCTTATATTGCACAGTCCCCATGCAAAGAAAGAAAATGACCACAAGGGCCAAACAAAACTGGAGAAATAAGTGTTCTGTAATCTACTGGTTGTATAATCTTGCAGAAGTTTCTCAATTACTCTAAGCCTTGGCCTTGTTTGTAAGTTGGATTATTAGTATTACTTAATAGAATGGCTATGCAATTGAAATGCAACCTACCAGCAATGCTTGGGGATGTAAAAGTATTTCTAACTTTAAGAAAAACAATTGAGTTTCCTCTGCTACTGTTTCTTATTTTTCTAATATAAAGTTTATACCTTCAGCTAGAAAAATGTCAGATATTCCAGTAGGAACCCAAGCTATGTTGATACTCTAAAACCATTTAGAATGTACACATCATGAACAATTGTTTCCACCCCAACAAAACATAAAGTGTCCCAAACTAAATTGAATACAAGCATGATTATTTGGCTGCTCTGGTCCCTAGAGATGAATACAATTTTATTGACAATACTGCTAAGTGTTCAGAATTCATTACAATTCAGTTCACAGTTTAACATCTACATTCATAGCTGAACCTCACTAGTTCTCATTAAACCATAAAATAACTCAACAAAACTAACAATACTATCTTATTCCACTTCTTGAAAGTAACCATTATCCAATATTTCATATTACTAAGATGTGTTATTTCATAAGAAATATGAGAAAATTTTTTATGGAATACTGTTAGGAAAATTGTACATCTGTATTTATTTTTTCATATATATATACTTTTTAATTATAAAAGCAACTCATGTTCATTATTTGAAATTGGAGAAAATAAAAAAATATACCTAAAAAAACCCCTACTATCAAAACACAGGCACCATCAATTTATTTTTTCTTCCAACCCTTTTTAATAAATAGATTTTAAATAGATTTTAAAATAGCTAGAATTATATAATTTGTATTCTGCCTTTTTTACTTAACTTTATGTCATTAACATTTCCCCATATTATGACATTTTCTTTGAAACATGTTGTATATGGATGCCAAGGGGCTGTGCCATTGGTAATCTTGTCTATTGTTGGCTTTTATGTTGAAGTATTTTCTATTATAAACAGTGCTCAAATGGATATTTTTATACCTAAAGATTTTTCATATTACTTATGATGATTCACAGAAATGATCAAAGGAATAAACTTTTTAAAGAACTTCTGTTTTCTGGGGCGCCTGGGTGGCTCAGTGGGTTAAAGCCTCTGCCTTTGGCTGGGGTCATGATCCAGGAGTCCTGGAATCTAGCCCCGCATGGGACTCTCTGCTCGGCGGGGAGCCTGCTTCCTCCTCTCTTTCTCTGCCTGCCTCCCTGCCTACTTGTGGTCTCTGTCTGTCAAATAAATAAATAAAATCTTAAAAAAAAAAAAAAAAAAAAAAGAACTTCTGTTTTCCAAAAGGTCTGCCCCTATTCATAGTCCCATGAGTTGTATGATTTTTTTTTCTTTTCTATTATTTATTTATTTATTTATTTATTGTTGATTGAAGTGTAGTTGACACAGTGTACACTAGTTTCAAGTGTAGTGCAACATCAGGTTTCAACAAGTCTATAGGTTGTGCTGTGCTCACACAGGTGAGGATTGTGTGAGAATCTGTGAACTATCTGTGCAGTGTTCACCTAACTTTTATTCACTTCTTTAGCAGTGAAAGAGCAAAAGTCAAATTTCTACATTCACTGCTTTGCTAAATCTTCATATTAACTCTTGTAGGTGAATTTAGCAGATACTAATCTCCTCCATAAAACAAGGTAATTGTTCTGAGAGGTTCAAGGAGGTAAATAAGTTATACCATATAGGGGCAAAGCTAGAACTTGGACCAAGTTTTTCCAAGTCCCATTTCCAGGCTTCTTGCCCACTACACTAGGTACACTCTCAGAGTCATAGAAACTGAGAATAGTCCATTAAATGGGAGGAGTATTGAATAAAGGGAGGAAGAAGAGGTAGAGGTTAGCTAGAGAAAAGAAAGAAGGAGAAGAAAGGAAGATGAAGGAAGAAGAAGGGAGGGAGGGTAGAAAAAGAAATAAATCTGCAATGTTCATTAATCATTGGTGCTAAATTGCTTCCCATGTCTCCAAGGGCATCTGTAATAGGCATAACACAGCTGGTTAAGGAAAAGGGTGGGATTAAACCTTAAGTTTCTCTGAAGAAAAAAGTAACGGTGCTTTCTCTATTTGAAAGAAAAAAATACTACACTTTGGTATTCTGAAGGTTAGTTTCCGGGAAATCATTGGGATAGAAAGCTTTGTCTTAGACATGAAAATTATGACACTACTAACTCTCTCTATCTCTCACTCACACCTGTCTGTCTCTCTCTCTCTCATACACACACACACAAACACACACACACACACACACACAGTTGTCTGATCCTTGTTACAATTCCAGGAATCAGGCCTTTACCTTTCTACCCAATAGATTTTCTTTTGCACTTATTCTCACACTCTGTCTGTCATAACCGCTATCCAACCTTATAAACTCACATCTACTTGGTTATGGACCTCTTCTGCAGATTCTCTTTTGGATAAATAAATAAATACATGCTCTGGTTCAGAACCTATGTGTTTCCACCAGAGCGCAACTCTTATTGATTGGGCCATTTTGATGGATAGAAGGCAAAATTCTGTATATGTGTGTCTGTGTCTTTGTGTGTTGCGTGGATTAGGGAGCAGATAATATAGTTCCACATGATCAGAACTCTCTGTTTAACCTATTGCAGGATTCTTTAGAGGCAGCTGGCAAAGTCTGTTTTATACACCTTGAAGATTTTCTTGAAACTTGTCTTCCTCCAGCCACATTTTTATCTTTGAATGAGAGCATGCTAGGTTCAATCTCTTAACTCCCTCAAATCCCAGGGCAGCAATTCTAGCTAAGAAGAGAGCAAAAAAAATCCATCAGTACCTGAAAACTCGGCCTTGTCTTCATAGAGTGGTAATCATTATTAGTAGTATTATCTACAAAAGAAAAGGAGAACTCTGGGTGTGTAAAATTTAAGCCTTAAAGATTCTGATAATCCTTCTTATTTCCTTCATTTCCTTGCTTACTAGATTTTAAAGGGGTTTGCTAGCTGGTGCTGAAAAATATTAGTTGCTTAACACAATGTGAGTTTATTTCTTACTCACATTGACTACAAAGTGAATGTTCCTGGTGGCTTTCCTCCAACTGGTGATTCAGGGACCCAGGCTCCTTTCATCTATCTTGTTGTTCTATCACCTTCAAGGAGTGGCTTATGAGGTTTCTCTGGGTGTCAACACCCATCCAGCAGATGGAAGAAGAGCATTAGTGGGAGATTTCCATAGGCTGGGACTGGAAGTGGCACCCATCAAAAAATTGTTCACATTCTAGTTGCTGAAACTTCAAGCATATAGCTTCATCCATCTGGAAAGGAGGCTGGAAAGTTGAATTGAGTTGTGTGCCTGGAAAGAAGGGAAATAGCTGTGGTGCTCAGCTAATCAGTCTTTATCAAATGGACTAGAAATCAGACCAGATTAATGCAACTTGGACAACATGGCAAAGTTAAGTCCTTTAAGACATGGGATATATTCAAAAGTGAGTTCATTCTGGCAGTCATTACTTTAAAGTCCATAATATATTTTTATAATTCTTCAGAAGAATTCCTTCCCAATACATTTCTATCTTCTTTGATAAAACCAGGAGAAATGATAATTTTGTGTGGGATATAAATCGTAGAAAGTAACACTTAAGGTCAACATTGGTGGTCTTCCACCATATTTTACTTCTCATTAAAGCAGCCAGACTGAAAATTGTGTCTAGAGGTGATACTTAGTAAGTCTGAGTTAGGAGTAAGTCCTCAAGAATGAAAATGTTTCTGTCTATACATATTATCTTTGTGTCTCCAGCAACATTCACAAATTCCTGTTGATTACAGCAGTATCTATAGTTCAAAGAAGAATTCAAACCACAAGCTATTCTAACATCTGTTTTGGTTTTATGGTCGATCTGAATAGTTGTAATTTACATTTGCTGGCACTACACAGTGAAGTTATTTTCAAACTACTGTATTTTGTAAAAAGAAAACAACAACAAAAATGAACTCTTTGTACTTAGATGGTGAGCCAAGTCCTAACTACCCATACCAACAGAGGGAAAAATGTCATGAATTATTGATAATAACTTAAGAACTCACCTTAGACCATAGTCTTACCCTCTTTGCTACCCAGCTTTTATGACTAACTTGCATTGCAGTTCATTACCACCCTTAGGCCCATCAGAGAAACCCAAAAGAGGGCACAGAAAAGACAGTAATGAGGGTGGAAGAGAAGCAGAGACCCTGGATAAAAGGATAATTACATCGTATAGTTGAAAATGAGTGTGGAACAGGAATTATTGTTAAATGGAAACAGAATGCATCATGCAATCAGACCACCCAATAATCCTAGTAAATCATTTGTGAATGAGGGCGCCTAGTCTATAACTTCAGTGTTGGGTACTTCCTTGGACATGTATTCTTCATCGCTGGGAGGAAGCTCACCAGCAATCCTTCTGATCCTCTGCCTAATGCTGCCCACATCATTTAGGCACCACCAACTGCCTTTCCTTACTGGATTTGAACAGCTTCTTTTGTACTAAGTTCTGCAAATACAGAAACAATAAGCAAGTTCAAAAGCAAGGCCAGGGAATTGCTACATGATGTGAAAAAGAGTAGTTGCCATTTGTTGAACACTCAGAAGTCACCTGGCTTTGTGCAAAGTCCTCTGCCATATCTGATCTCCTTTTGTCCTTACCAAGCCCTCCGAAGGATGGTTCTGCATTTTTTCTATCTTGGAGACGATCATCTGAGGCACGTAGAGACTATGTGTGTAACACTAAGCAAGTCACTTAATCAGCAATAGGGTGGGGCAGGCCCTTAAACACTACGTTTGGTGCCTTATCTCTCTGACTTGGACCTTCTTCAGACTCTGTGCACCCCACCGCTTAGCTTAGATTTCCAAATGGCTTTGCTTCTGGTGCTCTTCTATGAGCTATACGTCCTTGGGTCTCTGACGTCACTGCTGGTGCTCACCAGGCTACCCATACTGTTAGGCGGCTGCCATCCTCTCTCTGGTCTCCAGCTCACCCATCCCCAACACTGGTACACCCCTGATAGGCTTTTGCACAAGCTGATAAAACTCCCAGACAGTTTTATCACCGTGTTTTATTCGATTGGACACCCTTGACTGCAACACCTGTGAAAATGTCAAAGATGTTAAAATGGGAACAAAACAAAAACAAAAAGAAATCACTAGAATTGGTGAAATAGCGTGGCGAGATTTCCAGTCTACATGATAAGGCTTATTCCATGAGAATTTCTTCTGAAGGAGAAGTTGGAAAGTCTTGGTGTGATTTCTTTAAAGCTTTAAGTTAACGTAGCACATTTTACAATGAAAACTACTGTTTGGGAATATGGAATGAGAAGACATATCTAAAACTCACAGTTCTTTTTTTCCTCCTGTTACTTGTATTCCATGGCCATGATAAGCATATGGCCTGCTAAGGCACTCAAATGAGCTGTCTGTATCAACTTAAGAGGCTGGTTGATGTTCACTATAAACAGCAACACCGGGAAACACCTACTTGAACTAAATCAACACCTACTTTGATTTTGTGATTACCTTTTCCTTTACTAATTAAGTACATCAAACTTGGCATCTGGTTGCCTTATTTACGGGGCAATGATGTAAATTAGCTAACTCATGAACATAACCCATAGCGTCTATACATACCCTTAAGTAAATTATTGAAAAAATAAAATTAAAACATTAAAGTTGAAAGCTGACCCTTGGTTCTTATCTTGGTTATAAGGCAGGTTTTGTTTACATTTATTAAGAATCTGCATTGGGGGGATCCCCAACACAGTGAAAGAGTTTGCAGTGTTCATGTGCAAGGAGCTGGTGGAGGAAAGTAGAAAGGACGTAAAGGATGGACAGATATTGTATGCACAAAAGTCATCCTGTGTCCTCCATTGGTCTAAGTACTCAATGGTTGCCCTTCAGGCGGTCATTACAAGCTAACAGAAAAAGGTGGGAAATTCTGCATACAGGAGTTCTTTCTCCTCACCTGCTTTGCATTTTCACACAATTAAACTAAGTGCCCAGGTGTGGCATTCATTCTAGGGGTAGAACATGGCATTCAGTGTCACTTTATTTAGTTTATTAGCTACCACTTAGCTATTCAAGTGGGGGGGTCACCCTCAAAGCACACCTCCTCTCTTTAGTTTAGAACTGATTAGGCCTCCAGCAATTTTCTCTCCTCTACCCCTTATCCAGCTTTGGGAATGTTGAGCTTTTCGTACACAGGGGCCAATTTTCCAGATTGTCAAAACATGCTGTTTAACACTATAATCAGCTTGCTGAAAAGCTGCTAATGCATTTCCACAAGCTCTTGTGACCTGCTCCCTGGATCTGGACTATGTTAACAGCTCTGGATACACATGGTGTCCTAAGACAAAATGAAAGTGGACTGATTTACCATTTTAGGGAACACATAGACCATTTCCCTCTTGGACTCCGGGGAGCATCCCCACAAGGAGAGTGTCTACACGAGAGCACCCAGATGGTCTTTTTGTCTCTCTGCCACAGGTCCGTATTCCGAAACAATTGCTCTCTGTCTCTCATGTGTCTGAACACTGCAGCCCTCCTAAGAGGCCCAGCCAGGCGTGCCAGAGGATAGGGCAGGAGTCCACTGCACATGTGTGACACTTCTAAGGAGCTGAATTACCTGCAGCTCCCACCCCAGAGGACAGCCCTCGTCCGTCAAATCACCTGATAGTACCTAGAAGGGAAGATGATGAAAGCCAGCTGGGCAGCTAAGTGGATTTGGACCAAGAAGGCCTCATACCTGCTTGTGAGGCTCAGATGGGGGAACCCATTCATTTAGTCATTTGTTCATTCAACAATCGTAGAATGTCTACATTAGAAGGAAGCTGAGTATTCTCCAATTCTGGCAAATTTTGTTTTACTAATCTTCACTTGACTTTTAGACTACAACCATTTGTCCTTTTTTGCACAGTAAATGGGTAACTGCAAAAAAAGGTAACGTTTATATAAATATGAAACTATCATAAACAAGCAGTAAAACTTCAGAGTCAGAAATAAAAACAGCACTAGACGGATCCTGCTGTCCTGTCTGGGAAAAAGACCTGAAATATATATCATGTCCAGAGGTCAGCCAATTAAGAGCAGTCCTCACTAGGCTGCAGACAGAGATTTCCAATTGGGACTCCTTCTTTAAAAATTCTTTCTCTCCAGCAGCCGCTGAAGGTGTGTGTGTGTGTGTGTGTGTGCTTGCACGTGCTCATGTGTGACAGAGAGAGAAAGAGAAAGAGAGAGAGGGGAGTAAGAGACAGACTTTAGCAGGAATATATAAACCCATTTGTCATTTTATCATCATGTTGCATAATAAGTGATAATCATAAACCTATCAAATATCTGATTTAGAAGGAACCCAATAGATCAAATAATAGTTCATTCTCTTAATTTATAGTCGAGGAAAATGAGATTTAGAGAGTCTACTCATTAATGGTAGAGCCAGTGCCAAAGCCCAGACTTGTTAATCTTGGACCTACAAATTAATACAGCTTTGATTCATGTCTCCAGGAGGCTTACAGTGCCTTTGGAAGTCAGGACATGTTCAGTAGGAACCAAAAATGGGGAAGCCAGAGGTTCAAACTTTCCCTAGTTTAATATTCTTGATGGTGAAAGGGAGAGAACTCAGCTGAGCACATTGTGGTTATGGTTACGATGGGTTTCCAGATTTAGTGAGAGAATTAGTAGCAGGTATCACTTTATTGCCAAGATGCCCCTGGTGCCTGCCCAATGCAAAGTCTTTGTACCCAAGAGGAGAACATGTTGAAGAACACATTTGACCCTCTAATATTATGTTAAGAATGAAATAGCCACTGATTCAAAACTCAGTTCCAGCTACTACAAATTCCAGCTTAGAGGGTCTTTCTGGAGAGTTATTAGAACATATTATAACTACCAGGAGTTACTAAATCTTCTAAATATTCTGGTGATAAAGATTTTATTATAGCAAATGCTGAGGAAAATAGGGTTATGGTCCTGAGTATAGCAACACAACCTCAGCTATGCTCTGAATGGTGAGGTGTGAATGTAACCCATACTTCTACCCTCATACCTTTCAGACTTCTCCTTGAATTAGCAGAGAATGAACAAGGCCACCACGAGCGCAATGAAATGGATTTACTCTTTCATTTAGTACAGTGGAAGAGGACTAATTACAAGGCAGCCAAATTTATATTTCCTCAGAATCAAGTCAATCTTGCAAAAAGCTCTTTTTCAAAGGCTCACTGAAAAGAGCCCTGTGGGGCGATGAGAAATGGCCATGCCCGGACACACCCGTACACCATGCCATCCCCACCTTCTGCTCTTGACAATGAGGGCTGAACTTAGTGTAACTGGCAGGGAGATGTCTCTGTCTGATCCTCGCAGATGGACACATCTATCAGCATGTCAGGTAGGCGTCAGTTAGAGCTGACTTACGTTTTCATCAGCTTTGGCAAAGTCATAATGATTATGTAAATTAATCTGAGGGCTGTTAACTTGTAATGAAGGAAGAAAATATGTCCTGTGCATGTACCAGTTTGCAAGATGTATAATGACTTTCTCTTTTCTCTCAACCGCATGGCACTGGCATTCCCTCCATTTCCATTATGCCTACGCTTCACAAACTCATCAAATTACTGCACCATGTCTGGTGCTGTGATGTTACTGTTATTGGAATTGGTACATCAGGGAGAATAGGTGAGATGGGTTGATTTCTATTATTAAATCCAAGTGATTTTTCCCTACAGGGTAGCTGCCAAAATAGAGCAACATACTCAGAGCCCAGCAGATACCCAGATGGGCTAGAAAGTGTCAGGAGGCTGGGCTTGAGGAAATTTAAAGAAATTTAAACTTAAAAAAATTTTAAAGAAATCTAAAGAAATATTTCCTTTTTATCTTCCTCTTTTTTCCTCCATGGAAATCTGGCATGAGAGATCACACTGCTTATTGCCCAGATGGACTTAGGTATTCTTAAGGGGAAGAATGGAAGAATTGTTGACAAATATGTATAAGGGTAAGTGTAAGTTTTGAGTATAAGTATGAGTAAATTTTGAGGCTGAGGAATTTTATAAGTGACAGAAAAAGTGCTTGGAGGGAAAAATTAATCACTAAGATTTGCCTTGTTTGTCAGCTAAGGAAGCAGACTTTGGAGCCCTTAGGAAAGCTCTGTTTTAGCTCATGTCAGCAACTACATTCCATTACTTGGTGGCTATTTTCCTCATGCACCAGAAGAGATCAGGCTGGGTTTTTAGAGAAGGGTCAGGTGATGTTTCCTAAGGTTTGGCCAGGACCCCCCCCTCCCTTTTTCCTCTGGTTAGGGGCTGTGCCTCTGCTTCCACACTTGGGTTGATGCCAAGTTCTGAGGAAACCTCCTTTCTTTTTCAATCTTTTCTCCAGGAGCAGGCGTTGGAAGGAGGTGATTTTACCATGTCACCAAATGCAAATACAGACAGGACATTGTAACCAAAAAGGTTTGGTTGACAGTGTGATGGGACTGCATGGGCATTGTCAAAAGGGCTTTCAGAATAACACAGTTCTAGAATAAGTGTGACCTTGGAAACCTTGGACAAAGAATTAGAGAAGTGACTTGTCCAGTTGCCAGAACCACTGGTTGTGGAGTGATGCTTCACTAGAAACAGACATGTTCACAAGGATTATGCCCTTTCTACCACTTGACTTTGTATAGGGTCAAGTCCAGCCATGGCCCTTACAGGTGGCATAAAGAACATTTGTGGATGCCCATCCAGAAAGAGAGGGAGAATGTTGGCCATCATTGTTAAATCAGGCATCCTTCTGGATTGTTGTTCCACCAGTGTTACCCCCAAATAATAGGTGGTAGATAACAGTGCATTTGGGGATGAAAGGCATAAAATTGTTATTAAGATTGCTTATAATTTGGGGTTGTGGGTTCTAAGGATCTGTCTTCATTGCCCATGTCCATGCAGTGTACCATCCTTGATGCTGTGTCTGTCATGTGATATGAACAAGGGTCCAGCATGTGCAAGGCACTCTGCTGACCATCCAGCTCATGGTCATGGATCCTAGTTCTTTCATTTTGTGGCAACACAATGTATCCAGCCCATAGGCTGCCCCAGTATCTCAATGAAAGTCTATGAATAGTGGGAAATGAAACCACTGTGCTGTTGTGGAGACCTTCATTTTGAAGTTTTGTCCTCATTAGGAGCCTTAGCTTATTGATAGGATGAGAATGTTTTGTTTTAAGCAGCATTACATTCAGAGACGAAGGAGGTAAAACTCATTCCTTTATTGATGTTCCCACTCCTTAGATGAGCCAACAAATCAAGGATATAATACCTGATTAAATGGTACTTTGACCTTTGAGAGATTTTAACCAAGATATTAATGTTCTAAAATATCTAAATCTTAGGATGGTAGGTGAATAATATCACTTTTGATGCCCACATTTTCAAATTCCTTCTCAATCACTTTCCTGTTCTTGGGACAGTGTGAATAATTCAAGGAGCCACATATTTGACTTATTTTTTACTTACTTTAAAAGTGTCTGACCCACCAAGTCTCTTTCATCATGGGTCTCTCCCTGGACCTTCTTAATCAATCTCATGTTGATCAATATTGGAATTTATAAAAACCCAGAAGGATATGGCTGTTCTCTGAGTCAGGGGTTGATAAACTTCTTCTGTAAAGGGTCAGATAGTAAATATTTTAGGCTTTGCAGATCATATGATTTCTGTTGGAACTTCTCAACTCTACTGTTGTAGTGTGTAAGCATCCAGAGATAATATGTAAATGAATGAATGTGGCTATGTTGCAATAAAACTTTATTTATAAAGACAGACTGAATTTGGCCCATGGATTATAGTTTGCAGACCTCTGCCCTATGGCATCTCTATGGAAGCATTCACTCATTCAACAAATTTTTATTGAGTACCTATAATGTAATAGGCATAATGCTAGGCTTGCAGGACAAGAGTAAACAGACATTGCTCTTACCTTTATAGAGCTCGTATGTTATCCCAGCAATAGACAAACAGTGAGTAATTACAAAGTATAATAAATGTTAAGACACACAGAGTCTAGAGCACTATCAATATATGTCCCCTTATCCAGGCTGTAAACAGAAACCAGAATGGGTCAAAAACTAGATCAAACCTGGGTTGGGGAGATTTAATGTAACTTATCCATATTGCTTTTTATTTTTTCCCCCTCCATGATTCAGTTTTGAAAGAACTGACTTATGTGCATACCTGAAGAATGAGTTGGAGGTAGTTTGATGAAAGAGTGTAGGAGAGGACAAGACAGCAATGTAGGCAGGGAGAATGGGAGTTGGCAGTAAATGGTTTCTCGGGTCCCTGAGACTTGAGTTCCTGAGTTCCCTGAGCAAGCCAGGCTTTGCAGCAATGAAAGGTCAGCCAAGAGGCCTAATTTACATGGGGTTGGAGTGGGGGAGGATGGACATGACAAGAATCAGAAGGGAGAAAGGATAGAGATGCAAAGAAATTATAGTAATCAAGGAGTTGCAGAGAAGATTAAATATCAAGTAGTCACATCACTTTATGAAAGCTACTTGGTGGCAGGCTCATTTACTTTATTCCTGACCTAATTTACTCAAATTTGAGCCTAAAGGCCACTACTAATTTGCATGTCCAAGAGTCATGTTTGTCTTGAAATCTAAACCTGATCACGTTGTAAATGTGAATCTGGAAAGACAGCAAATGTAAATGCCTGTTCTGAATGTTCCTATTTAATTGCATTTGCAAAAGAAAATAATTTAAAAGATGAAAATAGGGAGAATCATTAGCAACCAGCATTAATTAATGTTGGCAGAATGGATTACATACTACATGTCAAAAGTAAACTCTAAGTGACATTTTCTGTAACCACTCTTTTAATCCCACATTGCAATACTGCCCTGGGGTCTGCGGTAATAGCAGATGCTGCCACAGACTCCTTCCTTGATCCCTGGCTTGAATAGGGAATCTTGGACGACATCACCCCCTGAAGTACTAAACTTGACAAGGAACTGCCCCAGGAGTTCCCCAGCTCTAGCAAGGGAATCCGCCCCCCCCCCCTTACAGTCCTTAGCAGACACGTGATATATACCTAGGATTTTTATGAAGGTGACAAGAAGTTCTAAACTGGGAAGGCAACAGAAAATTGTCAGCTACTCTTTGTTATTCAAAGCCATATTTTACATTAAAAACTCTGCTTTAGAAAATTAAATAGTTGGGGATTTACAAAAGGGACTGAAGCAGCCTTTTTGACTTACTAGAGCGTAAGAATGTAAGGACATAATAAGCAGCAGACAAACATCCATAATGAATTTATATTGAGAGTGGGTTTAATCCTCCAAGAACAAATCAAATACTAAAATACAATTAGCAATGTTAGCCAAATCTTATCTCTGTTTATGCCTTTAATTTAAATTGGTGACTCTGGAAAAGAGGAAATGCCGATTCTATGTTTCTGCCATTTTGAGGTACATTCAACCATACCCAGGGAAGAGTGGGGACCAGGAAATAGGGAGAAATATTTGGGGAGGAAGTCTAAAGGGATGGGTGGTCTCAGAATGGCACTTTTTTCTCTCAACCATGAGGGTTCCTGAAATCAGGTGATTTGCCAAGTAGTAGCTCTTGCTACAAGGGGTGGGAGAGGGGCCAGGAGAAAACACCCTCAAGGACAGACCCTGCTCATTCTAGAAGAAAGAACCTAAGCAGGATTGTTACCATTCCTTGAATGGCCTTCTAGAAATCTTATAGTGTTGTTGCATTCATGTATGTTCATCAATTTTGGTATTATCTCATCTTAAATTATGTTTCTTTTCTTTTCCCTTGGATCAGACTTAGGGTATTATATTGAATTTTTTAAAAAATTATGTATGGAAACAGGTTATATTATCTTCAAATGTTACTTCAGTTTAGTAAAAGGGGTGTCAGTACATATGTGTTATAGAATAGGAGGCATGTTGGGTCTGATAAGGTTGAGACTCTGTCATAGGCCACAGGCCCCTTCACTGGGAGGGTCATCGATAGGTTTTAGCCACAGCTTGCAAATGGCGGCCTGTTGGAGTCAATGTTTTCTTTGGCCTGCACAGTATTTTTTAAAATGTTAATTAGTTTGCCAACATTGAAAATTTCTGGAGGTTTCACAAGAAAGTCCAGATTTTTGGCTTCTTGAGATAACATAACATAAAAAATATAAAATAATATAAGCATGGCAGCCCTGGCAAGCCCCAGCTATCATCCAGGCTAAGTTTGCTGAAGGTGAGGCCAGGCTGTTCTTCCCTTCAGACCAGGCAGACCTCATTGATGTTACCTGCTCAGCTTCTGGGACATGGGAGTTTGAACTGACTTAGATGACACTGTATTAGAGGTGTTGGCAGACAGCACTGAGGAGGAGGGAACAAGGAGAAGCAGACAGCCAGGGTGGAAGGAGCGTGTAAGAGAAAAGGGAGAAAAAGAGTGGAAAGGGAGCCGAAATGGGGACTGTGCAAATAATGGCTGGTGACAGAGTGTATCAGCCTTCCTGCTTCAACCCTCCTCACTCAAGAGGGAGCTGCGCGGGCACAGTGGGGGAGGCAAAATAGCATGAGGCTTCTCCAAAAGGAAGAAGGAAGCTTCTTCCTTCTGACTTCACTAGCTGACACAGGTGATAAATGAACCCTGAGAGCAGACTAGAAGGAAAAAAGCAATCACAAAAGGGTGGCATGCAGCCCAAGACATGTGGCAGGGAAGAAGGGAGACAAGTTGACTGCTTGAATGTGACTAGCACTGTCCTCATGGGGATGGAGAACTGCAACGTCTCAACCACCATCTTGATCCTTAATAGCTTCTAGAGGCTTGAAGCCGCTTCTTCTCCACCAGCACCTGTCCCTGAGCCATCCCCCAGTCACAGAAGCAACCTGAGATTTTCCTCAAAGGGCAGATCTCCCGGCAGCCCTCCAGGTCTTGCTGTCCCAGTACAGTGCTAGCTGCTGTGGCCTCTCAAGGATTACTTTTCCCAGAGCTGGAGTGTTCAACACTACAGAGACTCCTCTCTACGAGGGACTCTTTTTTTCTTTTTAAAGATTCTATTTATTTATTTGATAGACAGAGATCACAAGTAGGCAGAGAGGCAGGCAGAGAGAGAGGGGGAAGCAGGCTCCCCACTGAGCAGAGAGCCCAATTGGGGCTCGATCCCAGGACCCTGAGACCATGACCCGAGCCGAAGGCAGAGGCTTTAACCCACTGAGCCACCCAGGCGCCCCACTACAAGGGACTCTTAAGCCAGGCATGGCCGTGCTTCAGGTGCCTTGAGGGGGAAATTCAGATGGCTGGATGTGTCCTACCAGGAGTGCAGACCCAAGCATTAGAGTTAGCCATTGAGCACTTGGGTCCCCAGCAAGACACTTAGTGATGCTGCTGCCACGTTGGTAGGACATCAGGTTGCTAAGAGTTCTCCACTCTCTTTCAGTCTGGTGTCAGCCAGGAGGAGCACTGGGGTCCTTTTCCAGAGAAGAAAAGTTACATTGCTTGAAGGCAGCATATAAAGCCAGAGTCAGAAATACTGAAATGGAATCAGCAATGTTTGTTGCTCTGTGTAGATTTTGTGGTCTAAAAGGTAAGCTATTCATGAAAGCCTCTGGTCCAGTTCTCCTTTTTCATGAAGTTATTTTCACTTCACAGGAGAAGAAAAAGGGATCCAACTATATATTACTTGGGGTTGAACCATGCCTTGTAATTGTTTATAATATCATCATAATATCTTATGGGAGGCAGGACATTATTCTCATTATGCAGATGAGGAAACCAAGTCTCAAGGGTCAAAAGTGAATTGCCCAAAGTCATGAAGGTTATATAGCCAGGACCTGACAGCAAGTTCCACTTTCTTGATCCTGGTAGTGGCTGCTATTTTCTGTTGCAATTAAATGTATCAAGACATGATGTAATTGAGATATTTATAAAATAGTTCATCAAAGGACAAAACGTCAGTGGAGTAGTATGTTTTCAAAATTAATTTACATTCAGTTTTGTTTTTTCCAACTTTTTATTTTGAAAACTTTTCATAATTCAGAAAGAATTTTAAAAACAATAAATATCTATGTACACTTCACCAAGATTAAATAATTTTTTTAATATTTTGCCATATTTATGAATGTTCTCTAAATATTTATAGATGTATATGTATGTAAATAGGTGTGTGTAAATATAAGTACACATACACCTGTTTGCTTTTCTCCTGATTCATTTGTAAATGAATTGCAAACATCATTCCACTTAGCTCTTGTGCCTCAGCATCATTTCCTGAGAATAAAGATATTCTCCTAATAATCAAAATCCCATTATCAAACAAACAAACAAAAAAAAACAAAACTAAGGGAAGTAAAAAGAGCTTCATAACATCACTTACTATCCACCCATATTTAAATTTCCCTAGTTTTCCTAAAACATCTTTCATAGATTTTTTTTCTTCCTCAACATCAAGATAATTTCATATATTACTTGGTTATTATATCTCTGTATTTCTTATGTCTAGAATAGTCCCCCACTCTTCCTTTTCTTCCTATGACAATGGATTTTTTTAAAGAGTCAAGGCTATTAACTTGTTGAATAGACCATGTTCTAGATTTGTCTATGTGTTTCATCAGAGTTTCACTTGTTCATCTTACTGTGCATTTCTTGTAAGTGGAAGTGAAGTCTCATGGCCTCACTAGATTCAGCTTTATGGCAAGAACACTTTATGGCAATGTAAACTTCCATTTGCACCACCTCAGGGAGATGTAATGTGAAGATGTCCCACTATTAGTAATTTCAAATTGGATCACTTGGTTCAAGGGGTTAACTGCTATTGCTTTCCACTGAAAAGTTAAACCTTTCTCTTTGTTTGGAACAAGTAATCTCTGCAGTGACAATTTAGCAACTGCATGAACACCTTGTAACCCAACCACCTTTACCAATGATTTTAGCATGGCTTGCAAAATGACGATCTTTAATGCAATTATTCCCCCTACATTTAATAGCTGGCATTCTGCTTTAAGTTTTTCTCTCTCACACTCCTTTATCTCTTTCTGTCTGGTGGTGGGGGTAGTTATTACTGCTTTGTGGATCTAGTTTGAATCAATATGTTGTAAATGGTTTCTGTCATTGTTTTTGATACTCAAACTCTCCCAAATTTGGCCAGGAAGAAACCCTTCTAGCACACTCTTTTGTCCTTTTGACATAATCCTCTTAGCTCTTGAGAATTTTCTTGCTTTCGAACACAACAGGATTCTCAGCACAACTTGCACTTTCCTTGCCTCAGGTCTGGAATGAGTCATTTCTCCAGGAAGCTCTGGTGTCTCTTGGTGGAGAATGGTAATAAGAAACCAAACATGAGTGTGTCATGCATTTTAATTTTGGGTGAAATTATTCCAATAGAAGCACCAACCTTTGGCTACCACCAAAAAGAATCTGATGAAGTAAAATACAATTTTCATGAGCACTCATCAGAATAACTATTCTTTATGATTTTCAATTATTTTCATAGTTATCCTCTAGGTTTTAAAAATTGTAAATTTTATTGATGGCAGAGAATAAAGCTATAAAGAAGCTATAAAGTGAATAAAATATTATTTTTGAATAAAATATTCTTCATTAAATTGATTAAGAAAGCCTCAGACCTAAAGCAGAATAACACCATCTAAAATACTGTTTTTAGTGGAAAGCAGTCTCCAAATATTGACAGTGATATCCAAGAAAACATTGGAGCAATTTTTTTCAGAAAGATGGTTTTGCATTTCACACAACAATTGTCTTTTTTTTTTCCAAATAAAAAAAAATAGGACATAAAATATCTCATCATCTCAAATGTGTTTTATGGTGTGCTTACTGAGTACATGATACAATACTAAGAAACCTAGTTTTCAAGTCAAATCTTTGGTTGGTAAGATTTATCCCAATTATTACCTTCTTAAAGAAAGGACTTTTTTAAAAAAATTATTTATTTATTTTAGAGAGAGAGAGAGAGAGCACACCCATGAGAGGGTGGAGGGGCAGAGGGAGAGAGAGAGAATCCCTAAGCAGACTCCTAACTGAGTGTGGAGCCCAACTCTAGGCTGGATCCCTGGATCCTGAGATCATGACCTGAGCCAATGCCAAGAGTCAGACACTCAACCAACTGAGTTACCCAGGAACCCTAAGAGAGACTTTCTTCTGTCCATCAGCCTAGTGGTCTGAGTGCCCAGGCACTGGGGATTTAGCAGAGGACAACACAGACAGCCCCTGCCCCGTGGTGTCTAGTGAGGGAGACAAACAACAGCAAAGAGTGATGTATAATAACAGTAATACGTTAGATGCCGAAGAGTGCTATGGCAAAAATTTGGATAGGGGAAGGGAACAGAGACAAAACAGAGTAGGATGGGAAACCACAATTTTAAATCACATGGTCAGGGAAGAATGCATGGAGAAGGTACTATTCAGGAAAATGGCACAGGGATATCTAGGGAAGAGCCTGGGACATGCAAATCAAAGGCTTCCAGGCAGGAGCATGCAAAGTGTGTTGTAGGAACAAGGAGACTAGTGTGACTGGAGGAGGGAGAGCAGTGCAGAGTGGGAGGAGGTGGGGGCTGCAGACTGTGTGGTCACAGTGAGAACTGTGAATTTCACTCTGAGGGAAATGGGAAGCCACTATAAGGCTCTGAATAAAGAAGTGACCATATCTGACTTGCATTTTAACAGGCGCCCACTGGCTGCTGAGTTGGGGAGAGCCTACTGGGGCGGGGGGCCACAGTCAGAGGCAGGGAGGGACGTAAGAGGGTAGTATGGTGGTCCAGGGGGAGATGATGGACCAGGGTGATAGTAGTGGAGGTAGTGAGAAGTAGTCAGATTCAAGGTACATTTTGAAGACAGATGCAACAAGATTTGCTGGCAATTTGATATGGATTTTGAGAGAAAGACAGAAGTTGAGAACAACTTTTAAGTTTCAGTCCTGAACAACTGGAAGGATGAAGTTAACATGACTGGACTGGAGAAAATTAGAAGTAATAGACATCAAACAGAGGCTAAGGAATGAGGTGGATTTGTGAATCTGGAGTTTAGATGAGAAGTTCGGGCTGGAGAAGTAAAATGTAAGTTGACAGCATAAATTTGGCACTTAAAGCCACACAGCAGATGAGATAACAAAGCAAATGAGTCTAGAAACAGAGGAGAAAAGGTCTTTGGTTAGATGTGAAAAGTTAGGGGAGGTAAGGGAGATCCAGCAAAGACCAAAGAGGAGTGGCCAGTGGAATTGGCAGTACACCTGGAGAGTCTAGTGTCCCATCTCCCAGAGAAGAAACCTCCAAAGAAGACGTCAAGAATTATAACATGTTAATGTGTCTTTTAATCACAGGTAGAATTTTAATTCCAATATTTGTCCTTATAGTTGATCAATTATAATATATAAAACTACAAACAAATATATGCAGTAACATTTATAAAAATACATTTTAAGAAAGAAGTTATAGCTCATACAAAGAGATTACTTGTAGAACCACAATGTCTCTCAGAATACACATACATGCAGATCCTTGTAATATATGGGTGAAGAATTCAAATGCATCCTTATCCTCTTTAAAAGGTCATCATTAACACCCTCCCCCCGCCCCAGGTTAGTGAGAGTGAGAGCTGCAGGTGGTGGCGGCTTGACCTTGCCCTGAGCAACAGTCCAATCAGCACACCATCTGTAGGAACACCTGGATTTAGACATGTCTGCCCTAGGAAATGGCTCCTCGAATTTCTTTATTATAGAAATAACAAATGGTCACTTGAACCACAGCTCCACATAATATGCAAGTGGAGAATTGATAACCAGTTTAGTTAGACAAAAACTGCCTCCTTCCGAACAGTGCTGCCCTGGTTGTTAAGTTTGGTGATGACCATTAGTTCTTTCCTAAGAGGCACTGATTGGCAATCAGGAAGAATCTAGGCTTGTGAATGCTGGACCCTGATCCATCTCTCTTTAAGGGTGTTGTCAAAACCCCAGAGAGGGGTTACGAGGGAACTTTCTAGACTCTTAGACTCTTTTCTCTCCTGCTTCCTGTAGCTCTGGGAGCCCTGCCGACCTTTCCTTTCCCTGAGGCTCTGGACCCATAGGTAGCTGATCCCAGCCTTCCAGCACCTAGCTTCTGAGCCTCTGTGGCAGCTCTCGCCCTGAGCCGACCTCTTCTGGACTGCCAACATTCACACTACAGGTTGCATCTGTAGCTCTCATCCTGTAGTGATGGGAACTCTTATCTCCCTCAGACGCCACTGTTTTCAAGGTGAATTCCTGTTACAGTGCCCCCGGCAGATTGACCAGCAGGTCAAATCTCCATGCATTCAATGCCACCATGTCCCCATCTTTAATCACCACTTTATAACATTCTTCCCCCACAGCAGTGAAGCTTGGAAAAGCTCTGTGTGAGCTCAAAAAGCTTGCTGTGCAGAACTGAGAGAACCTTCACAAGAGGCTGCTTTAACATGGAGGAACTTAGGGAGAAGACACCAGTGGTTAAGTACCACTGGACAACATATTTCACTTGGTAGCAATGGCTCAGAGCCCACAGGCTGTGGCTGGCCTCCCAGACCTATTCTCCTGCTCCCCCAGCCCCCCGCCATTCTGTTCCTACTGTTAGTAATGGCCACCCCCACCCTGTCTGTCCAGACCACCTTCTCTAATGGCCTTTTCTGTCCTTTGAATATCACCAGATGCCTATATAACCACTCTGACTTCATACAAAGTTGGTGATAGCTAATGGTTTCAACTCATAAACAGCTTGTTATTTAAACAAGGGTCTTCTAGAAGCCATTGTTCTAACTCAGAGGAGTCACTTGCTGAATTTGGATTGATGCAAAATTGGATCTTTCTTCATCCCCCGGGGAGAAGAAGGTCTTGTGTCCAAGTGGATTACCACTTCTTATCTTATGATTCATATCTGCTCTCACCACAAATCTCACTTCATCAGCAAGCTTTCCTTGTATAATGACCTCAACTCAACTCACTCACCCATTGTACTCCATTTCTCTGCATCACATTCACCACTATAAATTATATTCTGGTTTCTCTATATATTAACTTTTATACTATTTTACATATATTAATGAGTTAGAGGTGTGTATTTAACATCTCTCTCCATTAGAAATATAAGTACCATGATAACACGGGACCTTGTTTGTAGTTTTCTTGCTATACCCCCAGTCCTTAGGATAATATCTGCCATCTGGTCATTCAATAAGTATTTGCTACATGAATGAACAAATGAATGGAAGGAGTGGACATTAATTCTCATTTACCGTGAAAAATGACTATGGCAAATTCATCTGGTTCCTTCATTCCCTGACCACACTGATGGCTTGGAATTGCTAACGGGCCCCAGAGGATCTCTGAACTGTCCAAACAGGAAGAGACAAAGCCTTAGAGTTAAGCCTTCCTTTGCTGTAAGATTCATTCCCTCCTGCTGCTGGAGCTCTAGCCCTTGGATCCTTTGATGTCTGATAGGTGTACAAACTGCTTGAAAGGTAGCCACGGACACCTATAAGTCACTGCTGTTATCCTGATCTTGTTATGCTGAAAAAGAACAGAGGAAATCCAGTGTTGCTTTAACAAAGATTAGGGTGAAGGGAAATGGTGGCATTCACAGAATTATTCCCCACTGAAAGGCTAAACCTTCAGAATAATGTAAACCCACTGTATAATGCTACATAAATGAATTCATCTATGATTCTATATTATGCATACATCTGTCTCTTTCTTTAAGCAAAATCCAATTAAAACCCTAACACTCTGATTAAAGATGATAATCCTTTTGAACTGTGAACTTGTGATAAGTATGTTCAATTTGTACCATTTTTAAAAGACAGTGCTACCTTTTGACATATGCTTGCTTGCATGGCAATAGGTGAAACCTAATATTTATCTAAGATTAAGTTCTGCTTAAATCCTCTTTTTTGTCTTTGTTTCTGTTATTTGCAGCACTCACTGTGGTTTTTTGTTTTGTTTTGGTTTGGTTTTGGTTTTGGTTTTTAGTAAAAGAAGAATCCAGTGTTATTTCTTTTGAAATAAAAGTTACCAGATACTGGTAACTTTGGGGATATAGTCGTCTTTATGATATTACTTCATTACAATTCAATGAAAGGGAGCAGAATCTTGATTTTAACTCAATTTTATATTCTTCTGCTGGTTCCAGCAATGAAGGATAGTGGGCTCTGGGAACTGCATGACGATCACTGGTAAAGAAGATATTACCACAAGGATTAAAGATTACATTCGATCTGGAGCTAGAGCATTTCTTAACTGCAAAATAGAAAAAAATCAGGGTTTTTAAATATTATTACACAAGAGTAAGAAGCAACTAAATGCCACTCTCTTCACCCTCCCAAGAGACCAACTGTGGCTCGCAGAAGTTCAGTAACTAAACCTCAAGTCCCCCAGTTAACACACAGTTGAGCTGGGACTGGAGCCCAGCTCTGATTTGAGGCCTCTTTGCACCATGCCCTGCTGTGTCATCCCAGCAGCTCCCCATGGATACACAAGGTTCACAGTCTGTTCAGAAGACCAACAACAACAAAAGTGCAGATTTCTTTATTTTTTTAAAAGATTTTTTAATTTATTTGACAGAGAGAGAGATTACAAGTAGGCAGAGAGGCAAGCAGAGAGGGAGGGGGAAGCAGGCTCCCTGCTGAGCAGAGAGCATGATGTGGGGCTTGATCCCAGGACCCTGAGATCATGACCTGAGCCGAAGGCAGAGGCTTAACCCACTGAGCCACCCAGTTGCCCCCAGATTTCTTTATTTTAAAAGTTGTGAGCAGATAGTCATTCTACCTCAGCCAGCAAACCCTAAGGGCTAAGCATATACCAAGATGGTTGGAGTTGGAATCAAATAAAGCATTAATTTGACACTTATGCAGTAGGATGCATCGCCATTATTTTGCCAAGAAAATTAGTGTATCTGGGAAATCAGGCATAAATGGTAGGTAATTCATTTATTACTTTTACAAAAATAAGATTTTAAAAAATTCTTTCTTCTTTGTTGATTTTTATATATTTTTAATCATGGTAAGCCTCTATAGTTTTATTTTATTTATTCTAGTTGTCCTCTCCTACCCTCTATCCAACTCCTCCCTTCCACCATACCAATACACTCACATATTAGAGGATCATTTAGGGCCACTGACTCAACCCTCTGTCTGGTTGGCATTGCTTGTGACCTTTTTGGCCCTCACTGTGACTCCAGTGAGGCTTCCTGGGTGCCCCTCCTGGAGTCTCCCACCCGCAGCACGTCAGGTTCCATCCTCTGTCAATCCTGACGCACCTCCAGTTGGGGGTCCAGCATCTAGCAGATGCTCAAGGACTAAAGGCTGCAGCTGGACTTCCTGGAGATGACAGCATGCTCCTCACACCAACAAGATAATGGGAACACATAAGCTGAGAGTATGGACCTGGGAGAGACCTCCGAGATCCAACTTGCCCCTCTCTCAAAGGGTGAAATGAGGCAACCTGCCAAGGAAACCCAGCTAGGCAGAGAAAGATAGATGGATGAGAACTGAGATTTCCTGTCTCCTGATCTCCACTCTCTCCAGTATTCCATAGGTGTAAAAGAGTAACACATTTATCTACTGACAGATTACTTGTGTTCTCTGTTTTTCTTTTTTTTTTTTGAATGGACATTGGCAGCAGCTTTCAATAAAGGAAGAAAGTTTAATATAATTTAAGCAAAGGTAAAGAGAATATATATATATATATATATATATATATATATATATATATATATATATATATTTAAGGGAGTGAGTGGGGAGTTTTCAGTATGAAAGAGGCCACCTGGGAGTATAGTACTAAAGCTAAATACTTAGATTAAGTTCTGAGTTTCCTGGAGGCCAAGTTGAAAATGGAAACACTTTGAGTTACATAACATCCATTATCTAATAAAAGAAAGCATTTGAGACTTCATCCAAATGTTCATCCGAATGTTAATCTTGAGTGGAATTGTCACCTATATTATAATAGATAATGTCTTCAATAATTCTTTTATAAAAGATTTGGGGCAATTCTTTTTTTTTTTTTTTAAAGATTTTATTTATTTATTTGCCAGAGAGAGAGAGAGAGAGAGAGCACAGGCAGGCTGAGTGGCAGCAGAGGCAGAGGGAGAAGCAGGCTCCCCGCCGAGCAAGGAGCCCGATGTGGGACTCCATCCCAGGACTCTGGGATCATGACCTGAGCTGAAGGCAGCTGCTCAACTAACTGAGCCACCTGGGTGTCCCTGGGGCAATTCTTGATAGAGTTCATGCTAAATCTTGGTTCTGTCTAAAATCAGCATTTCTATGGGAACCTAAAGCACTGGGGTTCAGGTATGTAGTTGTATCTTGATTTGATTCAGGATGAAGTTTAAGATTTTTAAAGCAATGGTTCTCAAATATTAATGTGAAAATAATTTATGGGTAAGGTTTTCTTTTCTATGTAGATTTACTGCCCTCCCTCACCCTCATCCCTCATTCTGTATGTCCAGGATAGAGCCTAAGAATCGGCATTATTAACAAACCCTGGGGACGACTCAGTGGCTCAGTTGGTTAAGCCTCTGACTCTTGGTTTTGGCTCAGGTCATGATCTCACGGTCGTGAGACTGAGCCCTACATGGGGCTCTGCAATCAGCTTGAAGTCTGCTTGAAATTCTCTGCCTCTCTCTCTCCCTCTGCCCCAACTCCTGCTCTCTCTCTCGCTCTCTCTCTCAAATAAATAAAATCTTAAACACACACAATACAAGCTGTGGTTCTGATCCAGGGGACCAGTGGGACACATTCAAAAAATACCGGTCTAGAAGAACAAATTATTCTTATGCTCCTTGGCTTTGATCCACCCCTTTGAATATAAATTTTCTCCACTTGGTTTTGACTAGCAGCCAATAGCCTGAAATTGAAGATTCAGGGAAGATAGAGGATATGCATAGGCTCTGGGTTGTTGAGATTTCTATGTTTTATATTCCACACATATACCCAGTAAAGATGGGGACTGTAGGGGGCCATGAAAAAGGCTGGGGATAAGTGGAAGAGGAGCAGTCATAAGGGCCAGCCTAGAAACGCCAAAGCTAACCTTTGCTGCTTCACCATTTTCTTAGGCCCAGCCTTATTTGGGTTCTGCAGTGCACAGGGCAATTTGTGCCTTGCCTTTCTGTCTTTGCCTACAGTTTATGCAAATACCTTCCTGGAAGTCCATCTGAATCAGAGAGGGAGGGCTGAAGTGGAGGTCCATCAAGATCTGTGGATTCCTAAAGTTTTCGTGGTGGATTTCAGGGGCCCTGAATTCCCTGAAATGATACATGAATATTTTGTGTGTATGTGTATTTCTGTGAAACAAGGTTCCAGTGACAACTTTCATCAGATGCTCAAAGGGACAATAAATGATCCCAAAGAATGCAGAATCACGAGGAATTCCTGGTGGGGCTGAGGTACATCAAGCTTCCTGTTCATGTTGGTGTGTTCCATCCCATGGCAGCCTAAGGTCAGTTAGTTGACAACTTCCTTGGTGACAGTTAGGTCACTAAGTATCTCTCCATAGGAGCCACTGTCCCTGCCCAATCTGAGGATTACGGTAGCAAAGCTGTCAGGCTTAATTTTCACAAATTGTTTTGGGTAATTAGTCCCTTTTAATTGCTCATGGAAATAGTAATTTTAGGTGACAAGATTATTATACGCTACTTGTTAATGGGTCCTCCACGGTCGAGAAAACACCGATGGGGTTGCTATGACCTGTTCTTTTCCATCTTTGGCATTCCCCTTGAAATCACCAGAAAAGACATTTAGTAAAGCCAGCTTCCACTCTGTGAAAAGTACAGAGCACGAGTTTCCTTTTATCCTTTTGCCAAGTGAAGGATTAGAGAAGGACTTTCAGCTTTTCCCTACTACTGCCAACCCAAGTCAGGCTTCACAGACTTGCTGATCATTAACTCAAAGAGCTGAGGAAGTTTCTAGCCCTTCCCTTTGCTTATTTACCTGTTCAACCAAGTTGCTTTACAAGTGAGTGAGTTTTGAATACATAAGGTCCTAGGTGATAAAATATTTGACTCAGTTCAAGTTGAATATTTTCATTGCTTTTCACTTCACTGAACAGGAGAATCAGGTTGACCAGGAGTTCAGGGCAGGTCTGGGTAATGGTTCACCACGTGCCTGCTCAGGGGAGCAGTAGATGGAAGGCAGAGAACTCTTCTCAGCTCTTCAGGAGGCTGGGAATTGACTATTTACTGTGTCATTCTGGGCCATTTGTTTGACCTCCTTAAGCCCTCATTTCATCATCTGTCAAAGGGGATAAAAATAATAGCTAGCTCATAGTATGGCTGTAAGGACTCAATGATATTGTAAATAGTTGGCATATAACAAGAACTGAACCGAACAAAAAGGATAGCATCTCATATCATTACAGTCCATTTTTCCTTCCCAAATTGAGGTCTTATTAAGCAGTCTGAATTAGTGTGGAGGTCAAAAAAATAAATATTACATCCACACCCAACTTGATCTCCATGCCTTACAAGCTTGTTAATGTAAGCACATCTAATCCTATGTATACCAAAATGTATAACTATCTAAAATGTTGCAGATGAGGGGCACCTAACTGGCTTAGTCAGTGAGCATGTGACTTTTGATCTTGGGGTCGTGAGTTCAAGCCACACATTGGTTGTAGAGCTTACTTAAATAAATTAATTAAATAAAATGGTACAGCTGAAGATAGAAATTACTACATTGCTATCTATTTAAAGTAGTTAACATTGATTTCAGCTGTGTAACCATGTTCCTTGAAATCAAAGATTTCATGTGAAATTGACAATAAAGAATTTGTAGGGGACCCAGTTTTTCTCTCTGGTTCTTCTTGGTGGAAGAAACCAAAGATACTACCTTCATGTACCTTCATGGTGACTTTTCAAAACTGAGAGATTCTTTTGTTTTGTAATTTTTTTTTTAAGAAAAAGATGTTTGTACTTCTCCCCTGGTTTCATATCTATCTTAAAATTTTTATTCCTATTCTTTAGCAACTAAATTCTAAAAAATTTGCTCCCTCATGGTGCTGGCTCTTAGGTTTATGCATTTCATTTCATATTTTCCTTCTCAAATTTCACAAGGGTCAGGGATCACATTTATTGGTATTTCCTGAGGTTTGCTTTCATACCTCTTCTCTATTTACTTTACTCTTCAGCAGGGGCTGAAGCAGGCAAACTCAAACATCGCACCACAGAGTAAAATGTCATCTCAGGAGTAATAGCTCGTTCTCCAGTAATACCCTCAAGCAAGAAGATCCTTCTTTAAGAATTGGCAATAGGATAGAAAGCTGGGAGCTTTGTGTGTCTAGGATGGCAAAGATCTCTCCGTATTCTTGTCCTGAACACAAAGTTTTCCTGAGCCTTAAAAAGGAGGAGAATGCTTAAGATTATCCCAGTTAACTTACCTAGACGCAGTGTTTGATGGAGTCCACAGAAATATGAATTATATGAAAAGCTAGAGGGTTCAGGAAGTTGCATCTATGTGATGGGAGATAACACAAAGTACATATGCTAGGGAGATCGGGATTTTTGTCTGGTTTCTGTACAAAGATAAACCCATTTGTTCAGTAATGATGTCACCTGCTCTTCTAGCTCCTGCGCTCCATGCGACGCATCTTGTTGGACTTAAATGTGACCAGATCAGCTTACCCCACGAGCAACAGCCTCAACCCCTAATCTCCAACTTCATCAAACAGCAGCTTGGATTTCATGACCAGATGTCATAACTGTGTAGCCCAATCCTTCCCTGCAAGTTTGTAGTTCGAGTTGTAGTGCTGAAGTCATGTATTATTTGTGATGTTTTTATGTAGTTCTTATCCATGTGCTATAATCATTACAGAGTGGTTTTATAAAACCCCTTTCTCTTGAAAGATGAATTTATTGTAAAGGAATTTAATGCTTAATATTAAATTTAATTAAAATTTCATCTTAGAATAACTAAGTTAGTCTAATAATTAAAAATTTAAAACTCCTGGATTGTAACATTTGGAGTTTCATATGTAGCATTAATTAAGCTCACATCAAAATAGATTAGCCACTTGTAGATACAGTTTCCAGACACTCTGTTTCTGAAACCAGTCCAGAAATGTTGGAACATTGTCAGGCACTTACTAGGTGTTGGACAAGTGACAGAAATTGATGACGCACATTTAGAATAGCTACACAAAAAAAGCGTTTGTGTGATGTAGGTCTATATGAGAAAGTCACCCTTCAGGAAATTTGACCACTCTTCTTTTCTACCCTCTGTGTGATTTCAGTGCAACATGGACTAGGATTAGAGGCTTATGTTTGCCTATATTTCTGATTTTATCATGGAGTATAACAATTCTAGGCCATACATTTATATTCAGATGAAAACCCTAGGTAAAGCAAAGAATAATCCTAACTTTTTTCAGAACTCATAAATGACTAAATTGCCTTCTAGCAGTTTTCTTGTCTTTTGAGGAAATGTTTCAAGGAAGCCATATTTTTAAATCTCATTTCAGTATTAACCAAATAGAGTGAGGAATTAATAACAACTGAGTTTAGACTTGAGTTCAGGATGAGAAAGTTGTGCTTTCATGTGACTGTGCTTCATGGGAGCTGCTGCCCCCTGGAGTGGTTTCTGAAGCCCAAGCAGTTGGGAAGTGTGGATGGGGGATGGGTGGAGGATGGCTGACCCACTTGTATAGTGTGTAATGTTGTGGACAGATATTTATACGGTCATGACTCAAATAAAGCTTAACACCAACAATAATAAAAATTATCTGCCACGTGAGTGACAGAGTGGAGGCACAGGGCGGGGTTCCTGTTGGTGGTCAACATGGTCTGGGCTGCTGGAGTCTGCAGGAGCCTGCTCCTGCTCAGAAAAGGATTTTCTCTTTTAGTCGGTGACAATAAACAACCCTCCTGAGAGGTGCATCAGTTTGAGGACTTCTTTTGGCAATAGATATGTTTGGAGTGCGATTTCTAGGGTGCCCCAATAATCAATCATCAGGTAGAAAGATCAGAGCTGAGAGTAATGTAGAATAACACTGCAGCCACTAGTGAGGTTTTCCCTTTGCTTCGTATCTTTGTAGACCACGTGGAATATTTCATAGTGCAATCCATTAGCCTTCAGGTTGAATTTTTACCTGTCAGGTCCTGGAAAATCTCCTTTATTTTCCTTTTCATTGGGAGAAGAGGAAGTTATGAAAGAGAGAGAAGAATTACAGTTAATCATCATCTCAGCTCCTGACTAGGAGTGTGCATGTGCGTGTGCGTGTGTGTGTGTGTGTGTGTGTGTGTGTGTCCCTGCCTACATAAGTATATAAGTTTGTGTATGTATGTGTGTTTTCCCCACTAGTTATTTCCCATCTCAGGAAATGGTATCAGCAGAACAAGCCAGGGACCTGGGCGACCTCTTCAATGATTCTGTTCCCTCCCAGTCAATTGCCCAATCCTATTAATTGATTCTCCTAAATATTTCTCCAATATGTCCACCACCTTCCTGGTCCTCAACCCAGAGTCCTCCCAGCCAGCCTTGGCCACAGCTTCCCACAGTGCCTCTACGGCCTCCTCAAAGTACTCACCACAGCTTGCAATTATGTTGTGATTTGGGTCATTATTTAATGAATGTCTACTGCCTAGACTATAAGGTTTGCGAGGGCAAAGTCTGTACCTATTTTATTTACTGATGTAACCGAAGAACCTAAAACAGTGCCTGTCACATACTAAGTGCTCAATAAATATTTGTTAAACGAAGAATGAATCCTCTTGTTAGCATTTCCTGTATAAACTCTCACAAAATGCCCAAAATCTTTGCAAGACTCATCCTTCCTTTAGTCAGTCCCTTGTCAGCATGGCTCCCCCGACTGTCCTTCCCATCTCACTTTTTGGATGAGGAAAGGCCTCTGTACATTAGTGTAGAGTTGTGGCAATGTCTAGAACCTGGATTTCTCCTATAGCATATGGCTTTCCCCGCTTCACAACCAAACCCAGATTACCCACCTTCAGGAAGGTCTCTAAGCTTAGTTCCCCCTCACCCCATCATGACTTCCCTTCTTGTTCCTTTTGAACTAGGGTTACCCTAGGAGATACCAAATTGTTCTCAGTCCGATATTGTGTTGAGAACATTCATCCTTTTTCATGAACTTGGCTTATGACCACCCAGCTTGTCCTCATTCGAAAGGCCCGTGTCTCCCTTCTACCCTTAGACTGCCATGGAGTAGCCCCCTGTAGGTATTTTCTGTCTGCTCACCTGTGCCTGCCCTATGTCTGGGCACTGGCTTTTCACTTCACCGCTAATTTCATCTTCTCCACTCACTCATTTCATCTTGCCTTCCTTGAACACTCTTCAAGAAACAGATATGCTTGCAAAAACTCTCTTCTGGTTATTCTATGTATAGGGGTTTCTGTGCATTTTTTGATATGTTTGTTCCTTTGTTTGTTCATTCATTATAAATACATATCCCTCCTTCTTCCCTAAAATAATTAGAAACAGTTTATAAGAATAATAAAAGCACATCCAGATAGTATAAATTAGAATAAATGAAGAAGGAAAGGGAAACGTGAAGGGAAGGGGCTTCACTGGCACAGAGCCTGGAGCTGATACTGAGATGCATAGACGCGTTCCATACAGTCTAGTCATTGGCAGATGGCAGGCCATAAATTGGCTTTGGGCTAACTAGCATTGCTTCATAAAGAGAAAATTTTACAATGTCTCTAAGATAAAATGTGAACTAATAATTAGGAGAAGAACAACTAGTCCTGATTCTAAGAGGTCACAGTGTAGTGCAGCGAGAAGCGTGGGCCCTGGAGCAGATGGCCCGGGTGTGGGAGGTGGGGTGGGTGGTGGTCAACGCATCTACTCCAAGTGGTTCTCAACACTAGTACACATTACGATCACCAGGGAAGCCTTTAAAAAACACCATTTGGAGACCTTCCTCAGGCCAACTAAATAAGAATCTCTGGGAATGGGACAAGGAAGCCCTATTTTAAAAATTTCCCCTGGTGATTTGCTGCCAGGGTCAAAAGCCAATGATTTAGAAGAATGGGTAGCCTGTGAATAGGGCAGGGTATTCCTCTAAGTGGACTTCTACAAGTCTTTATTTTTTTTTTTAAGATTTTATATATTTATTTGACAGAGATCACAAGCAGGCAGAGAGGCAGGCAGAGAGAGAGGGGGAAGCAGGCTCCCTGCCGAGCAGAGAGCCCGATGCAGGGCTCGATCCCAGGACCCTGAGACCATGACCCAAGCTGAAGGCAGAGGCCCAATCCACTGAGCCACCCGGGCACCCCAACTTCTACAAGTCTTTAGATAGTGTGTCCCCTGGAGTAGTTAAATAAAGATCAAGCTCTTTCACTTGACTCTTATTCCTCAATGTGTGTGTATATACACACACATATACATTTAACTGAGATATAATTGACAAATAAAATTGTATATATTTAAAGTGTACAATATGATAATTTGATATACATATATATCGTGAAATGATTACCACAATCAAGTGAACTGACACTACCCACTACCTCACATAGTTACATTTTTCACAATAGTCAAGATAGGGAAAAGACACTAAGTGTTGATCAATGAGTGAATAAAGAGAATGTGGCATATGCACACAATAGACTATTATTCAGTCATAAAAAGGAGGAAATCCTGCCATTTGTGACGGCAGGGATGAAACGGAAGGGCATTATGCTAAGTAAAATAAACCAAAGAAAGACCAATACTGCATAGTAATACTTACCTCTGAAATAGTTAAACGGGAAAAAAAAAGTCAAACTCCTAGACACAGAATAGAATGTCAATTACTAAGAGCTGGGGGTCAGGGAACTGGGGAGTTGCTGGTGAAATTGGTTAAAGGTTACAAGCTTTTAGTTACAAGAGGAATACATTCTGGGGATCACAGCATGGTGATTATATTCAATGCTATATTGTATACTTAAGGTTTACTCTTCTGGTAAATTTTAAGTGTCCTTACCGCAGAATAAATCTTTTTTAGAAAGGAATTTTTTATCCCCTCCAAAAGGTATATGTTGAACTTCTGATCCCAGTGTGGCTATATCTGGAGATGGGACCTGTAAGAAATTATTAAGGTAAAGGAGATCATAGGGTAAGGCCCTGACTGGATAGGATTAGGGTACTTATAAGAAGGGACACCAAAGAGCTCACTCGTTCTCTCTGTGTACACATCATGGAGAAAGGGCCATGTGAGGACACATGAGAAGGTGGCCATCTTCTCACCAGATATGGAATAGGGTAGAATTTTGATCTGGGACCTCTAGCCTCCAGAATTGGGAGAAAGAAATTTTCTGTTGCTTAAGCCACTTAATATTTTGTCAGCTTGAGCTGATTAAGACATATATTTTGTATGTATATAATCATATATATATGAATTATATATGTATGTATATACGTAATGAATTTACATGTATAACTCATTCACTCTTACAATGTACCAAGCACAGTGCTAGTGTGTGTGTGTGTGTGTGTGTGTAGTATATAATGATATACATACAAAAATAAACAAAATCAACAAAGCCACCGTAAATAGGATAGATAGACAGATAAAAGTAAATATATAGCTAACTGCCTGTCAACTTAATTTTACCCAAATGATAGTCTTAACCAACCTTTCAGAGTAATATGTATATATTATTCAGTGTAATTTGCTGTGTGAACTCATGAACAACCATGACCAGCTCTTTAATCCCACGTTTCACTTCTAAGCACCAACAAACTAAGTAACTGACACACTTAACAGTTGCTTAGTCAAACTGAATCTTTGGTCCAAAATACACTAAAAAACTTCTCCTGGATTATTTGTATCTAGTGATAGAATGTTATTTAGTGCTTTGTACCTTGTAGATCCTTAACAAGGGCTATAAACCATCAAGCTCAGGAATATAACAAAGTCAGTTTGAATTTTATTTCCATCACTTAAAAATATAGCTCTTAACATTTGGGACTCGTTTTGGAGACTGTTGATAAAATCTATGGGCCCGCTCTGCAGGAAGAGACACAGTCACACATATATCCCCAAATCTGCATAAAACTTCATGGGTCCAGACACCCGCCTCAAGCTGTGCATGGCAGGATAACTTGTGTCCTCTACCTACCAATGTCCAGACCTCCTATCGGTGGGCCTTGCCATATTGCTGTCCTCTCCAGGTTCTGGTAATTTCTCTCCCTACCCCCTCAGATCAGGGCTGGTAACAGCTGTTCCCAGCTGCACCATCCTTTTTGTTCGCTCTGTCCCGACCCATCCCCCTTTGTAAACAGTCCTTTCAGTAACTCTCTCAATACCTCGGTTTAATTGTACCATCTGATTCCTGCTGCGAACTGGCAATACAGCCTCCAAATTACATCTGGGGACCCAAAACAGTTTTGAAAAGCACTGACTTAAGAAACTCCATTCCATATGAAGATCTTTCGATTACAATTTTTTTTACTGCAAAACAGAAGTTAGTATTTTTCTTTTAACTGGTAGAATACTTTCAAAAAGATAATCTTCTAATACAAGAATGTTTATTTTTACACATAAAAGTTCTCATGGAATTCTCCAGGGCTTGAAGCTTGAGAAACATGGTGCTTGACTTATTTTCCTAGAGGGCTGCTGGGCATCACGTGTTTGAAAGAATTGAAAGCTTGAGTAAAAGACAGATAAATGGCTTCTGTTGCTTGCCTCCAAGCTGTATGTCCTGTCATCCTGTCATGGAAGGAAATTAAAATTGCCTGACACATACTGAGTTTCATAAAGCCACACTGTTCCTCTATAGGATCCTGGGCGCCTGGAGAAGTCAGTACCACAAGTAGATTTTTTGAGGATTTGATCTATAATCTTCATTTCGGAATTAAAGTTAAGTAAATTAATATTTAGTTATTGGAGTCTCTCTTTGTCCCTTTTTTTAAAAGATTTTATTTATTTATTTGACAGACATATCACAAGCAGGCAGAGAGAGAGGAGGAAGCAGGCTCCCTGCTGAGCAGGCAGAGAGAGAGGAGGAAGCTGGCTCCCTGCTGAGCAGAGAGCCGGATGCTGGGCTCGATCCCAGGATCCTGGGATCATGACCTGAGCTGGAGGCAGAGGCTTAACCAACTGAGCCATCCAGGTGCCCCTCTCTTTGTCCCTTTTAAAAAGTAAATGAACTCTATAATTTTTCTTTCCTCAGTCCTTCAGGACTTCTGTCTTCAAAGAATCCTAAAACAATAGCCAGTGGCTCTGCCATCCAGTGTCTCCTAAGATGAATAACTGAAAGACTTGTAATTTGCAACCTGCTTCATTATTAACTCCTTAACTGTTTCCCCATTTCTAATTTGCTTTTTTACTCCCCCCAAATAGGTATCACTCAATTCAGAATCGGTATTTATAATTTGTTTTTCTAAACACTGAGCATGACAATTTTCACTAGAGAATAAAAGCCCACCATTAAACCACCTTTTTCCCCTGAAACTTTAAACTTGATTTAAATATTGTAAATATTAAGTAATTTAAAAATCATCAAGCAAAGAACCTAGAACCAATATTATATTTTATAGATGATTAGTCAAGAATTAGCTACAAAAGGCAGTAATTTAAGATTGTGTTTATTTTTTCTAAATTTCCAAAATTTCTTAGAAAAGCTGTTTCTCTCTACAGTAGCTTATTCATTATCATCATGAAACACTGGACATTTGGAGTTACAGAAATCATCGGAGTAAACTGATTTTGCTCCATGCCCTATTAGAATAAGAAGAATGAATTATTTAAGATCTAGGTTCTTCTTTTCATTTTCATATCACATTATTTTTCATCTGAGTTTAAGGTCTTTTGCATTTACATGTCTTCACAACATTGCAACAAACAAAAACTAAGAGGCAAACAAAATGTTATCAATGTTCTACTTATTCTGGGTAAATACTCAGCAATGGAAACCAGTCCACTACTCAGATATATTTCCCACACTTCATTGTCCTGCCTTCTTATTTCTTCCACAGGGACTCAAAAGACATCACCCGTTATACAGCTGGTTCAATGATTGATTTAAGATTGCAATACCACAGATCTGCACTAAGTCAACAAGCAAATGGTAGAAGAAAGGTATTTATAAAGAACCTACTTCAGGTAAGTCATAGTAATAGGTGTTGTGGGAAAGCAAGACACAGTAACTTCCTTAAACAATGTGTAGCTTGTTAAGTTTGAGACACTAAGACAAATGTGTTATAATTTAAAAGATAATCTGATAAATTCCATAAGAGAGGTAGAAATAAAAACATTTGGGGGAGTCCACAGAGAGAACGATCATATGAAGCTAGGATTTGAAAACATTTCTTAGACAAGGTGGATATTTGAGGCAAGCTTTATTTAAGGGCTGTAATTTTGAAACACACTTGGGGGAAGGCATTTTCATTGAAAACAAAAGCATGAAATAAGACAAAGAAGGAAAATAGGACATCACTATTCTAGTCATGTCCTGTTTGGCTGAATCTGGAAAGGTAAAATGGGGTTCTATTATGTGGGACCCTACAAGTCAGGTTAAGGAGATGGGGCCTTGAGCCTAGGCAAAGGGAAGTGGCTGAAAGGCATAGAGCAGAACCAATGAGGAGTCTGTTGGAGGTGAGTGGGAGGAGGGGAAGTAAGGTAGAGACAAGTACCAGTAACAAGAAACTTTGTCCAGGTATGGATGACCAAGACTTGACCACAACCTTCCGCAATATCCCAAGGTTGCAGTGACAAGCTGTGGCCGCCAAAGACATCATTTTCTTGTTAAACTAGTCAGCTCCCCTACTTGTGAAGGTCAGTGCCCTCACATTTTCACCTAATAAGTTAAGCAGCTTACATATTTCAGAATAAAAATTCCCTTTCATGTGAAGATGATGTGTTTCCCAAGTCTTTCTTTTGCTAAAAGGCAAAGGAGAGTTTGAGCAAAAGTGTATAAAATTCAATATATTAAAAAAAGGGTCAGTGAAATTCTGACATATAGGATAACATGGATAAACCTTGAAAACGCCATGCTAAGTAGAATAAGACAGACACAAAAAGACAAATATTGCATAATTCTTCTTATCTGAGGTACTTAGAGTAGTCGAATTAATAGAGAAAGAAAGTAGATGAGTTGTTACCAGGAGCTGAGGGAAAGAAGACAAGGGGGTTATTGTTTAATAGGTACAGTTTCCGTTTGGGATGATGATAAAGTTCTGGAGATGGACAGTGGTGATGGCTGCACAATAATGTGAATGTATGTAATGCCACCAAATTAGATACTCAAGAAAGGTTACAATGGTAAATGTTATGGCATGCATATTTTCTACAGTTTTTTAAAAGCAAGGGCTGTGAGGTCTATATTGTGGTTTTTATGATGCCAAATTCTAATTTACTAGGTGTTAGGGAGAAAATTCACACTATGTGACCTGATAGGATCATGCCTACAGACTGTCCTTTCTACACAGGCCTCTATTCTGCAGAAGGAGTCATGGTCTCTAAGAGGTTACATAGGGAGTTAGGAGTCAGAGCAAAGGAGATGCATATAGTAATGGCTACAGTAGAAAGATTGTTTGGCCTAATGTTCCTGTCTTCAATGTAGGAATATATCTGCCAAGGAGGTCTGAATCTTTGCATTAGCCTGTCTGGGTACTCTTCCTCAAGACAGTGTAGCCAACCAAGGCTATTTTTCAAAGCACAGTTCATCATAGTCACGAATGCAGTGAAAAATATGACAAACACATCAATAGCTATCATAAAGAATGATTAAATCTAAAATACTCACTAGAGAGAAGAGGAGTGATACCTGGGAATATTTCTACAGGATCAAAGTCTGATTTTAAAGTGAAAATTTCCTGCATCAACCCAATATGCATGGCTCTTGGTGTAAATGCCTTGGTGTCTCAATGAAAGGAGAAGACCAATTAATAGGGCTATTTATCTTTGCGGGTTGACATAGCGCATATGGGACTCTGTAGGATCGAAATAAGCTACCAAAGAAAGAAAGAAACTGATGTGAAGTGGGAGAATCTGATAAGAAAAAAATGAAAGGAAATACTGAGAGGTCAGGAAGACTAGCAAGAAAGGAAGGCAGTTATAAAATCATGTTATGTGAAGGAAGAAGTCTACTGGGGTTCTGTAAGATGGAGAGCTAACATATCTCCAAAGCACTGGAAACATCTACAAAAGCTGTATGAAACAGTTTTGGAAGGGAATTAAAATATGCCTTAAAAAAAGAAAATTTGAAGTCAGAGTGGTGACCTGAATGAATACTGATAACCTGGAGGCTTGGGCTTAAACCTCATTTAGACATGAGGTCTCATTTTGGGGGAGGCAAGGTGTTGGAACTAAGACCTCAAAAACCTAAGACCCTCAAATCCAATAATCATGTATTCCCCTAAGAAATCCAAACTCCATGCTTGATACTCATTCAGACTTGGAATTTAAACTTATGTTCTATTTCATGAAACCTCACTTAAAATATAAACAGAAATTTGGTTAGGAAACAGAGATACCCCTTGGCACGAGTAAATGCAAAACCCCCACTGGGGAACACAGACACGCCTATGTGGCAAGGGTGTGACAAGCTCACTGCAGATGAGCCCACGATAAGAAGTCAAAGAATAAGCAAGTAACAATTTTTGTGTGAGGTATAGGCAATGGACACAAGATACAAAAAGATTAGACCCGATAATGGGAGTTACCAGAATGGAACTTAGAAAGTGACTACTAAAGAAAAGATCTTTAAAATTATTAAAACTGTAACAGGAGTGATTAAAACACAGGAATGAGAAATGCAAAAAGACAAGCTACTGTGAATAATGTTGGTGCTGCTGATGATAACAGTACAGTACTGGCCACTTGCTAGGCCCTTTTCTAAATGCTTTGCAAATATTAACTCATTTTGCAAATATTTTGCAAATATTAACTCATTTGGGGGCACCTGGCTTGTTCGTCGGTTAAGCAGCTGTCTTCAGCTCAGGTCATGATCCCAGAGTGCAGGGATTGAGCCCTGCTTTAGGCTCCCTGCTCAATGGGGAGTCTGCTTCTCTCCTCCCGGTTCTTGAGCTCTCACTTGCACACTATCTCTCTCTCTCTCCCTCTCAAATAAATAAATAAAATCTTTAAAAAAAATAGTAGCTCATTTAATCCTCACAGCAACATTGTATTATGAGGTATTAGTATTTTCCCATTTTAAAGAAGAGAAAACTGGGACAAAAAAGCTAAATAACTTCCTCTAGGTCACAAAAAAAAGTGGCAGAGTTGACATTTGTACAAGGACATTATTTATACAAATGTCTTAGTCCATTTAGGCTGCTATAATAAAATAGCATAGACTGGGGGGGTTTATAAACAACAGAAATTGGTTCTTCCAGTTCAGTTCAGGAGGCTGTGAAGACCAAGATCTAGGTGCTGACAGATTCAGTGTCTGGTGAGGCTGGTTTCCCGGTTCATGGACTGCAATCTTCTTAGTGCAACCTCACATGGTGGGAGGGGCAAGGGAGCTGCCTGGAGCCTCTTTTATAAGGGTACTTATTGCATTACTGTGGGCTCTACCTCCATGACCTCATCACCTCCCCAAAGCCCCTTGTGCTAATACCAACACTGGGGGGTAGGATTTTAATACAGGATTTTGCAGGGAGTGGGGGTGGTAATGGTACACTTTCAATACATTTACCAGAATATAGGGTCTTAATCACTACACCAGACCAAAGAGCAAAGTTTATTTTCAAATGAAATGCCAAATTGCAAAGCCTTTCAAGATTTGAAAATTGCAAAAATGAAAAAAACTTGTAATTTTGACAGAAACTCAGTAAATGAGTTAAATAGCAGATTAAGCACAACTGAAGAAAGAATAAGTGTAAAATAGAACTGAAAAAAATCTGAAAATATAGCCCAGAAAGAAAAAGAGATGGGAAATATAAAAGCAAGAATAAGAAATATAGAAAATACAATGAAATGATCCAACATATTTCTAACAGAAGCAGGAAGAGAACAGGAAGAACAATAAAGAGGCAATATTTAAAAACATAGTGGCAGAAATTTCCAGAATTGGTGAAAGACATAAGTATTAAAGAAGTGTAGTATAAGTAAAGTTAAATCACACATGGAAATTTTGTAGTGAAAGTAAGAAAATTAAGAGAAAAATGAGCAAAAAAGAGAAAAATTAAGCAAAAAATGAGCCAGGTTCACTATAAATGAACAATTAGATTAATAGCACATATCTCAAGAGCAGCCATAAATTCTAAAAGATTCTAGATTATCTAGAAGATAATATCTCCAGAGTCCTGAGGAAAAATATCATAAATGTGGAGTTTTATACCCAGATAGTATATTATTCAGGCACGAGGACAAAGTAAAAATCCTACACTTATATTCCTGCTGAAAGAACAGCTAATTGAAGAATCTAGTTCAGGGGGGAAAAAAAACTCAGAAGAATGTATAGAATCCAAGAAGTAATGGTAAGCAAAGACACTGGTGAACATGACTGAGAAATCAATTTGGGGGATTAAAAAACAGTACCAGGTCACGTTAAAAATAGAAAACTGAAGTGTGATCAGTTCAGTCTGTGCACCATGAGGAAGATTACAAAGAGACTCCTTCAAGAGAGTCAGACTATTGAAATGAGTGTCTTCTCTGTAAAAGGATGAGTTGAGGGAATATCTAACTGTTCGCAAAGGGTACAAGTAAGGAAACTTCGTGACCCTGCTCTAGATGGGAGTTACTCTGAAACTGGCAGCATTGCTTGGATTCAGTTCTGCTCTTATGCCCACCACACAAGCAACCCACCGGCTCCAAGGTCCATTTCCGCAGGTACTTTCTCTCCATCAGCTAGCTGTATTCCAAAGGAGGTGGTGCCAGCATTTTCTCTCCATTGTTTCTGTGCATTTTTTCATTCACTGTGGAAGACTAAGTAGTCTCAAGGGAATAATTTCATCCCTTGGGGCCTGACAGAGTTGGAGCCCGGCTGCAGGCAGAAGAGACACTTGGGTTCTCCCCTGGATGCAGACCACTACGACATCATGGCACTACTACATCCTGGCAAGCCACGCCAAGGAGAATGGGACAGACTCCTGTGGAAGAGTTGGCCTGGGATCACATCTCAAATATTAGTCCTTTACTTCTCTGGTCATAATCCCCTTTAAGTCTTTAAGCCTTCAATAAATCTTGTGAATTGCCACAGGCTGATCATAGCTATTACTGTGTGGAATTAAGGAAATTCCCTGTTTTCATGTTTGGAGCCAAGCTTAGAGAGAGAACAGCAACTGTCTATTGTGAAGCCAAATATGAGATAGCAGAAGATGGTCTTCAGAGCCTAGCACTGTGGTTGGAGTCACAGGACTGGCTAAGATGACAAGCTGCACCCAGGACAAGTTTGTATGATATGTAGGCATTTCCAGAAATGTGGAGAGGAGTAGCAAGTAAAAACAAAAGCTGATGGTTATGGCAAAACTAATGATAATATAAAAAGGAAGTGAAACTTCATTGTCACTAGTTGGGAAGTCATTTGGTGCTTGAATAGAAAGTTCTATAGAATAGACCTTGGAAACAATGGCTCAAATTAGTAGCCCTCCTAGAGGATTCACATTTTCATAAATGCTTCACTACTGGAAGGAATTTGGGCTCTCTGTGTGGGCTATCTCCCAGCGGGGTGGTCAGACTTCTCCCATGGTTAAGTTTCTTCCAAAAGCAGAAGCTGCCAGGCCTTTCCTAACCCTCAGGTCCAGAGCTGGCACAGCCTCACTTCTGCCCACGATACTGGGTAAAGAAGTCACAAGGTCATCCAGATGCAGTGAGGAGGGAAGGGACTACCGAAGGGCATAGCTACTAGGAGGCATAGTTCACTGGGTATGGTCTAAAGGAATTTTGTAAAAGGGAAAGGAATGAATGAATTCAGAATTCTTTTTTCTCCATCATTTGATAAGGATCAGACTCCATTCTCCCCCACTTTCACATCACCTCACACCTGATTTATTCTAAGTAATTGTAAAAGGCTCCCCCAAGTCCCAGTCTTCTCCCCACTTTCACCCAACTTGTACCAATTCTCATGTTAGCCTTCCAGAAACACTGTCTTTCTTTCTATGCCCAGGAAAGCTTGACTATGTAGTACTGTCTACATGATAAAGTTTGAACACCTTAGGCTTTTACTCAAGGGTCCACGTGCTTGTGCCTGAGAAGAGGGGTTATGTTGGAGAATGACAGAAGTGAAACTCGCATGCCAGGAACTACTATCTTCCAGCTTTATCAAGCCTAATAGGTGCACAAACAGCACAAAGGAAACATCTGAATGATGCATCTCTTTTTTTTTCATCATAGGAACAGACCATAGAGGTAACAATGGTCAGCAGCTTGCAGGGATGGAAAAAACCTGCCAGATATGAACAAAAGCGCACCCAGAAATTCATTCTTTCCTACTGGAAGGATCCCATTATCACCCAGAAGAAAACTTCTGCTACCTTGTAAAGCCACTCAGCAAGCCATGTCACTTAAGACAATCATCTATGCCCAATGTTTGAGCTCTGGGTCCCAATAATCTTGCTGCATAATATTCTACTATCTATTTTCCTGTGTCTGCACTATAACTTATGCAGCTGCCCTTATATATACCTGTGTAGGAGATTAGGGGATTTCCCATTTCTCCAGGGGGGCAGTTTGGGTTATGGTGAACCACAGAGGTCCTCTGCAATGCTATCCCAATTTCATGTTTTAACTTCAGACTTACCTTTGTGCCACACAGTGTTTACCATAACCCTTTACCCCTTGATGCAAACCTTTGCACCCATTCATATTGGTCTATCTTCTCAGTTTCCTCACTGCCTAGTCCTTTCTCATCACTCTGCATAAGATAGGAAGAAATGGAGAAGACAAAAGCTGTTCTGATGTCCCAAGAAGCTGAGGAGTTGCAACACAAGCCATGAGGGTAGCAAGAAGGACAAGAATGCCTTGTTATGTAGTCCTCTCATACCTACTGCCTTTTACTTATATTTTTTCTTAAATACATGAAATGTTCTATCTCCACAGCCATACACTGAGCATGCTTTGGGAAAAGGACAGATGCATTTTATTTATTTTTTTAAAGATTTATTTATTTATTTTAGAAGGGTAGGGACAGCAGGAGAGGGCAGTGAAAGAATCTTAAGTAGACTCCACACTGAACATGGAGACTGACATGTGCCCAACCCTCCAACCCTGAGATCATGACCCTGAGCTGAAATCAAGAACCAGATGCTTAACCAACTAAGCCACCCAGGCACCCTAAGAAGGGATTTATTTTAAACAGTGTCTTTCTACTCTATATATTTATACTTATTCAGAGCAGCAATAGATAATTGTTAGTTGGTTACCTCATAAAATAACAAAACTCTTACAGTTCACCTGTCCATCCATCAGTCCATTTTGTCACTGACTCAATCATCATTTACTGACTCCTCTCCACCACAAACCTCTGCTGGGCAGTCCCATCACTGGGCAGTGTATGCGGGTTCTGGTATTATTAGATTGCTCAGCATCTGATACATGGCACCAAATAAAATATTCAGCTTTAAAATTATAAAAATAAAGGGATAAAGTTATGAAAATAATACAAGCTCATAGCAAACATGAACACAGCATAGAAGGGTATAAAGGGAAAAGTAAGACTTCCTGGTTGCCACTCTACACAAACTTCCCATTCCAGCTGTCCAAAAGTAATGGTTGAAGGTTTCTTATGTATCTTTCAGAAATTAGTTTTTTTTTTACAAAAATAATATCATTCTATATGTGTTTTTCTCTTGTTGCTCCCACCTCTCATCTATACAATATATCTTGGTTTTCTTTTCATATAAGGCCATGTAACTCTCCTTGTTCTTTTTTTTAAGGGGAAAAAAAAACAGTTTTATTGAGGAGGGGCACCTGGGTGGCTCAATTGGTTAAGCATCTGACATTGGCTCAGGTCATGATCTCAGGGTCCTGGGACCAAGCCCCGCCTTGGGCTCCCTGCTCAGCATGGAATCTGCTTGTCCCTCTCCCTCTGCCCCTCCTCCCCACTCAGGCTCTCCTTCTCTCTCTCTCTCTCTCAAATAAATAAAAAAGATCCTCAGAAAAAAAAAAAAAAAGGCAGTTTTATCAAGGGGCACCTGGGTGGCTCAGTCAGTTAAGCATCTAACTCTTGATTTCAGCTCAGGTCATGATCTCAGGATCATGCAATCAAGCCTGTGTCACTGGGGTCTGTACTAGGTGAGAAGCCTGCTCAAGATTTTCTCCTCCGTCTCCCCTCTTTTCTCCCACTTGTGCACTCTCTCTCTCAAAACAACAAAAAAAGTTTTATTGAGATATAATTCACATACCACGCAATCACTTATTTAAAGTATACCCAGGGGCGCCTGGGTAATTCATTCAGTTAAGCATTGTACTCTTGGTCTCGGCTCAGGTCATGATCTTGGGGTCCTGAGATGGAGCCCCAATCTGAGCCCATGTGGGCTCTGGGCTCATCAGTGATTCTGCTTGAGGATTCTCTCTCTCCCTCTGCCCCTCCCCCCACTCACACGCACTCTCTCTAAAATAAATCTTTTTTAAAAATAGTGTATCATTCAATGGTTTTTAGATTATTCAGAGCTGTGCTGCCACCACCACAATCCTCATTCATTATTTTTAATGGTTGCAGAGATTTTGTTTTATCTTATGCCATGAGGTCAGTAAATACTTGTTGAATTGGTTTAAACTATAGATTTGGATTGAGAAAGTGGAGAAAAAAAAGAAAGTTGTCTAGAAACATAAAAACAAAAAAGCTCCAAGGCTTCTGCTGGTCCTTTAAGCCAGTTTTAAGCAACTATGTTATACTGATATAATATGGATGAAAAAATATTCTTTTCATTTTATCTAGATCTTTTCTTTCCAGATAGCAGAGTTCTAATCCACATGGACACAAATTCATGTTGCATTGTGCTGGATTTCCTTTAGCAAGTCAATTATTTTTGCATTCAAGGAACGCTTTATTTCATTTGGGTAAGTTTAAAAATAAATACTACTTTTAATAATCTTCCCAAATCAAGTTAGTTTGTAATATTTCAACAGTAACAGGACAATTTTTGCAGCATTTGTTTTAAATATACTGTGAAGGTAAGCATTTCAGATTAATACAATATTTATAAAATGTCTAAAGCAATGTAAGCAAATTGTTTTTGAAATTATTTATAAATATTAGGAACTTTAAGCATATGTGGTGCTAAGTAATACTGACATGTCTGGGAAAATGTGCAAAACAGAGGGAGATAATGCAACTACTCTTTCCGCACACTTATATTCCCACATACAAAATAATACATTCTCCGAGGGGGAAAAAAGGCACTTGGTAAATTAGTAAGTCCTACAGTGACATTAAAACATGTACTTAAATACTAACCTGAATCAGGCTAAGCAGTGGAAAATGTGGACTCAAATGCTATTGAAGATAGGAAAGGAAACACGGGCACTTGTTTGTAAAAAGAGGAAATGCTATGGTTGGAAAACATCTTTCTGGAGATTTTAAAAATATGACAAGAACAGGACAGATTTGATGCCACATTCCTCTCTCAGGATCGAGACTTGATCCCACGAGGGCATACTGCTCGTGGGTTCTATTATTATAATCCAGTCCCACGCTGAGCCTCGAAGTGCAATATTCACTATTCCTCAATGCTTAGTGTCTAAGTTCCTGAGAACTTTCCTCCTCAGGATGGCTCTGGTTCTCAGCAGTGATCTAGCAAGTGCTCTTCGTCAAGTGCATCAGGAAGCATGTACCATTTTCCCAAAACAAATTGATCAGATGTCAGAAACAGAATTCTCAGTTCTTTTTCTCTCCTTAGGTCAAACTCCATCATTCCTGGGATTTGACTGAGATCTGAAAAATACTGTATTTTATATTCTCCAGCCAAACAGTCATGATCTTAAAAAGTTTCTAATTTCCCCAAGTTTCCTTAAAAATGTATTTTACATTCTATATGACTTTATACTTTACCTCTGTGTCCTGGACTTAAAATCTAGCACAGCTAAGGAGATGATGGAGCTGTTTTAATGAGGGTAAAAGAAAACCCAAGAAAATATGGGTTCCATAAAAAAATAAGCAAATATATGCCAGATATAGGAAGCTTCAGCCTCTTTGTGCTTTCTTAAAATGCCATATGGGACTCTGGATATGGGGAAATGGGCTGAACTCTTTTAGGAGAGAGAAAGTAATTTCTAGTTGGCCCATCCTTAGAGTGAAAATCATTGCTGTGAAAAACAGTACTCAGCAATTAAGGTGACCAAAAAAAAAAAAAAAAAAAAAAAACCTGAACTGTTTTCTTCTTCCTGCTTTCTGAAGAGAGGGAAGATGTTAATTGAGAGGACAGATTACAAAGACACATCATCAGTGGAGAGCATGCGACTGTGCTTGGTGCATAACAGGAACTGCAGAAAGATCAGTGTTTCCTGCCACCACAGTAGCAAACCGACTTCAGCTAGCTTACATAGAAAAGCAATTTATTAAAGAGTGCTAGGTATTTCTGCAAGACCAGAGAGTCTCTGTTTGAGGTTATCCTACTGGGAAGATGCTCAGCGCTTACCAGGAAACTGCTTCATGGAGACCCACGGCTGCTCTGGTAGTCCCACACACCTCTACGGGCATCACCTACCCGGACTGCTAGATACTACCAGTCATGCAACTTTTACCCCCCAAAGCTTGAAAGCCTCTATGGCTAGCCTTGCCAGAAAATGGATTCTTGGGCTCTCACATAGCTCTCTCATAATGAAATCTCAAATAGGTGCATTGGATTGCCATTGACTATATACCATGAGAACCAGGAAAATGGAGTAGCTAGCTTCCACTCTGGGAAATGGGTACATAATGGAAGACGATTCCCAAATATGAGAATGGTGTGGCTGGGTAGCCACAGGGCATAGCACACATTTTCCATGGAAAGAATGGCTCCATTATAGACGCCGGAAAGTTAGTAGGTCTTGACAGATTAGATATTACAGTGAGAAGAGGGGGCAGCACCAGTGACTCTCAGATTTCACATGTGCATCTGTGGTGGATGGCGGTGCCATTACTGAGTTGGGGTGGGCTTGTTCAGTGCAAGAAAAGCCACCGGGGTCAAGAATTCAATGTGGGGGGATTCTGGGAAGATGACAGCAGAAGTGGCATAATTTGTTAATCTCCTCAAAGCAGCCTATAAAAAGAAACCAAAAATAGCACAATAAAGCCAAACAGTAGTCTTCAACAGTAGGTATAGTCTTCAACAGTAGGTATAGTCTTCAACAGTAGGTGAGAAGGAATTCCCATATGTTACAAAATATGAGTGGGTAAGGAGTAACCACTGACAGCTTTAAGACCTGCTTGTACCAACACCTGCGCAGGACAGAGGGAAGCAAGGGACATCAGACAGACTGGAGAACCCCAAAGAGCCAAGAAGTACTCACTGGAAACTTCAGAAGACTGACAGGGGTTTTATACTCTAATAATGAATGAGCATAAAGAGCTTGCAGTGAACTCTGAAGGGGCGACAGAAGTCTGGGTCCCATGAAGTCCTACACTAAGTATTCAAAACTTACTTCTAGGACAAAGTTCCATCACTACAGGAAATGTTGCAAGGAGAATGCAAATTGAGCACCACAGGAGCGGCAAAGTCCAAGGAAATAGCAGGTCCAGTTAAAAGTAGGGGAGGACGTAGCTCCAGAAAGTAAGCGACACAAATAGGACAAAAAAGAGAGAACTATAGATCTGTGAAGTTAGAAGGATTATCTGGAGCTACAGTTATTTCTAGAGTTAAGGAAAACAAATTTTAAATATAAATGAACAAAAAAAAGAATCAGATCTTCGTGTTAACGTAAACAAACAAACAAACAAACAAACAAACAGATTAAGAGGCAGAATAAACATCCCTACAGATTAGGAAGGAACACTAGAGAGACATTACCACAACATGTCTTGCCACAGAGAGAGGATGTGCTCTGACATGAAAGTAGGGCTTTCATGGCTTATGGTCTGAAGCTTTGTGTCAAGTAAATTGAGGGCCCATGAAGGAACACTGTGACCATGGGAGACCTTCTCAAGAGAGTTGCCAATGTTCACAGCCCTGAGTCTTGTTAAGGATTCCTTTTCCTCTTCTTATTAAGAGATGTGATGATGCAAAAGGCTGAACTGGGAGGGCATTACAATGAATTGTGGATAGAGATAAGGGATTTTGCCAATAGACTTTTCAGTGAAGGTTTATTCTAATGAGCTGGGTTTGCTACATTATTTATTCCCATCATGTTGGAATACTCATGAAGCCAAATATTCCACCGGTCAGACTGGACCTTCTCTTTTTTTACGTTATTCCAGTAACTGCAACCCCTGAGCTAGAGGTGCCTAGGAAATGGCAGGGAGTTGCAATGGAGAGGAAAAGAGCTTGAAGGGGGGGGAGGAAGTCTTCCTAACAGTAATAATGGCAACTTCCAAAAACACAAACTTGCTATTCTGATTAAATAATCAATTTTTTTAAATAGTAAGAAATATATGCTTAAGGTTTTTTTTTTTTTTTTTTTAAGATTTTATTTATTTGAAAGAGAAAGAAAGAACACACAGGTGGGGAGGGGTTAGGAGGAACAGAGGGAGAGGGAGAAACATACTCCCCACTGAGCAGAGAGCCCAACTTGGGGCTCAATTCAAGGACCTCGAGATCATGACCTAGGCTGAAGGCAGACGCTTAACCAACTGAGCCACCCAGGCACCCCATGCTTGAGTTTTATTTGAAATGTTTCCTACCTGGGGCACCTGGGTAGCTCAGTCAGTTGATTGGCCGACTCTTTTTTTTTTCTTTTTTTTTGAATTTTCATACTTTCATTTAACCCAGTGTATCCAAAATATTTTAATTCTGACGTGGAAGCATTTACAGTTATTAATGATATTTTACATTATTCTTTTTTAAATTTTATTTTATTTTATTTCAGTGTTCCAAAATTCATTGTTTATGCACCATACCCAGTGCTCCATGCAATACGTGCCCTCCTTAATACCCACCACCAGGCTCACCCAACTCCCACCTCCAAAACCCTCAGTTTGTTTCTCAGAGTCCACAGTCTCCCATGGTTTGTCTCCTCCTCCGATTTCCTCCAACTCATTTCTCCTCTCCATCTCCCAATGTCTTCTGTGTTATTCCTTATGCTCCACAAGTAAGTGAAACCATATGATAATTGACTCTCTTTGCTTGACTTATTTCACTCAGCATAATCTCTTGATTTAGGCTCACGTTATGATCTGAGGGTTGTGGGATCAAGCCTTGCAGTGGGCTCTGTTCTCAATGGAGAGTCTGCTTGAGATTCTCTCTCTAAAAATGAATAAATCTTCTTTAAAAAATGCTCCTTATCTATAATACTTCCTAGATCTTACATAGATAATTTGGAATTTTTGATAGCTTTTAAATTATAAATTTTAAAATACTCCTTCCAAACAACCACACAAATACATTTTTTTCCCAAGCCAAAACAGATATTCCCGTGCTTGAAATGCTGTTTCTAATTTCTAACTTATTTTTACAGACTAATTTGCAAAATGAAATTGTTCGGATAATTGGTTTGCAGTAAACATGGTATACCAAATTGGTTTCTAAATTTAGAGAAAGGTTGAGTCTCCTCTTATAATAATCAAGAAATAATAGAAGTATTAATGATAATGGAGTTTCCATAATTAAAAAGCCAAATTCTGAAATAACAAGCAGAAATAAACTTTAGCAGGTAGTAGCAACATAAATTATAATTCTTGCAAATAGTTATTTTGAGCTTTTTTCATGGGATAATGCAATCTCCAATATGCAATTTACTAAATGATAAAACATGTATCATATGTGTCATAATTATGTTTCACAGTCTTGTTGAATTTAGTACTATTAGACATAACAAAGATATGGGAAATAGTGCATGAAATTCTGAGAGTCATAAAAGACAAAGTTGTTTTAATTAATGCTTTGATTTCTATGTTTGATATTTAAAAATTTTTAAAAAGTAGTAATTGTTATCCATATAAATGTTTTCAAAGAAAAATCTTGCTTACATATAATAGGATTTGCAGATGAACTATATTTTAAATACAGTAGACTCCATGTCCTTTCTTGGAGGTTTTTGAGGACTGATTTTTGGTAATATCTCTTTGGCATAAAATGTTTTATGAAGTCCAGCTTCTCGAAGTGCTAACTCAAAACGGAGTCTAGGGTCAGAAATTATCTGTAGAAATAAAATACATTTAAATAAGTAGCAATTCATTGAACTAAATTACATTTTATTATTTTGTTTCACATTTCCTCAAGCTGTTTAACTTTTTTTCTGGGTAGATGACTATAAACTTGGTATATACAGTGACTATATTCTGTTGGGTTTTGTTTGTTTTTTACTGGAAATGTCCAGGGGCACCTGAGTTGTTTGGTTGGTTAAGTGGGAAACTCTTTATTTTGGCTCAGGTCATGATCTCAGGGTCTTGGGATAGAGCCCCAAGTTGGGGAGTCTGCTTGTGGATTCTCTCTCCCTCTTCCTCTACCTCTGCCCCTCTCCCTACTTGGGCTCATTCGTGCTCTCTCTCTCTCTCTCTCTCTAAAATAAATAAGTAAATCTTTTTAAAAAAGAAAAGTAACACACACAAATTAAATTAAAAGAAAGAAAAAGAGAAGAAAAGGAAATGTCCAAATCTTCTTAGTATGATTATTTTCCAGTGTATCCCTCGTTTCCAACATAAGGTATAGGGAATATCATGCCAAATTAGTCAAAAAAAACCACATTGAAATTATTTAAAAATGGGGTGAAAAAAGCTTACTTTCAGTACTATTCACTGATTCATTATTGATAGCTAGAATTAGAAAATAAAGACAATCATCATTTAAAATAAATCTAAACCACAACCTTATACACTGTTCTTTAAACATCAATTTCCCCATCATTCAGCAATATGTAAATTATGTTTAAACACATGGCCCCTACTTTAATAACAACAACAACAAAATCAATCAAACTCTCCTTCCAAGGCTGGATTTCTATTTCAAGCAGGATTAGAAAATGTTTCCACCAATGTGATTCTAAGTGGGAATTGAAATATGAGTAGCTCAATTTCTATTTTCATTTATAGCTGATTGGGCCTTCTTCCTCTTCCCCTTCTTCTATGAACATTAAATGTCAACAGACACTGCTTGCTATGATAAGGTAGCCACATATGGATTTTAGCTAATGAGGCATTTTACATGGACTTGAAGTTCCCCTAGAGGATGGGATAATAAGCTGTTGAAAGCAGCCCCTCCTTGAAGAAGCTCTTGAGCTAACAGGGGTAATAAGAATGTATACAGATAACTGCAACTCGCGTGGCCCATGTGACTGATGTTCCAAGAGTAGAAGAACACAGAGGTGCATTTCCTCATGCAGGTGAGACTAGGATGACCTCAAGTAAGCAACAGCACTTGAGCTAACTGTGATGTCCACCCTATTCCTCTACAAAGCAGAGTGGGGAGGAAAACAGAGCAGGAAAGGAAGGCACATGCAAATTTAGAGGTGAAATAGGTCAATTTGGGACCAGGGCGGTTCGGGTAGAACAATGGAGTAGCAGCAGTCTGCTACAGTGCTCTACCCATGAAGTACTAAGTGCCTAAACTTGGCTGGCAGCAAGAAGAAAGAACTGTCGAAAACACGATGAAGGGAAGAATCAAGAGATTCTGGCAACTAAAGAGGGACGGAAATGAGAGACAATGGTGCATGCAAGTCAAAAATACAGAGATTTTGTGTCTGAGAAGCAACGTAGTTGATCCTTCCACCCAGCGTCTCTTCTGGATACAGTCTCCGTGGTCCCCCTCATCCACATCCATGGATTCAGGCTCCACCTGTATGCTCCCTAATTATCTCCTGGATTCACCTGTCTTCTCAGCTTCTGGTTTGTGAGGTTTAAAATGTCTCATTATTCTATTTTTAAAATAGACGAAGTGAAATGGAGATCTCTCTCAAAAGCTGACCGTCATTTCCCCCAATTCACCTCCCCAGAAGCAGCCAATCAGTTTCTCGTAAATATGTTCTAGACATCTTCACCCTAGACATGACAGGAACAAAACACATTCTCTTTCTCCCTAAGTCTGTTTTTACTTCTGTATTCTTATATGGTTAATGGCAGCCACAACTAATGATTATAATTTACTGAATTACTTCTAGGTGCCGGGCAATATCCTAGGCAATTGACATTTATTATCCTAATCCTCACAAGAACCTTACAGATTATTATTTTACAAATGAAGTAAACAAGACATAAAGATGTTAATAGCTTAAACAAGTTCACATAGCCAGTAAATAGCGGACGTGGATTTGAATCCAAAATGCAGGCTCTCCTCAGTATCACTTGCTACCGAGCTTGGTATCATGACTCCCTCCTCTCAGACAAAGCCATTCATGCCCCTCCGTCCCGTGTTGATGAGGCCTCCGCCATCTGAAAAGGGTCTGACCCCTAAACCCACCAATTTTCTATCCAGGACATGTTGCTAACACATATCTGATTATATAATTCACCTGCTTTTGAGTCTCCCCTGTGCTCACAAGATAATGTCTTAGCAAGCTAGAGCTTCTATACTTTTCATCCCGACCGTAATCTAGGTTTCCAGTCTCATCTCCCAGCACCCACCCTTGCCGCTTACTTTACAATGAAGACACGCCAGTGAGGGCCCCTTTCTGCCCTCCTCTGCTTGGTGAAACCCTTAATTGCCTCAGCCCAGGTACCTGAAAGTTTTCCAGTTTCTGACCAATTCTCTGCCAACCCCGGCTGCCCTCCCTGCTTTGGCTTCTGGAGACACACTTACGTCCTTATAATAAATCCCTTTCTTTTTACCCTACCCCTCCTCCCAACGTATTTTTGTTTGTTTGTTTTTAGTTTAAATCACCTAGAGTAAATTTTGTTACTGCTGCTAAGAATCCTCGCCTAAGATGCAGATTAGTTTCTTCTTTGACACTTTGACTTCCCTAGTCAGCGTGTCCATGCATGTCCATGGTCTGCTTACCCCTGCAGCCCTTAGACCTCCACCATGGAGGTAGTCTCACCCCAGGGGCAATACTGCCACACAGGCTACTTTCCCTCCCAACCCAGCTACCCTGCTCGCTTCCTCCAAGAGAACAAGTCCATCCTGTTTGGAATGCAGCCCTGGCAACTCCACAATGCCAGAGACACTGTATGTTCCATAAATATTTGTCCAATTAATAAATGAATTGTTCACAAAGAGGCACACTCAATTTATTTGCCAGTGGGTGAATGGATGCAGTTTCTTACTTTTTAAATAATTAAATATTGAGCTGCGCTCTTTAGATTTGTAAAATTAATAAACTAGGGGGAACTACTTTCTCCCTTAATTTCAGTGATATCCATTCATTCATCTGTCTTCCCTCCTGCTTTCCATCCATCCATCCAAGAAGACTTTTTTTAAAAAATATTTATTTATTTATTTATTTGACAGACAGAGACCACATGGAAGCAGAGAGGCAGGCAGAGAGAGAGGAGGAAGCAGGCTCCCCGCTCAGCAGAGAGCCGGATGCAGGGCTCGATCCCAGGACCCCGGGATCATGACCTGAGCTGAAGGCAGAGGCTTTAACCCACTGAGCCACCCAGGTGCCCCCCAAAAGACTTTTTAAGATTCTTTCTTGGTAACAGACTAAAAGGAGTCAGAAGTTCCTGGAAATGGTTAAATACACCTTAATATTTTTCCACAGAAAATGATTTCTTTTATCACTAGCTCTGATGTATTATCTTCATTTTCATTTCTGAAAGCTCCCCTCTGCTTTATCCTATCAGTATCATCAGCTGTTACTTTAATAGGACTTATATTATGATTTTAAACAAATTCCAAATGATAGAGAAACATTTAAACAAAATACAATATTAACACAACTTTAAAGTTTACAAGTTTTAAAAATAATTTTTAACATAAAAATGTAAATTTAAAAAATAATTTTCGGGATGCCTGGGTGGCTCAAGTCGATTAAGCGGCTGCCTTCAGCTCAGGTCGTGTCCCAGGGTCCTGGGATCGAGTCCCACATCGGGCTCCTTGCTCCGTGGGGAGACTGCTTCTCCCTCTGCCTCTGCCTGCTACTCTGCCTTCCTGTACTCTCTCTATCTCTCTGACAAATAAATAAATAAAATATTTTTAAAAATAAAAAATAAAAAATAATTTTCAGTGACAGATTCATATGTTCAGATAAACTATTCCACGGTCACCTATCAACTATTTTATAACATTACGAATTGGGCAGTGATTGTGTGTTATCATTTAGCAGTAAAAATTACGTTAATCCATGTGGCATTCAAATGTAAATATTGAAAATAATCTGAAACCCAAAACACACACTTCCATAAATCTTACCGTCATGGCTTTTGCATCAATCATGCTAATTCCCATAATTACCTGGTATTCATTGTATGTATTCAATGTAAAGAGTGGCTTTTGAAGAATAAATTCTTCTTCAATTCCAATACCCATCCTTGCTTTCGATGCCGTTGTATCTGACATCATTCTAACGGGATCAAACTGAGCGACAATAGCAACCTAAAAGAAGAAAAGGCACAGCTACTTGGATTAAGATATAAGCTAACTACTTCTGGGGAACACTACTATTAATGTTTAATGTCTAATAAAATTTCCTAACTTTAAGGAAGATAAAACCTAAGGAAGGGCAGACAGAATATTAAACCAGGCCAGTCCTAGAAATCCATGAAGGAGTTAATGGTTTAAAAACAAAATATGGGGACGCCTGGGTGGCTCAGTTGGTTAAGCAGCTGCCTTCGGCTCAGGTCATGATCCCAGCGTCCTGGGATCGATTCCCACATCGGGCTCCTTGCTTGGCGGGGAGCCTGCTTCTCCCTCTGCCTCTGCCTGCCATTCTGTCTGCCTGTGCTAGCTCTCTCTCCCTCTCTCTCTGACAAATAAAAAAAAAAAAATATGTTAAAAGGCCATGAAATATATTGTTTGCTGCTGATTGAATAATTACAGTTACGATTAAATTTAGATAAAAATTTATATTTCTGGTACTAAGAGGAAATCAAGCCTAGAAAACCTACATACTGAACTACCCTAAAAGTAACCAAAAGTAAAAAACATTGACTTTTAACCACTAGCAGCATATGGCCATGGTAACAACCCCATGGAGCTATCTAGGAAGTTTAATCCGATCAAGCTCAATCTAGAATATATTATTAATGGGTTAAGTTGAGTTGTGTTGGCATCATTGGGCAAGATGGGTGAATGCCATTGTGTAAGTAACTAGAGTTCCAAAGATTGTTGTAAACCATTGTTTTCCCTCCTACTGAAAAACTGTATAGTCATTTTAACATAAATGCCCTTGTCCTTTATGATAATTGAAATCATTCAAACCTGTATCCTAATGAAAAGAAGCCACTAATTTTGTAAATTATATGCACCATTAGTAACACCTGCCTGTTAATTCCTAAAGTCAAGAATTAGCATTAAGAAAATGGCATTTTTAATGCCATTTAGAAACCGTAATGACATAACTGAGTTGAACGTACTTTAATTATTATAGGTTTCCTAGCCAAAATGTCTTATACTATAGTTCTAAACACTGATTACAGGTAATGGGCACGGATATTTCCTCTTTCAAAGAGTTCACAGATGGGAAGAATTCTAATTATATGGACTCCGTAGTTATCAAAGTTATATTGTGAACAAGAATGTGTTTAGAAATAGTGACATTAAAGTTTTGTCCCCAGGAATGTAATTATTTGCTAATGATAGAGTAATTTAACGTTTGTTGAATCTAGGATGACAGGTCTTAGGTTCCTATGCTTTGAATTTATTTCTGTCAACTATTTTATCAAGGAAGATGATATAATAGTTGTATGCATTAACACTTCCCCTAAACTATGCCATTTAACTAGACCTCCTCAGTTTGAATCCAGTCTGACAGTTACTAGCTGTGTGACTTTGGGGAACCTATGCCTCCTCAGTTTCCTCTTCTATAAAACAGGAATATTGCTATAAAATAGAAATAACACATACATCATGGGGTTGCTGTAGAGATTGAGATAAAACCTAAGAACATTTAGAAGAGGGCTTTATACTTAGTATTAATTTTAAAATATGAACACACATTGGGCACCTGGGTGGCTCAGTGGGTTAAGCCTCTGCCTTCAGCTCAGGTCATGATCTCAGGGTCCTAGGATCGAGTCCCGCATCGGGCTCTCTGCTCAGCAGGGAGCCTGCTTCCCTCTCTCTCTCTGCCTGCCTCTCTGCCTGCTTGTGATCTCTCTCTGTGTGTCAAATAAATAAATAAAATCTTTAAAAGAAAATATGAACACACATTACTGCAAACCTATGGGCAGGTACTATTTAGTCCCATCTTTCAGAGGAGGAAAGGAAGTTTAGGGAAGTTAGGTAAAAAATCCAAGTTTCCTCTGCCAGTAAGGACCAAGCCAGGTTGTACCAGGTTTGAAGGACACTGGAGGCCAAGTTCTTATTCAAGATTCCATGTTTCCTCCACCGACATGGAAGGGAAATGAGATAGTCATTTCCTCTCAGCCAGGAAATGGTGTCAATGGACTTTGGAGCTTATGATTTGAGCTAATTATTTTCAGATCAAAACCTCTGAAAAATTACCAAGTAAAACTATTTTATCACATTTCTCAAATTCTTAAACTCCTGCTTTTGCGATCTCCTCTCTACTTTAAAAACTTTTGCCTATTTTCACTAGGCAAAGCAATGGGAGGCTTTAATTAGCTCACAGAAGTTTTTAAAAAGTGGTTTTTTGCATGTTTGCTAACTAAAGGGTATTTCTAAACAGAGGTTCCTACCCCAAAGAGGATTACCTTGCTCTAGCTCCCCCAGGTTTTTTGAGAGCATAAAATCCTTCTGGTAGATGTAGAATTTCACTTCTGTAAATGGATACTCTTCAGCTATTAAACTAGAGGTAATATGGATGCATTTAAATCTTGGGAGAGCTTTTTGAAAGATGCTGATAAAGTTATTTTAATACACTAAGAAACTGGAAATCGTTCAACATAAACCTAATTGCTCCCAGGAGTGAAGACCAGTGTCCCAATTTGGAAAAGTTACATTTTATATCACAGAGTTTGTGATCTAAGCCTACTAATAATGTTATGAAGGACACTCAGAAACCACCCATGAAAATTTCCAAATTAAAAACACCTGTTTCCTAAGGGCTTCTAGACGCCTCTCTCTCTCCTCTTCTTCATGAGCATCTCGAAGGGCCACTTCTTTTTTCTCCATCAAACGCTTTTCCAGTAATTCTTGTCTATATTTAACCCTTTAAAAATAAGGCAGAAAGACGTGAGGAAAATATCATAATAATTGTGGAAATTATATGGACAGGAGCATAGGGGCAGGAGGCATGTCCGAGGTGACATCATGGCCAGAATTTGTTCTTACTTGCTTCTGGTTGATTTCTCACAGCCACACAATCAAATACACTGGTATAAAATGCAGGCTACAGCAATTCTAAGAACCAGAGAACTGCAGATCAGGAGCTAGGAAAACGTAGGGTAAAATCCAATCCATCTCTTTCATCGCTGAAATCATTGTATTGACTCTCAAACTGTCCGTCGCCTATCACAGCTGCAGCTAATCTAACCCAGCAGATGACAGTCTCACTCCTGAGTGCTTATTCCAGCAGCTTTCTGAAGAGCAGTTCTACCACAGTTTGAGATGTTAAAAAGGCTATGTGCTAGTTAAACATCATACTTTTAGAAAGAATAGTAAATAAAATGCTGTAATAATATGCCAAATTACTGGAACTTAAGCCAGACTTTGTCTATATTGTCACTCATTCTGTCAAGAATGCCCTTTTGGATGTGTGTGTGTGTGTGTGTGTGTGTGTGTGTGTGTGTGTGTGTTAAGTTTAAAAATTGCACTTTGACTGTAGATGGCAGCAAAAACATAATTTTTCCCTTAGCATTGTTTCTATTCTCCTTAAAATCAGCAGATACTAACCCAGAGAACATTTCAATACCTCCAAGCTCATTTGACCCTCTTTTGCTGCCTTTTTTAGACAGCCTCCTTCCCATCTTCTTGCTCAAGCCACTCTTCTATTGAATTTTAGGAATGAGATTTGTCTTTTCTAAAAATGTAGACACTTGGGTTCTCAAGGGAGCATGAGGTCATTGCCTCTGTCTTCCATTATTGATGGTTTAGATTTAACTTTAAGACATCAGTCACAAATGTGCTTTGCCTTTTGTGCGTATACCTGCATTTTCCACAGATGAACCCTCACTAGACCTATTTAATTCTGGATCTTGAGGTTTACTGAGGTAGCTGTTCACTACACATCAACTCTGTTGCTAAGTGCTTTGTGTGTTTTAGCTCAGACTTCACCACAACTTGATGTTGGGGTACCAGTGTTGATCCCGTTTTAAAGACAAAGAAATGGAGGTATAGACTGGTGATGTAACTTGCCCATGTTCTCACACCCAGCAAGTGGCAGATCCAGAGATCCAACCCAGGCAGACTGGCCCCAGACCTCCCGCTGACCCTGACCCTCCCACCCCCCTGCTATTAGCCTCTTCTCTCTTCTCCCCTTGATTTTTCCACTCCCCTCACTGACACGAATACCTGCTGCATGCTTCCTCTGTGCTAGATATTATAAGCACATCGAGAAAAAGACAGCTCTTAGACACTCGTAATTTAATATAGAGACAAAAAGACAGGCCTAAGAAGTAGTCAAGGTACGTAGTGCCTTCAGAGAGGTATAAAAAAGGTCCGCTGAGATTTGCAAGGTTGTGGGAAGGACTGGGAGGCTTCAGCAAGAGCTTCAGGGAGGAGGCAGCATCTGAGCTGGGTCTCAAGGATTAGCATTTGGAGAGACATGGTAGTGGAGGGCAGGCTGGCCTTCCTGGCAGACCACCCTGGCAAGGGTGAGTCAAGAAGGGCGCTCACACTCAGGCCCACGCAAACATTGGGTTGGCATCTGAGACTGGGTAACTTTTAAGTTTTGCACCCTGGGCACCTTGCTTGCCTTACTGGTCACAGTCCTTTGAATGGAAGAGTTCAAGGTGGCTAGAACAGAGTAAGGCATCTGAAGCTGCGTCATTTGAGCCGGGTGAATGAATGAAAGAGAAGCCCAGAGAAGTACTGGCAGGCTGAGTCTGGCAGTCCCTTGGTTCCTTCAGGAAGATTTGCTCCTGGGGAGGAAAAAATCTTTAAAATCAGGCTGCTCCTGAGGCTGACATTAAAGCAGCAGCAGCACAGGAGAGGAGAGGAGGGAAGCATGCAGTAGACACTCTCAGAGTACAAAACCTACAGTGGGATTTAGAAGGCAGATCCTAAACTCCTCTGACGGCCATGGCTGTCCTCCTCATCTCCCATATCAGGAGTCAGTGGTCAGATACACAGATTAAAGGAGCTACAAACCACATTGCTCCCTTTCTCCAAGGCTTCCACGTCATGAGAAGCTCTTGCTCATTCTCCCCATTTTCACTAAAGGCATGATACAACCTCCCTAATGAGGTGCTACTCAATTTATGTACTGAGTACAAGCTAAGGGAACTACTGTGAAGGTTCAATTAAAAGATACCCTGGGATTTGATAATTACCATATGCTAATCCTCAGAACCTTTGAAAAGTTTCTCTTCCTCTGGGATATATAGGTTGCTTTGTCTGCATCAGAGTTTTGTCTGCTGTGAAAAAGTAATAGTTGTTCCAGTGAGGGGAGCTTGACTAGTGAGGAAGAAGTTGCAAACGAGAATCAGGCATTTGGACCTGTGTCTGAAAAGGCCTGGCTCACAGTTTACTCTGAGGCTCACTTGCTCATTCAACAAATGTTTACTGAGCACCTGTTCTGCATCAGCCACTGTGCCAGGTACTGGAGATACAATTTCAACATGGGAGGCATGCTCTGTCCTCACAGAACTGACAAACTAGTGAGGATACAAAGACCCAGGCAATTTTGATAAGGGGCGGGGGCGGGGTAGTTCTGGAGAGGCCATGTGTCATAGGAGTTGGGAGAGGCACCTTGGCAGAGTGGGGGCATTCAAGGGAGACCCAAGAGGAACCTTGATTAGGGAAATGGGGTGATCAGAAAGACCTCTCCTGTAATATGGACATGGATTGTAAAGAGCCAAGACCAGAGAGCGGTATCCACAGGCAAGCTGATGTTTTCCTAACCTAGGGAATGGTAGGAGGTAGATATTGAGGAGATACTGAAGAAGACACAGACTTAAAATTTATGTAGGAAATAGAATAAATTGGAATGTTTAATTTATTTCATGGGAAAGCAGAAGAGATAGAGAAAGGAGTTAACCTTTCTTTCTTGCACAATGAGCAACGGTGTCCCTCAGTACATCTGGGTACTTAGAAAAACAGGGAAAAGAAGGAAAATAGGTTCATTTGGAACATAGACCAGCCTTCACAGATCTGGGCTGAAGACGGAGATGGGGGATCTTAATCAACAGCATGGAATCCAAGCCATGGAGCAGATGGTATCAATCAGGAAGAGAGTGTGGGGCAATAAGAAAAGTAGGTCTAGGAGAGATAGCCAAGGAAATATTTAGGAAAGGGACAGAGGAGAAAACTGTCTAGAAGAACGGGAGAAATGGTGCCAAAGCAGTGAAGGAAAATGACATGAACACTCTCAAATGATACAGCAAGTTCTGATGTAACACCGATGGTCGCTGGACGAAATAGGAGGGAGTCATTGGTGATCTTGGCAAGAGATGTCAGAAGAGAGGTGGCTGAAGAATTAGTGGAGCCCACGAGGTGGAGGTGGGTGAGGGACTAGAGACAACCCCTTCAGCAAGACTGGTGCTGTCGTGGGGAGGAGAGGGGGGGAAGCTGCCGGGAGCTCGCAGCCCATCACACCTGTGTTGCCTCCGAAGTGATGATCAAGATTACTCTGGCCACCTTGAGGATTTGCCATGGAAAACTTAAGCAAACAGGCAACACACCGAAATTCATTTATACAGATGCTATGGTTTAAACTCAAATAATAATTCCCTTGAAAAGGGGAAACTCTTGGTGCTGCTTTCTTCTCCCAGTCTGGATAGAAACTTTTCTTTGCCTAAAGAGAAGTGATGCAGAAAAACTCCTGGGAGGAAGCCAAATACATATTCATGGGGAAAGAAAATAGCAACACAGTAAAGTCAATCATTTGGAAAATTTTCCACATAAATACCTTTAGCTATTTGAGGTGGCAGATTTTCTCCAAATTAAACTGTTGCTATGAAAGTCAATGTCAGGAAGTGGCTAAACTCAATAGTCTTTAAGTTGTGCACAGAATTCCTGAACAGGAGTCTTGCGTCCATCCCTAAGTCCCTTTTATGCTCTTTGAGTTCACAAAGGTTGGAAGTGTAGCAAAATGGGCATTTTCAGCTTCTTGTCAAGGAGGAGAAGCATCCCATTGTTCAAAAGCGACAGCTGCTACAGAATCAGGCCCGGCATTAACAATAATCTGGGAAGGATTTTCTTTAAGCCTCCAGGCCTGAGTAGTTGAAGGCACAGGAAGCTTTCATGTAGAAAGGGAGAGCTGAGGTAGGTTAGGAGACTGTATGTGTGTACTGCTCTCGAACAGATGAATGGACAAATGCAAATGGCTTGGAAGCACCTTGAACCTTAGTAGCAGCATCCCTTTACTTCAGTAAAACTTCAGTGAAAACTGGGCAAAATATTACGTACTAAACCTTGACCTGCCTCCTGTCTGAAGCCCAGGTGACTTCAGTCTAAACAAACCTATAGCGACCGAGGGGGTTGGTAGCCTATAGTGGCAGGATCTACAATAAAAAAAGACAAAAGTTTAGACTGTAAATAAAACAACCTTAAGACACGTCTTAATCAGGGTACTGGAACCAGTATTAAATTCCCCCCGAAACTTTTTCAGGGAAGTAATTTGCCCTACTGAATTGAAGGCAGTTTATGCGCAAACTTGCTACTTAGTGTTGAGGTCACGTGGTTCACTCACTATTGAACAAGAACCCTTTAAACAGACACCTGCTGGGGTGCTGCTCCCAGAGGCCCGGGAGCAACAGCATGCTGAAACTCTTCCTGCCTGTTGGGAAAGCCATTTTTGGCTCAGACGCACTCAGAAAGTCATTCTGCCCACCAAGTGGAGAGAAACTCTTTTAGCCATAGGGTACCCCAACAGGGAAGAATCCATGGATCGAAACACAGGCAGGCCAGGTGGCATCATCTGTCAAGAGGTAGATGGTGGGCGGGGGAGGGTTGAGAGAGAAGAAGGAGAAGCCAGCCCAGAGAAGAGAAGGAAAATAACGTAACTGGATGCTCATTGGATGCCCCTGGTTGCTTCTAATGATATGGTCAATGAGACTCCACTCTGGGCATTCTGTCTAGGGGCATAAGCAGAGACCAATTTCTGCCAACAGAATGTGAATCGTGATACGGGGAAGTGATATCCTGGTACAGAGAGGCATGGGGAAAGAACAAAGAGGATTCACAGACCCAAGAGATGATCCTATGCCAGCCCCAAACACAGACTATTCTTCCAGCTCAGAGCACTTACTGGTTCCTTTGTGAGGTAAAAAGACAAGTGGTCATTGGAACTCTATTCTTTAACTGATTGATTCAGTTAGTCAACATATGGTTATTTGAGCACCTACTATGTACCAAGCCCTGTCCCCAGGTCTAGGATACAACAGGGAAAAATTAAAACTTGGCCAAAAATATCCCTGCCCTCTCAAGTCTTACAGTATTTGTGTGTGTGTGTGTTTTTTTTAATAAGCAGGCCTAAATTAACATTCTAATAAAATATATAAGATTGTTCTTAATAAATTATTTATCACAAAGTCTTAAATTAGCCCCTTCTTATATTGCTATAGAGTGATGGTCTTCAACTATGACAGTCATTAGAACCACTGAAACTTATAAAAAGTTCTGGTGCCAGGTCCCAAGCCAAACTAATTACATCAGAATCTGGTGTTGTGTTAGTGGGGCTCAGGCATCGGTATTTTATAAAAAGTTCCCCCCAGATGATTCTAGTGTACAGTCAGTCCTGAGAGCTACACCCCCTGGCCCATTGGTTCCCTAACTTGAGCTATCAGAATCACTTGGAGGGCTTGTTAAAGCCCAGACCACTGGACCACCTCCAGAGTTTCTGATTCAGTAGTAATGATGTGGGGTCTGAAATTTTACATTTATAAGATATTTCCAGGTGACACTGATTCTGGTGGCCTGAGGACTACATTTTGAGAATTAGAGTATAAATATTCAGATTACAGGGATTCTGCATGACTATTGTTATCAAGACCAAACCAGGTACAGCATACTACCCAGACAGGGCTGATTTCGGTTTGCATGTGCCAAATAGCACAGTTATATGCCTCAGGACTGATCCAAACTAGAAATTCCTGCTTTGGTGCTACTGACTTTCAAGAGCAGAATCCTTCAACTTCTCCTCCCCCTCCATGACCCTACACACACAAATAACAGGTTTCCCCAACCACAGTGGCCCTCTCAGCCTTGGGCCAGTGTCAGTGACAAGCAGTTGCGAGAAAGGCTGCTACTGAGCCAATTCCTTTCTCCCCAATGGACAAAGCGCTGGTTATCCTATGACAGTTGAAAACATCAGGCTACTGGAGATACTTAAAGGGTACACTCAGTAAAATCAAAGAAGGAAGAAAACACTTGAAAGCATTTGAGCCTTAAAAAGGAGGTATGATGGGGCACCTGGGTGGCTCAGTTGGTTGAGCGACTGCCTTTGGCTCAACATGGTCCTGGAATCCCAGGATCGAGTCCTACATTGGGCTCCCAGCTCCATGGAGAGTCTGCTTCTCCCTCTGACCTTCTCCCCTTTCATGCTCTCTCTCTCTCACTCTCTCTCTCTCATATAAATAAAATCTAGGGGGGAAAAAAGGGGAGGTATGAGCCACTTCCTTTGGAAATAACTCTTGTAGCTCCAAGGGGGTGGGTATTTCTCACACTGGAAGTGAAAACCCATAAAAGAGAGTGAAGTATGTTTTCCTGGTTGCTGTGATCAATTTCAACCTCGCTGTCTGACTTCACTTGAGTTAGAAGTATGGTTTTATAAACAGCAGTGAAACAAGGACTGAAGCCTAGGAATCCAGAGTTGAATAATTATAAGATGTAGGGAGAGGGTTACTGAAAGAATGTCGCAAATATCATATTAGCTCTTTCCCCATAGTAGTGCAGAAAGAAATTTTTTTCTTTTCCTTTCTTTCTTTCTTTTCTTTTCTTTTTTTTTTTTTTTAAGATTTTACTTATTCATTTGACAGAGAACAAGCAGGAGAAGTGGCAAGCAGAGAGAGAGTGAGAAGCAGGCTCCCCGCTGTGCAGGGGGAGACTGACTCAGGACTTGATCCCATAACCCCAGGATCATGACCTGAGCCAAAGGCAGTCGCTTAACCAACTGAGACACCCAGGTGCCCCAGAAAGACATTTCTACAACAATTTATTTACCCTCCTCTTGTTGACCATTTCCTAACCCTTCTAGATTTCAGTAATCCTTTCATACCCTTAAATTTTGCCTACCACACTCCATTCTAATCACATTTCAAGAGGTGCACCTTCTATAAAGAATTAAAAACAAGAATAAAAGTCATTTTTTTGATCACACACTAGCAAGTCTAAACAAAGTGAGTGATGAAATATTCCCTTCACTGGAGCATATAACCCCATCCCATGTCACTCTTGGTTGCTCCTTTTAATAGTTTTTCTTAATTGAAAACCAGTGCTTCCCAGGTGACACTACTCCCATTGCTTCCCTTTAAAATTGTGGAAGGAGAAGGCTGGCATTTTCCTGGCTTTCTAGCACCAGTTCTAGGAAAGCTTTATCCATTGACAATGAGGTTATACCACCCTCCTTCTGATAGGATTCTTGGAATCAACTACTAGTTGCCCATGTCACTGCCCAACACTTACTGAGGGTTATTCAAAACTCCCCCCTTGCAGTCCCTTGAGCCTCAATAGCATTCACTTCTCCCCTGTCTCAACAGCTCATTCCTTTGACCAGACTTGGAGCTTGGCATCACCTAAGACTGTTTCCTACCATCTTTTTTAAAGATTTTATTTATCTATTTGACAGACACAGTGAGAGCAGAAACACAGGCAGGGGAAGTGAGAGAGGAAGAAGCAGACTTCCCACCGTGCAGGGAGCCCAATGTGGAACTTGATCCCAGAATCCTGAGATCATGACCTGAGCCGAAGGCAGACTCTTAACGACTTAGCCACCCAGGTGCCCCAAGGCTTTTTTTTATTTATATTTTGACCGAGAGAGAGAGAGAGAGCACACAAGCAGACAGAGCTCCACGCAGAAGGCGAGGGAGAAACAGGCTCTCTGCTGAGCTGATGTGGGACTCCATCCTGGGACCCCCGGATCATGACCAGAGCTGAAGGCAGTCGCCTAACCAACTGAGCCACCCTGGTGCCCCTCCTGCCAAAATCTGAAACTGAGGAATCCTGTTCTGACTCTGATATCAGGGCCACCACATATACTGATAAAGCCTGCACAACTCCAGGGGTGGGTTGCCACTAACTGCCTACCTTTCTTATGCTCTCATCATCTATCCTTACTCAACCAGCTACTCTAGCCCATCAGGTTCTCCATTTTTCAATGATCTATTTAAACTGTGTTCTATGTGCCAGACATGGGGCTAGATCTTCCCTCATGAAATTTACTGTTCTACTTCTTTCCCCCGCTGCCCCCAGGTTATGAGACACAGCCAGATTTTCTTCACTTCATTCTCTTTTCAGCTGTGTATCCCTGGGTCTATGTTTGTAAGGGTATTATGACTAGTAACCCCTACTTGTTTTCTTTTTTTTCTACATATGTCCTGCCAACTCCCAGCTCCAATCCTTTGCTGAATTTATTATGTATTTATGAGGTCGAACTTTACCTGAACACTCCACACTCACTCCTCCAAATTGTATTTTCACCAGCTGCTTAACATTCTCCCTCTTAGCAGAGAACCTCCCTTCCTACTTTACTGGAAAGGCTATAAGCATTCCTTTCCCCGACATGCTTTGCCCATTCCAATTATGTTAAGACTCGTTCTTATTCAAGTCCTTTGCTTCTTAAACCTGGGCTTTTATCCCATAAGCCTAGTTGTTTCTAGGACCTTGCTTTCTAGGACCTTGCTTGAATTTCTTCCTTTCCTATTTCTTCAGTCTCTTTCTTGATCCCCCTTCATGGATCTTTTCCCTCTATAGACAAACTTCTTCAAATGGGGGAAAATATGTCTCCCAACTCTGAATCCCTTTCCAACTGCCATCCTCTTTTTCATTTTCCCATCGCTGCAAAATTTTTTAAAAGAAAAAGCCATACTTTCTGTCAGTTCTTCACTTCTCATTTAACCCAAAACCCATGCAGTCTGCCTCCTCCACTTCCTGGAAATCATTCTCCCCAGTATCACCAGGGACTCCCAAATGTAAACCTAGCTTCTTTTAGAGCTCCTCTGACTTAACCTGTCCACAATGCCTGCTACTAATGAACCCCTCATGAAATGCACATCCTACCCCTCTGCTTTCCCCTCCTTTTCTTTTACAGGTTCCTCCTCATCTGTCCACCCAAGATTTTTCCAACATGAAAAATCTTATTAATTTAAAAACATCTTCTGGGGAGTATGACTCCTGCTATAATCCAGGCAGCAGTATCTATAGCCTCCACCTCCTTAAAACCCCCAAATACTTGGATCTTTTATTTTTTTCTTTATGCAATATCACAAAATTGGTTTCAGACAAATCTCTCAAGTATAACTACTTCATATTGATAGTTATATGTAACTATCAATAATACAGAACATCTGCTTTAATGGGCATCTGAGTTTGGCATAGTTTTTTTCACACACAAAAAAATCTTGGGAACAAACCTAATAACACATGCCTATGAGAAGTCTGGAATGCCACCCCACATCCTCTTAAGAGTTGAGAGGGCCAAGATTCCACCTAGTCTGTTTTTTTTTTTTAAATATATAATTTTACTTTTATACTTGACAGAGGGAGAGCACAAGCAGGGGGAGAGGAAGAAGCAGGTTCCCCACTGAGCAGGAAGCCTGATGTGGGGCTTGCTTCCAGGACCCTGGGATCATGACCTGAGCTGAAGGCAGATGCCCAACCGACCGAACCACACAGGTGCCCCTCTACCTAATCTGTTATTTTAGGTTTGCTCTAATCCAAAGGCAGAGAAATAAGTTCCTATTGCTTAATACCTTATAATATGTCTGCAACGATTTTAACCTGAAATATTTATAGCAGGGTTAATCATTTCAAGTATTTAAAAATCATAGAATATATAACTTTGAACAATACAACATCTTGGAGCCAAGAAAATCTTTTATATAATTAAACCTGTCTGAGGTCACAATATTTGGGATTATTAGCAATAAACCATTTTATAAATTAGAAGATGCATTCTAAAAATAATGACTTTAATATTAGAAAAGTTGTCTTTTATTAATTTTTATCCCTAATTTTTGGCAGTAATTAGATACTAGGCTAACTACCTATTATGGCCAAATCTAGATTTTAATAATTAGACCACATTGTTGTAGACATCTGTCTGGTTTATCCTCTAACATCAACCTAGTAACATCAATCCCTTTCAAATTGCCTTTCCTCATTCCTTCTAGGTCTGTTGAAACCTTTAATCAGAGAATACCACCCCCCTCAACATTCCTGGTGACCAGATACGGTTAATAATACTACACTGCAGTTATGACCACAGTGATTGGCCCAATCACTTAGCTGAAGTGTGAGCTTCAATTAAGTCAATCAGAATCTTTCCTGGGTATTTATATGGCTTTTGAAGAAGAAAAGTTTTCTTTTCTTTCCAAGGTCACTAAGTAAAAATAACGTAAATAAGCCTGGAGCTGTTCAGGAATAGTCTCCTTTCTCCCCAGTCTCCCCAGCCCAGACATATGAGAAAGTCCAGACCAATGCACGAACAGGTAAGAGTAAAGAAGTAGAAAGAGAATGAGAAGAACCTAAAGATGCCATTTGAGTCCCTGAGGCAAGACTCACTCTTGGATTCCCATTCGTGTGACTCAATCTATTCTCCTGTCTGCCTAAGCTAGTTTGAGTTAGGTTTTTCTCAGTTGCTTCTGAGGAGTCCTGACCAATCAACATATCATCCATGTATAAGGGAATGCTTATCTTTTCATCCTCTATAACAGGAGGGCATGTACCCAGCTGTCCCAATTGATAATCAGCTCATTTCCAAAATTGATGGCTCATGGAATGTTAATATCCCACAGGATGTTAAGATGTGTGCCATGGATAGTGTGTTTGGCTATTCAAGTAAGCTTCAGAAAGATAAACAAAGTGAAATGGGTTTCTTTATAGTAGAATCTCTCAGAATATTTATTAGAATATGGTGGTATGCATTATGAATTTTCAAAAAGAAGACTAGTATGCTAATTTCCCCAAATTATCTGATAATAGCTTTTTCTAATAGAATCCAGTTTGGGAAATATTACTTGTCTTTCCATTGAACAAGCAGAGATATTCAAGTAAGCAAAGTAATAGGCATAAACAGATATACACTTATTCATTTACACTACAGTGATTTGTTTCCATGTGTTGTTTGTGTTAGACTACATTTCCTGAGTACATTGGCTATGTCTTAAATGAGTTTGTATCTCTAACAACTAGCATAGTGCCTAAAACAGAAGGCAATATTCATTGTTCATCAAAAAAATGAAAGAATAAATGACGAACAAAATTTTAAATGTAATGGCAAACATTCAATTAAATTTTCTAAATTGTAGATAAATAACAAGAGTCGACAGAATAAAAAATAAAGAATAAGTTGAATACACACCCTTCTGTTAAGCCTGTCTAATCAATGGGTATTCCTTGTAAGATATGTAATCATTTGAGGAGGTGACAGAGGAGTAAGAGAAGTTGAAACACTGGAGAGCAAATCAGGTGCTTAGATCCTTTGGACAATCTGGAACCATGGATGCTAAAAACTATGACATCCGTGACACAGACTTGCTAGTTCTGTGGTTTTGGAGGGACAGCAGAGGCAGGAATGACTTGGCTTTCAGCAATGATTGATGATGATCTGGAATGTAACAGGCTACCCCAGTACAGCAGCATTTATTTGCCTAATTGCCTTCATTATTTCATTTGTTCAACATATTTTTATTAAGTGCCACATATGTGAATATGTAAAAATCATAATTCTATGATTTTTATGATAAGCTCAGAGCAATTAGAAACACCTATCAAGTAAACAAACACATAGTTTTTAATCCATCCAGAAGCTTGCCACTTGCCATCATAGGAATTCACTAAGAAGAGACATCTGTCATTCAACACTAATTGGGTTTTGCACAGTGACTCTTGAACTCACAAATGGTTCACAGTAGATAAAGTTTAGTGTTACAGCTAATATGTATTGCATTTTAAAAAATCTTCAAGAATCTATCTAATCATTTTATCCGTTATATAAGAAGGGAACTCATGTTGAGGGTTTACCTCACAATATTAGCTTTCTTTAAATTTTCACACTTTGGTTTGTAAAGAAAAAGAAATAATTTAAAGGTAAGAAGGTGACAAGCATGGGTGTTTTGTTTTACTGGATTTTTTTCTGAGGAATTCTTATAAGATATGTATAATTTCTGATGACCTTAATTTCAAGAAGAGTGTTTTCAGAATAATCAAAACTGAAAGAAGCATCATGTTAGACTAAAATTTTAAAAAGCCATACTAATAACATACACCACTGGGTTATCAAATTATAACATTTCAGTTTTTTTTTTTTTTTTCTATTTTCAACTTCTGACTTCAACTGGTCCGTTATTTCCAGAGATAGACATTTGTGTCATTTTGATGGAACTGGTTTCTCTTCTTCAGGAATCCCGATGGGATGGCATTGAGAACAAAAGAAACCACAGTCCTCTCCCTCAAACAAATGATTTAAGTAAATAAGATTAATAAAACTTGCCTTCTCTAATATTGTTTGAAAATCCCCCTTACATTCTCTTTCTTCCTTCCCAGGTCTCTCAGAACTTCTGTAGACAGCAAACATCAAAAGGACCAAAGATTTTTATAGTGATTCAGCTGCCCACAGCAATGAAGTAAACCCTGATTTTCTTTCAGCCTAGGAAATGATCAGCGAAGAGGCTTCACAAACAGCCTCTTTAACATTTGAAGTTTAAAAAAAAAAAAATCAATGTAGCAGAATGGTTACTTTCATAAACACCTTTGGGGGCTTTTTTTTTTCTCTCCTTTTTTTTTTTTTTTTTTTTTTAAGTAACCCTGCTAATCCTCCCTCTACAAACATTATAGAATATTTTCTTTACCACGAAAATATTTTCTTTTTGATTAGAAATTTTAAGTATGTTTTCTTAAAAAAACAAAAGATGAAATGTATTTTGTTTTGGGCATGATTTTCCTCATATTTTTTCCTTGGCTCCCATAAATGCTGATAGACTCTCGTCGCCCCTGGAGTTTCTGCCTCCAAGTTTCGGCTCGCCTCTCCAGTGACTTCCTGCCCAGTCACGCCTCTCTTAGCAATCTCCTCTTGGTCTCAGAATTCAGCCTTAGGGACTGAACTCTGAAATCACTGTATGTTTTCTTTCTTTAGAGGCAGATTCAGTGCACCCTACAGTCTGGCCAAGTGAACAGTGATGTTTCGATCTCAGGGGAGAGGGCCCATCCCCAGGGCCAGCTCCATGAGCTCTAATGGCAGTACTGCAATTTTTCCAGGTGAGATGCTGAAGCCGATGTTCAAAAAAGGCTATTACTTGAAGCCAAGAGAGAGATGTGTGGCTTTCTCCACAGCTCAAGCAGATAAACAAAATTGGAAATAGTACTATAGACTGAAGTGACAGGAAACCAAATTTACCGGAAAAGAGAAAATAATAAACAGGGCAGAGATCCAGATAAATTTAAAGGTAATACCTACAGGGGCGCCTGGGTGGCTCAGTCGGTTAAGCTTCCGCCTTCGACTCAGGTCATGATCCCAGGTCCTAGGATTGAGCTGCGTGTTCGGAATGCGGCTCAGCGGGAAGCCTGCTTCCCCCTCTGCTCCTCCCACCCTGCTCGAATTTTTTCTCTCTCAAATATATAAGTAAACTCTTTAAAAATAATAATACTTACATCACTGACCTTCAGCTCCCCTTTTAAAGGATATATATTTTTTCTCAACAACACTGTTTAGTTACAGGCAGAAATAAATTTCAAAAAACACTGTATTTTCCTTTCCTACATTAAGCTAGAGATATCCACACCCATATTCCTTGCAACCTCTCTTTGAATGGAGAAATGGAGAAATTCCTAGAGGAGAGTCGTGGATCAGAGAAGTACAGTAAAGCAGGTGAACAAAAACACACAATTTGTACAATTTAATAGAATATCAGAATTATAGTTTAATCCCAAGCTTGGGGAGCAGCTGGGGAAAAGGTGGACAGTCTAGAAGAGAAGTAATGCAGAGTTTCCTAAGTAAGTTGCTGGTGTAAACAAAACAGGTAATTAACTTTCATGGAATTTTACTTAATAAAAGTTATATTTAAAAAAGAGTTATGGGGCGCCTGGGTGGCTCAGTGGGTTAAGCCTCTGCCTTCAGCTCAGGTCATGATCTCAGGGTCCTGGGATCGAGTCCCGCATTGGGCTCTCTGCTAGGCAGGGAGCCTGCTTCCTCTTTCTCTCTCTCTCTGCCTCTCTGCCTACTTGTGATCTCTCTCTGTCAAATAAATAAAATCTTAAAAAAAAAAAAAAGAGTTACATTAGCCAGATGATGGCCTCTCTAGACAGCTAACAAAGACACCAGAAGATGGGTTGTCTCTGTACACATTTTGCACAGAGTGTAAAGCAATAGCATGAGAGGTTCCTTAGGAAGAAGAGCTCTCTCCAGTCTTAAGATCTTCTTAGTTATCAACCTCAGAAAAGAAACAAGCCTGGCTCTGCCAGGAGCCCTAATCATGACCCCCAAACAGTAAGCCAATAGGAAAATCCACTTAGTCTAAATTAAACTAACGAAAGGTCTAGATTATTTACCCTAATTCAAGTTACTGGGTGATCCAATGGCCTGGATAGCAAAAGAAAGCTTTCCTTTAAAAGCTATAATCTGAAGGTGAACACAATTCTAATTTCCTTTTTTTTTTTTTTACATAAGGAATTACCTTACTTATTAAAGTAATCGAAATTGATAAAACTAGAAAAATAGTTTTGAAACAAAAATTAAATATGGCTGCCCCAAATGACTAACACAATGGGCAATAGTTAAATTCGCTCTTCAAATATTAACACTACATGTACACATCCTTCATCCTTACTTTTTTAAATTGAAGTATAATTGACACACAATGTTACATTCCTTTCAGGTGTGCAACATAGTGATTTGACAAGTCCTTATGTTATGCTGTGCTCATCACAAGTGCAGCTACCAATTGTCCCCACACAACACTATTACCATACCACTGATTGTATTTCCTATGCTGTACCTTTTATCCCTGTGGCTTATTCTATAAATGGAGGCCTGTATCTCCCATACCGCTTCACCCATCCATCTTGCCCATTCCCCCACTCCTCTCCCCTCTGGCAACCATTAGTTTGTTCTCTATTTACACACAGTTCTAATTTCTTAAAGATACAGCCAACCTTTCACATATATGAAAGGCAACTCACATTTTCTCTCTGAGTAACTCTAAATTTTAATCTTTATTGTCCTCTCCCAGATGTCACAACTCCTCCTGCCAGATTCTCCATTATTTCAAGAGACAAGAATATTCCCTAAGGCCTCCTTTTGAATATACATCTTTCTGAGATCATGTTTCTGGTTTCCCTGAAGGCTGTCACATCAATAAATCTATCTTCTGCCTGGATCCTTGGTTTTGAAAATAATTTTGTCACCTTAGCCAGGCATAGCCAGCATTTCTCTCTTACAGGTATTTGTCAATCCAAGCAGAAATGTCTTGTTTGAACTGCTTTGTTTGAATGCATAAAAACATTTTATGTAGACGTTGGCATAATTGCAGATGGTCATGAGTCTTTCTGCAAATAGGCCAATTGCCAAACAGACCATAGGAAGACCCTATCTGAACCTGTTCCAACATAAAATCAGTTATGTCCACTATGTGGAAGTCTTAGGAAGGTATAGTTTGTGGAGCATTAGTCTGAGACATCATAAGGATTAACTTGTACCAAAAGCTCCCAAGTATTTAAAAAAAAAAAAAGTATCAAAAGCCTTGCTCTTCTAGAAACGTTTAGAGCTTTCAAGACCACACACATTCAGAGAGTACTGATAATCCTCTCTCTGTTTGTAGGATTTGGAAGAGCTACAAAGAACAAAGAGCCACAATATTTGGACAAAGTGATGTATTCTTCTCTTCAGGCGTATGTGATGGAAAATATGGACTTTCCCCCTTCAATTAATAAAATATCATAAGTACAAGAAACTTTGAGTATATAAAGACTTTCTAGGAATATAATAAATACACATACTTATTTGGTAGATTTAAAGTACGGATATTTTAAATATCACCTAGTTGTATAAAACTCCAATTTTCAAGATACTCTCATATACATTACCATGAAAGATTCAGCATAGCACATTTTATTATTCAACTAATATCTAAACAGCATTACTTACTTTTTCCACTTCTGATTACATGAGAGAGGCCATCAGCAATTAATTTTAAATTTAATTAGGATGTTTATCCTACCTGTTTCCAAACAAGATTTAAAATGATGTGTAATATTAAACCTAAGGTAAAATGGCAACATTAAAAATCAAAGAAGATACAAAACCAAGTAAAAGAAGTAGATGTTTCCAAGTAACTGCAACAAATTGAGGTAGCTGGGCCATGAACTTGCCTCTCACAGGAGTTAGCATTTGCTCACCAGGCGGAAATGCGGAAACTCTGGGCTATTAACAGAACCATCTCACCATCAGGGCCCTTGGATTAATGATACTTCTGTATTTCTCAGAAAGTGGTTGGTGAACTAACTGAAATGGGATTTTCAGTGGTGTTTATTTTTAGAATGCAAATTCCTGGGCTTAACCTAAAATCACCAGTGGTAGGATTCTGGGATTATATTTTCACATAATTGTTAGGTTGTATTTTTGCTCTGTAAATTTGGACACCACTGCTTCTCTGGATTAGTGCTTGTTACATAGGAACAACTGAAAACCCAGCACCAAGAAAGTAGAAAATAAGGGGTGCCTGGGTGGTTCAAGGGGATAAGTGTCCAACTCTTGATTTTGGCTCAGGTTGTGACCTCTGAGTTGTAAGATAGAGCACCCCCCCCCCCATCAGGCTCCATACTGGGCGGAGAGCCTGCTTGGGATTCTCTCTCCCCCTCTTCCTCTGCCCCCTTCCCAGACCTCTCTCCCTCTCTTAAAAAAAAAGAAAAAAAGTAGAAAATTGTTTTGGTAATCAGTCTCTTGGATACTGCTTTTTGCCTCCCTATTTCTGCTCTGTGTTCATACTATTTCCAATGCCTTGACCATTGATCACTTAATATCTTACTTTGGATATTCCCACACACTTGGCCTTTTCTGACTATAATATTCTCCTTCCAGCATCCCATCCCCTTCCTGCTCATCAGCTTGTTTTTGATTCCTGCCATAGGCTCCTGATATTTGTGTATGTTCCATCACCTGCTGGTAACTCCAGGCTCACTTTTATAGCTCTGCACATGCTGTAATCTCTACTTGTCTCGCTTGGGGATAATGGCTCCACTGCTGTTTGTGGGAACATGTGAGATCCTCCCTCCTTGGCTTCTGGCCATCCATGCCCAAATGTGAACCTATGTAGGAAGAATTATCTGTTCTCTACCCTTTGATGTTATTTCCAGTTAATGGACCTTATTGGGTTATTCTCTATATTTGAAGTACATATCTCATGTTTTCCCACTCTCCAAATGCTCTCAGACAGAATCTACTGCTCTTGTTATTTTCCACTTTCCCCAATATATTCATTGGCTTATACTGTTGTCTCCTGTGTTTCATCATTCACTTGAAGGCATGTCCAACATCCTAATTAAATTTAAAGTTCATGGTCCTAATTTCTGTGCTATAATTATCAATCTTCCAGTCATATGTTTGGGAATTCATCATCATTCAACAACCATGTAGCCCCAAGGTTTTGCTGCTCTTGTTCCCTGTGAATTTTTGCCTTTTCTCTCAAAATTTAAGGTAATCCTCTGCCCCACCCCTGACTTTTATTAGGACTGTGAAGTCTTCTGCCAAAAATATTTGCTCCATCTTAAGAAGTAACTTTGTTTGTAGCTCAGACCCTGTGTTTCTGGTCATAGACCACCTTGGAAACTATTTTTTAAAGGTCATATACGGCACAACCTAAGAATTACCTATGTGTGACTCTGCTTCCTAAACTACCAGTGTTAGTAAGTATACAAGATGAAAATATTCCCTGTATCCAGCTCCTTCAGTCTTCCACTCAAGACTTCCAAGTTTCTGGAAAACCTTCTACTTTTCTTCAAACTGACCAGACAAACCAGAATAAGTGAAGAGTGTCCAGTAGATGCATGAGGTTTAGGACCTCACTTCTGAATTTTGGGAGCATTCACAGGGAAGCAGAACAGCTAATATGGCACAGCAGGTATGCAAACAGGCAATTCCATAGCAAGCCACAGGGAACCACAATTATCTCTTCATGAGACTTAAGTCCTATGATTGCTTTCATCTGCTGGGGTAACTGTGAGCCTTAGTCAAGTACGAAAGCTGTCATACCAGCTGGAAAGAGCCAATTGCTAATCGTTCAGGACCTTTGCAAGCTAGTTCTTTAATACAGCCATTAATAAACATTATATTAACTTACAATGAAACAAGTTGTATTTAAAAACAAAAGTAACATGGCTAACAGATATGGGAAAAGATGCTCTCAACATCACTCATCATCAGAGAAATGCAAATCAAAACTATGTCACACCTGTCAGAATGGCTGAAATCAAAAACACAAGAAAAAACAAGTGTTGGCGAGAATGTGGAGAACACAAAGGGGAACACTCATGCACTGTTGATGCGAATGCAAACTGATGCAGCTACTGTGGAAAACAATACAGAGGTTCCTCAAAAAAGTTTAAAATAGAACTACCCCACATTCCAGTAACTGTACTACTGGGTAGTTACTCAAAAAATACACAGACACTAATTCAAAGGGATATAAGCACCCCCGTGTTTATTGCAGGATTATTTACAATAGCCAAATTGTGGAAGTAGCCCAAGGGTCCATCAATAGATGAATGGATAAGGAAGAAGTGGTGTGTGGTGTATACACAATGGAATATTATTCAGCCATGAAAAAGATGAAATCTTGCCATTTGTATCAACATGGATAGAGCTAGAAAGTATAATGCTAAGTGAAATAAGTCAGAGAAAACAAATACCATATGAATTCACTCATATGTGGAACTTAAGAAACAAAACAAATGAGTGAAGGAAAAAAAGAGAGGCAAACCAAGAAACAGACTCTTAACTATGGAGAACAAATGGATGGTTCCCAGAGGGGAGGTCTTGGAGGGATGGGTGAAATAGATGATGGCAATTAAGAAGGGCATTTGTGATGAGGAGCACTGAGTAATGCATGGAATCATTGAATCACTGTATTGTACAACTGAAACTGATATAGCACTATATGTTAACTACACTGGAATTAAAGTTAAAACTTAATACAACACTAAAAAAATAACAAAGGTAATAAATAATCAAAATTCATCACTTCTTAATTATTTTACTATTACTTATGCTCTTGAGTTTATTTATATCTGTTGTGTCTGTACAGTAGGAATACTATATAATGGCATATAACTGCACATTTCCTCCAGATTCTGTGTTAGGTGTCATCAGGTTGGTTGTTTGAAGTAAGCCATGGTGAAAGTATGTATACCACAGAAATCAGTAAATACTACAAATCAGGGCTTATCCCATCCCCTTCCCCAAACCCCAGCAAGTCATTAAATATTTACTAGTACATTATTGCTGTGAATCCCCTTAGTAGTGAAATGGAAAAACACAAAGATAAAGTATAGTTATGTGAAATTTCTCAACTTTAATTCACTTCCCCACTTCCTCCACCTGCTTTCCTTTCAAAGTGGTCTAACTTCTCCCAAGTCAAAACATGTGGAACCATAACCTATACCAAACAACTGACCTGAATAATGTTCATATTGAGTCATTACTTTATTAATTGGCTCTCCTAAGGTGAAGTCAGAAATTCCTTTATATAAATTTTTTATCTGATTTTTTTCTGTTCAAAATCTCTGCTCCTTTGTCTACATTGTCCCCTAGACCCTATTCTGCACATGTGTGTTTGTACCTGTGTTTGTGTCAGTGTTTGTGCATATCCATGTGCTCTGGACAGTAGCTGTATACTTACTTCTTATTAGCTAACTTGAACCTCAAATAACTACAATTTAAGCCCAACTCTGTATCTACTAAGACACTAGAAAGGGAGATCATTAAATGTCTCAGAATCAATACTTGAATTCTTAAGAGGGAATTCAGAAGGAGGTCAGCAAATGTTATTAAAGGATCAGGAACTGACTCAAGAAAATATAAAGAAAGTAAGACTCCTTATATAGCAATGATAAGGCTAATGGGAAACTGAAAGTGATCTTGGAGAATGACTAGGAATTTTATACAGAGGAATCATTGTTCTCTGTTTCCACTTGGGATGAGCTAAGAGAGATTCAACTTACAACACTTCATAGAAAGAACTTGAGAAGAATTCAGTAAGAGAAAATTGTCTTAAGGGTTTTTGTCCCCTAAAGTTGTTTTTAATCAGCCATTTTAATCAATAATTCCATAGAAGCTTAATTTGGAGATAGAGAGTCTTATTGCTAAAAAGTCACTCAAAAATGCAATCAATGGAAGATGGGATGTCTGGATTTTCTCCAAAAGTAGATAGGGACTTTAGCTTTCTAAATATTCTCTGACATTCTAAGCTCACCTGAAGATCATATTTACTGAGGCTACCTCAAATAGATGGGTATGTATACATAAGGGATAAGGATAAAAATACCCAGGACACATAATACCAGATCAGACCAAAAGAAATGCTCTGAGACTCAGTTTCTGATCATGAGGTCCCTTTCTGGGAAGGTGTGGGATGGCCTTAAATAAACAAGTTTCCTTAACAACCTACCATTTGTGTGTCTAATCCCATTTTAAAGCCATTTATGCATTAATAAGTACAACCCACCCATGGTAATTACTTCCCTAGTTCTTTTTTCTTCTAGTATTCTAGATTTGTTAAATCTCTATGCATATATTAAAATCCTTTTGGAAATAGAAAAAGTATAAGCCACTAAATGTTTTAATTGTTTAATTCAATTAATTATAATTAATAAATTAAAAGTCAGAATTTACCGAACTCAAACCCTATAAGATTTAAGACTTCTACGGACTTCCCATAACTTGGATTCAACTTATCCATTTAATCTTTTCTTTTACCACAACCTTTCCCTAGCCCACTCCAAATCATATGCTTCAACTATACCAAATCACTGTCAGTTCCTTTAAATGGCCATGGGTATTTGGCAGAAAGGTATTTCCTATTTCTGGAAGATGTTTCCTTCAACCATGAAGACTTCCTGACTCCCCCTGCCACCTCCTACCGCTCCCATTTGTTCCCATTGTATTTGTGCTTGCCTTCACCAAGAATATCTGAATTCCTCATTAGACTGTCAGGTCCTTGAAAACAGGGACGGTCCTTTTTGTTCATCACTCTTTGCCAACATAGTAGGCATTCAGTTATAATTATTAAACTTATAAATTAAATAGGTTAATAGATTTAAATAATAATATCACCACTATATTCCATACTCGAGGTTCCGTCCATCAACTCTGGCAACTCTTACAAGAATGACTTGATTTCATGGTCATTATAGGCATCATTTTCTGAATCACATTAGGAATAATTCAGTCTCCCAAATACAAATTTATGATGATTTTGTACACATGCCAAGTCATGTTTTTGCTTTCTTTCCTAGTTGGTGTCTGGGATTTCTGTTGAACTTTCTGGCTAATATCTTCAGGCAATACTTGTAGTGGCTTCAAGGTCTATTTTACAGGTTGGAAAAGAGACTTTAAAACTACCATCCTATAAGAATGGTCTGTAGGATAAAAAAGGCAGAAACAGTGAACTGGGTTTGAATTTGTCTTGTTTGATTTTGTATGTTATTGGTAGCACATGCTTCAGACCTTTGTTAAACAAAGGTGAAAAGCCACTGTGAAGTTCAAAAACATCTCCTCCCCTAAGGAACAAAAGCAGGAGAAACTTTCATTGTGATGAGGGAAATTAAGCCTTGATTTTGAAACAGGTTTGTCCTCACAAAGATGACTTATTAAGACAGGAAACCAAAGCAAGAGTGGAAAAATAAAGGCAGAGATGATCAGACTAGTGAAGATTAGTTGAACGTAAAGACATTTGCTCTTAAGTCATGTACAGGCTTTACCGGGAGAACAGAAGACTGTCATGGCAGTAAGGTGTGAACTGGGGGAAAAAAATGTTAATCTATAAGAAATCTTACTTGGCTTTATTAGTTTGCTCAAAAGCGTATGATACTAATGATGTTAATTATTTTATTTATTATTTATTTATTATTTATTTTTATTAATTATTTTATTTTAAATTTTAAAATATGATAACTTAAGCTTGGGAAATAACTGTTTTTTAAATATTTTCAACTAAAAAGATATGTTGATTTTAATTTAAAACTAGTTTTGAGCTGGTAAGTTATTTTGAAGTTATTTCCCTATGACAGAACTTAGTAGTTTTAAATGGCCTTTTGTGAAATAAATTGAGATTTTAATTCCAAGTCATGTCTCATAGGAAAATGGCAGGTGAATAAGGAAGGTCACCTTATTAGTAAAAATACAGTTATCTACTTAGATTGTTATTAGGAACAAGCAAATTTTTCTTTACCTTTGGGAATAAAAGGGTTAAATGATACAAACCTCCTACTTGTGACAGATAATAATTAAAGATTGGTGATTAAAGCATAGGTGGTGTTTGTTGTTTTTTTTCTGCCTCCCTCGCTCTTCATAAACTTGCTTTCTTAATGATTTTAATCAAAAGTTTAGAGAAAAATAGGATTGATTTTATGTCCCAAGACTCTGAAAAGCAACCCAGAAGTGTTGAGACACTCTCAAGCAAGTCATTCTGGTAGTGATTGCAGATCATTCTAATGGAAGAGAGAAGATAACCAAATGATTCTGCACAATGGTCCAAAAAATCATCTGCACAAGAACAGGGATGTGGAGACAGGATTTAGTGGCACGGTGTGTAAAAAGGATGATTGCTAGATCTATCTAGATCTACACACACAAACTGATTCTTATGCCTCACTAGTTTATTTTAGGCTGAGCAGTCAACAGTTCCATCACTTTTACCCATGACACTGATTTTTTTGAAGCATTTAAAGTTGTTTTGTGGCATTTCCATCGTTTTGGATTTGTCTGATTATTTCCTTTTGGTATCTAAAGCTTTCCTGTCATTCCTCTTCCCCCCTGACTTTCCTTTAAGTTAGGTCTCAAACAAGACTTGATCAACAATATAACTCATAGGCCAAATCCAATCCCCCACTTTATTTTTGTAAATAAGGTTTTATTGGAACAGAGCCACACCCATTAGTTTACATATTGTCCATAGTTGTTTTCCTGGGGCAGGTTGAGCAGTGGTGACAAGAGACCACATGGCCCACAAAGCCTAAAATAATCATAGTCTGTCTCTTTCTAAAAAATCTTTGCTGATTCCTATACCAGAAAATTTATTAGATTGGGATAAAGTATTTTTGGCACAAAGATGATGTATTTCATATTGCATCATTTCAGGAGATTATTAGTCCTCCACTAGTGATGCTGTTTGTATACTTAATTAAAGTGGTGATAGACAGATCTCCTCATTGTACAGGCATGTTTCCCCCCTCTTTTCACTTAGTAAATAATTCATGGAGTGATACTTGGGCTCTGTGTAAATATCCTATTTACCATCTAAAACTCTTCCATCTAAAGATTTTACTATCTATTGATGGCCTTCACCTGAAATAATTACTACATTGGAGATTGAAAAGTGCCAGTTTCTAAATCTATCATGTCTTCAACATTTATGAGATGACAAAATAAAACAGCCTAAGTTCATTTTCTTAGCTATCATAATGGTATTGTGGTTACATCAGTGATTGTCCTTATTCTTAGCTAAGTCATGCCAAAATATTTAGTGGTGAGATTTCATGGTGTCTGCAACTTTCTTTTCTTTTTTTTTTTAATTTTTCAATTTTTTAGTAAACCTAGATTTGTTAAACTATTACAAAGACAAGACAATTATCATCCAAAGTACTCTGAGCACTTCATCCCAATTTCACTGTTGTTATGGAAACCAACCTAAGAGGTTAGAAATTAAAGAATATAACCTAACAGGTTATAACAAAAGAGACTGGTGACACATGGCAAAAGGAGTAAAGGCTAGTAAGAAGCACTTGTGTTAGTGGTAGTATATATAGTTAGGATGTTTCCCAAAAGGCTCCCTGAAGATGCCTGAGTGAATTAACCTGGGTCCCCAGTTAGTGAAAAGACCATTCCCCCTGTGGAGAATGAGCAGAGGCCAGAATTTCTCTGAGATCTTTTTGTCTTTCTTTCTAAGGTGTGAGGGAATGCTTAGGCTATACAGGGGTATGGCTTGGACTCAGCCTCCCTTCTTCCCATCCAGTCTACCTACACCTTCAAACGCCTGCGCATTCTCAACGTGTGGACCTTCGAGGTTACAGGAGATCCCTAGAGTGAAGGCAGGAAGTATAGGCCTACTCAGAGGGGACCTATACACAAAAAGTTTTGTGGTAGATGATAAACTACAAATACCCTCTTGGTTAATTCACCTTTGTTAATAAAGATCATAGTTTCTTCTGCTGGCAACAAGTTCTTGTCTCAGTATAGTCTTTCTCAAAAAAGAATTGGTTCAGATAAATTTTCGAGAAGCAAAAAGACTTTAGTCAGCACCGACTGCACATAAGAGGCACCCAGTTCTTTCCTACAGTGAGGAGTAGAATCTCACAGCTGCATAAATCATTCTCGGTGATCACCATCTGCATCCTCAAACTGTCCAGCAACAGTTAGTGTAGTAGCTACCTCCACCCCGTCTTCACAGTCCCTTACTGAATCTTGTCCAGACTCCAGCCATGTTACACAGGCTGCACACAGACAGAGAAAGCATTCGTTCTCATCTCTTCGATGCGGCTTGGCCTTCTGCTGTTAAATGGGATAATCCTTCTTCATAGGTGTAAAATGAAGGGATGTCTCCCTGCTCTTGTTCCTGAGCTTCCATAGCCTATTCTTCTCCATCACAATCATCTGAATCGTCATCCTTGGGATCTGGATGCAAAGCCTGGCATTCACACAGTGCAGTGAACAGTGCTGATTTATCACTAGGCACAAATCGAAATTCAGCAAGAGGTTCAACATTATCATCACTGTCTTCTCTTCAGCAACAGATTCTTTTGATTCTTCCCCAGATCTGGCATTCATCATAACATACAAATACTCTTGTGGATAGGCATTTAGGTCCCTGGACACTACTGGTGGGGTATTCCTGTGAGAATCCTAATCCAGGGCCGGCTAACCAAGACAGATGGCTCTCAGCCAGGTAAGGGGTGCTGGGATGCCTTGCTGTGCAGCACAGAGCCCCTCAGCTGGGCCTGGCAGCAAGAAACTTTTAAGGAAGCTCATTGCAGCAGGGGGCATGGAGACGGGGAGCTGGGGAGGGAACGGAAGCACAGCAACCCCAGCTGCTTGCCTGCAACTCTCTTCTAATCGTGTATGGCAGACCTCCGTGTGAGGGATGGGCTGGAGGGAAAGAGAGAGAGCAAGAGTACAAGTGATGAAGCAAATAGGGCAAAATACCAAAAGTTCATAAATCTGGGTAGAAATTCCTTTGTACCATTTTTGCAACTCGTCCTTAAATTTGAAACCCTATCAAAAAGTTAGAGGTGGAGAAAAAAGAGAAAGAAAATCATGAGTTCAATATAGATTTTTTAAAAGAGATCCACATACACATGCATAAACGCTTTGTCACCTTGGGCAAGATTAATTAAGATGTTTGTGCTGGAAAGAAGCTTTAATTGTGCTCTGCTTTGGCAGAGGGGTAGAGCGTACCTAGAGCTCTAAGTGCTTTAATGTGAAAGGGAATAGACAAAAAAGAATGTACTCAGAAGAAAGGATGGTGCTTTGGATTGAGTAGAATGTCAGCTTTTCCTAGCTTTCCTTCATTCCAGTTCAATTTATCTAGAGGCTAGTTAAGGATAGAACCCAAGAGGCGCCTGGGTGGCTCAGTGGGTTAAGCTGCTGCCTTCGGCTCAGGTCATGATCTCAGGGTCCTGGGATCGAGTCCTGCATTGGGCTCTCTGCTCAGCAGGGAGCCTGCTTCCTCCTCTCTCTCTACCTGCCTCTCTGCCTGCTTGTGACCTCTCTCTCTGTCAAATAAATAAATAAATAAAATCTTAAAAAAAAAAAAAAGGATAGAACCCAAATACATAAGGATATTTTGCAAAAAACAACAGCATTAATGCCCTTCCCTTCTACAATCTCACTAGACCTAGATAGAACCCAAATACATAAGGATATTTTGCAAAAAACAACAGCATTAATGCCCTTCCCTTCTACAATCTCACTAGACCTAGGATCAGCAAACTTTTTGTAAAGGGTGAGATAATAAATATTTCAGGCCTGTTGTCCATATAGTCACTGTATGTCCTTATCACTGTGGGCCATACAGTTGCTATATGTGTCATTGTGGCATACAGAAGTATCCACAGACAGATGAATGAACATGGTTGTGTTCAAATAAAACATTGCTTTATGGACACAGAAACTGAAATTTCATATAGTTTTCACATAACATGATCTTTTTTCCCTAGCCATTTAAAAATGTAAAAAATATTCTTTGCTTACAGACAATACAAAAAGTAGAGAGAAGGGTAGATGTGGTTCAACCCAGAAAACAAAAGGGAAAAACTTACAATTGTGCCTTTGTGCTGACTGCCTTTTAGCTGCCTCACTTAGCTCTGGTAAAGGAAAGGGGCTCCTCCTTTGAATGGGGTGACAGGGCTTAGCAGCTTTGTGCTTTCAAACCATCAAACAGATAGTAAATCTCTTCCCAGACCTCCAAGACCCAAGAAGTCCATCAGCTCCTCTAAATAGTAAGGCTGTTCTAAGTTAGGAATCACTGTAATTAGGAGAAGTCATAATGTAGGTAATAACAATTAGAATCTTGGTCTATCAGCCTAGGATCCACCTGGACTAGATGATTTCTCATTTATTTCCTCCTGCAAGTGAAGTCACCTCATCCACTGTCTTTACTCTGGGACCTTGCCATGGCAGATTTATGTCATGTTAACACCTCTGTGCAATCAAATTAGTTTGCCTGTAGATGTAAACTTGTCTTATTTAAATAAATATATGTTAGATACTTACACAAATAACTTCCTAAGTAATAACTTTTACTTACAATAATTTCTATCCTTTGATAATATTTCCATAGTGACCCTGAACCATGACATGTGCTGAATCATGATGGGTCCCTTTGGCCAGTGAGGGTTTTCCCCTAAGCCCCTCCTTCCCTGCAAATGACAAATGAGTTGAAAACCTACCTCTCCAAGAAGAGCTTATGAAAAGGAAGGGCTTATAAGGATGGAGATGGAGATGGGGAAGGAGAAATACATAACTTTTCTTAGTATTTAAATGGTTGTCAAGGAAAAGAAGGTTCAGACTTTTTCGCTTACTCTCAAGCGATAGAAGGAGAATTAATGTATGGAAGCTGAGACAGAGCTGGGCTTACTACCAAAAACTAAAGAAATAACAAGAGGGAAAGAAAAAAATTCAAGAGCTGTCCAAAGATGAAATGGACTGCCCTGGAAGATAGCAAGTTCAGTATCTGGAGATACACACATACGTAAGGTATATGACCACTTAGTGAACACAAGATTCAAAAATTGAAATCATTGAACTAGGTAACTTTTAAGATTTATGACACTTAACACTTAGGCCTGACACTTTGAAATGGCACTCTTCTTAAGAAAAAAAGGGGCAAAGATAAATAATTGTAAGAGTGAGGCAATTCCTATTCCTCTAGTTTAACTACAACAAAGACCAGTGTGGCTCATTCACCTACAGTAAATTGAGGCCCTATCATTCCCCAAATAGTGCTTTATGCTAGTTATAAGCATTCTCCCATATAATGACTATTTATTGAGACTGTGTGTTATCTATCTACATTTACAATGTGCCAAATATGAGGATATTATGGTATAGACACAGATTCTTTCCTCATAGAATTTATAATTTGTTGGAAAAGATAAAAATCTAATTAGTAATTACAATTAAAATATGGGTGTTGAGATTGTGTAGATATAGGGCATTGTGATGGTCTTTGAACATGATGACGGAGGTCAGTTCAGTGTCTGCCTTCAGCTCAGACCATGATCTCAGGGTCCTGGGATCCAGCCCCATATCCAAGTTGGCTCCCTGCTCAGCGGGGAGTCTGCTTCTCCCTCTTCCTGTACCCCTCCACCCACTTGTGTGTGCTCTCTCTCTCAAATAATAAAATCCCTTAAAAAAAATAAACATGATGACAAATTATTTGATATTTCTCCTGTTGAGAGTTTGGGGCTAAATTCCCTTCATTTGAATCTGGTTGGGCTTTGACCAATAGATAAAATAGAAATAACACTATGTGATTTCTAGGTCCTGTGGCTTCTGCCTTGTTTGTTGGAAGATGAGTTTCTGGAGCCCTGAGGTACCCTGTAGGAAGTCCAGCTACTCTGAGCCCACTGTGCTTTGAAGAAGTCAAGCTTCAGAGAGAGACCAGGCAGAGCTCCAGCTAATAGTTTCCTGCTACTCCCAGCTTTCTAGTCATCCCAGCCCAAATGAAAGAGGAATTCACCAGAGTATTCCAGCTGCAGGTATTCAAGTCACTCCCAGCCATTCATGCCTTCTAGGCTGATAGTCCAGACATCATGGAGCAGAGAAAAGCCATTCTCCCTGGGACATGTCCAAACTCCTGACCCAATGAATCCATAAGCATAATAATAACATCATTGTTATCCCATGCCAATAAGTTATGGGGTGGATTGTAACAACAGTTCATCACAACAGGCCCATGAGGACATGTATTAAGAAGGCATAACCTTGTTTAGGGGCCAGAGAAGTCCTCTGAGGAAATCACATTTGAGCCAAGACATGAAGGAGTAAAAATTAGCTACAAGAGTGTTCTCGGAAGAAACAGTTTGAAGAGACAGTGGAGGCAAAAGAAATACCTGGGTCCTTCAGGAACTGGTAGAGTGTAGTAGTCCAAAAAGGAGTAGGATGCATAGGAGTCAGGTGGGAAGTAAAAGATGAAGTAGTCTGACCATGGTCATCTCATAAGCAATATCATGGCATCTGGGCTTCGTCAGAAGTGTGAAGATAAACCGCTGAAGGGGTTTTGGTATCAGAATCACGTGACTGGATGTGTTTGCATTGCAGGCAAGGATGAAATAGTGAGAAGTCAGAGCCTTAATTCTGGTGAGAGATAATAGTAGGCTGATCAGGATAGCCATAGGGATCAATATTCAAAAGGTAAATTCATGGGACTCACTAAGCCTTTGGCTATGAGAACGTGAAGTGAGAGAGGGAGGAGTCACCTAGGCAGTGGAGTGAGTAGTGGTATCGTTTACCCGAAAGGAAACAGTGGAGGAAGAACAGATTAGAAGGGGTTATGAACAGCTTGATCTGGGGCATGGAGAATTTGAAGTGCCAGAGAGACATCCATGTGGCAAAGCCAGGCAACAGTTGGTTAAACATTATCAGTAAGGAGGAGAGTATGGAGGGGAACTAATATTACCAAGTGAGTATTTTAATCCAGGTACTGTTATTTCCCTTGATCTGATAACAACCACGTGGGGTGTTCAGAGAGGTAAATTACCAGCTTAAGATCAGAGAGACAGGAAGTGTAGGGTAGACATTTCAATATAGATCTTCTTAATGCTAGTTCAAAGTAAAAGACACGTGGTACTACTTTCCACTTCAAAAAAAAAAAAAAAGTCGTAATGCTGGGTGATACTCTTTGGATTTAGAAAGCAGCAAAATCAGGGGCGCCTGGGTGGATCAGTGGGTTAAGCCGCTGCCTTCGGCTCAGGTCATGATCTCAGAGTCCTGGGATCGAGCCCCGCATCGGGCTCTGATCAGCAAACTTTTTGTAAAGGGTGAGATAATAAATATTTCAGGCCTGTTGTCCATATAGTCACTGTATGTCCTTATCACTGTGGGCCATACAGTTGCTATATGTGTCATTGTGGCATACAGAAGTATCCACAGACAGATGAATGAACATGGTTGTGTTCAAATAAAACATTGCTTTATGGACACAGAAACTGAAATTTCATATAGTTTTCACATAACATGATCTTTTTTCCCTAGCCATTTAAAAATGTAAAAAATATTCTTTGCTTACAGACAATACAAAAAGTAGAGAGAAGGGTAGATGTGGTTCAACCCAGAAAACAAAAGGGAAAAACTTACAATTGTGCCTTTGTGCTGACTGCCTTTTAGCTGCCTCACTTAGCTCTGGTAAAGGAAAGGGGCTCCTCCTTTGAATGGGGTGACAGGGCTTAGCAGCTTTGTGCTTTCAAACCATCAAACAGATAGTAAATCTCTTCCCAGACCTCCAAGACCCAAGAAGTCCATCAGCTCCTCTAAATAGTAAGGCTGTTCTAAGTTAGGAATCACTGTAATTAGGAGAAGTCATAATGTAGGTAATAACAATTAGAATCTTGGTCTATCAGCCTAGGATCCACCTGGACTAGATGATTTCTCATTTATTTCCTCCTGCAAGTGAAGTCACCTCATCCACTGTCTTTACTCTGGGACCTTGCCATGGCAGATTTATGTCATGTTAACACCTCTGTGCAATCAAATTAGTTTGCCTGTAGATGTAAACTTGTCTTATTTAAATAAATATATGTTAGATACTTACACAAATAACTTCCTAAGTAATAACTTTTACTTACAATAATTTCTATCCTTTGATAATATTTCCATAGTGACCCTGAACCATGACATGTGCTGAATCATGATGGGTCCCTTTGGCCAGTGAGGGTTTTCCCCTAAGCCCCTCCTTCCCTGCAAATGACAAATGAGTTGAAAACCTACCTCTCCAAGAAGAGCTTATGAAAAGGAAGGGCTTATAAGGATGGAGATGGAGATGGGGAAGGAGAAATACATAACTTTTCTTAGTATTTAAATGGTTGTCAAGGAAAAGAAGGTTCAGACTTTTTCGCTTACTCTCAAGCGATAGAAGGAGAATTAATGTATGGAAGCTGAGACAGAGCTGGGCTTACTACCAAAAACTAAAGAAATAACAAGAGGGAAAGAAAAAAATTCAAGAGCTGTCCAAAGATGAAATGGACTGCCCTGGAAGATAGCAAGTTCAGTATCTGGAGATACACACATACGTAAGGTATATGACCACTTAGTGAACACAAGATTCAAAAATTGAAATCATTGAACTAGGTAACTTTTAAGATTTATGACACTTAACACTTAGGCCTGACACTTTGAAATGGCACTCTTCTTAAGAAAAAAAGGGGCAAAGATAAATAATTGTAAGAGTGAGGCAATTCCTATTCCTCTAGTTTAACTACAACAAAGACCAGTGTGGCTCATTCACCTACAGTAAATTGAGGCCCTATCATTCCCCAAATAGTGCTTTATGCTAGTTATAAGCATTCTCCCATATAATGACTATTTATTGAGACTGTGTGTTATCTATCTACATTTACAATGTGCCAAATATGAGGATATTATGGTATAGACACAGATTCTTTCCTCATAGAATTTATAATTTGTTGGAAAAGATAAAAATCTAATTAGTAATTACAATTAAAATATGGGTGTTGAGATTGTGTAGATATAGGGCATTGTGATGGTCTTTGAACATGATGACGGAGGTCAGTTCAGTGTCTGCCTTCAGCTCAGACCATGATCTCAGGGTCCTGGGATCCAGCCCCATATCCAAGTTGGCTCCCTGCTCAGCGGGGAGTCTGCTTCTCCCTCTTCCTGTACCCCTCCACCCACTTGTGTGTGCTCTCTCTCTCAAATAATAAAATCCCTTAAAAAAAATAAACATGATGACAAATTATTTGATATTTCTCCTGTTGAGAGTTTGGGGCTAAATTCCCTTCATTTGAATCTGGTTGGGCTTTGACCAATAGATAAAATAGAAATAACACTATGTGATTTCTAGGTCCTGTGGCTTCTGCCTTGTTTGTTGGAAGATGAGTTTCTGGAGCCCTGAGGTACCCTGTAGGAAGTCCAGCTACTCTGAGCCCACTGTGCTTTGAAGAAGTCAAGCTTCAGAGAGAGACCAGGCAGAGCTCCAGCTAATAGTTTCCTGCTACTCCCAGCTTTCTAGTCATCCCAGCCCAAATGAAAGAGGAATTCACCAGAGTATTCCAGCTGCAGGTATTCAAGTCACTCCCAGCCATTCATGCCTTCTAGGCTGATAGTCCAGACATCATGGAGCAGAGAAAAGCCATTCTCCCTGGGACATGTCCAAACTCCTGACCCAATGAATCCATAAGCATAATAATAACATCATTGTTATCCCATGCCAATAAGTTATGGGGTGGATTGTAACAACAGTTCATCACAACAGGCCCATGAGGACATGTATTAAGAAGGCATAACCTTGTTTAGGGGCCAGAGAAGTCCTCTGAGGAAATCACATTTGAGCCAAGACATGAAGGAGTAAAAATTAGCTACAAGAGTGTTCTCGGAAGAAACAGTTTGAAGAGACAGTGGAGGCAAAAGAAATACCTGGGTCCTTCAGGAACTGGTAGAGTGTAGTAGTCCAAAAAGGAGTAGGATGCATAGGAGTCAGGTGGGAAGTAAAAGATGAAGTAGTCTGACCATGGTCATCTCATAAGCAATATCATGGCATCTGGGCTTCGTCAGAAGTGTGAAGATAAACCGCTGAAGGGGTTTTGGTATCAGAATCACGTGACTGGATGTGTTTGCATTGCAGGCAAGGATGAAATAGTGAGAAGTCAGAGCCTTAATTCTGGTGAGAGATAATAGTAGGCTGATCAGGATAGCCATAGGGATCAATATTCAAAAGGTAAATTCATGGGACTCACTAAGCCTTTGGCTATGAGAACGTGAAGTGAGAGAGGGAGGAGTCACCTAGGCAGTGGAGTGAGTAGTGGTATCGTTTACCCGAAAGGAAACAGTGGAGGAAGAACAGATTAGAAGGGGTTATGAACAGCTTGATCTGGGGCATGGAGAATTTGAAGTGCCAGAGAGACATCCATGTGGCAAAGCCAGGCAACAGTTGGTTAAACATTATCAGTAAGGAGGAGAGTATGGAGGGGAACTAATATTACCAAGTGAGTATTTTAATCCAGGTACTGTTATTTCCCTTGATCTGATAACAACCACGTGGGGTGTTCAGAGAGGTAAATTACCAGCTTAAGATCAGAGAGACAGGAAGTGTAGGGTAGACATTTCAATATAGATCTTCTTAATGCTAGTTCAAAGTAAAAGACACGTGGTACTACTTTCCACTTCAAAAAAAAAAAAAAAGTCGTAATGCTGGGTGATACTCTTTGGATTTAGAAAGCAGCAAAATCAGGGGCGCCTGGGTGGATCAGTGGGTTAAGCCGCTGCCTTCGGCTCAGGTCATGATCTCAGAGTCCTGGGATCGAGCCCCGCATCGGGCTCTCTGCTCTCTAGGGGAGCCTGCTTCCTCCTCTCTCTCTGCCTGCCTCTCTGCCTGCTTGTGATCTCTCTGTCAAATAAATAAATAAAATCTTTAAAAAAAAAAGAAAAGAAAAGAAAGAAAGCAGCAAAATCAGCATTTGAGACTGCCTCTCTAGTCCGTGTAGTGGGTGACCTGAAAAGCTACAGTTCTGAAAAGGGGCCAAAGAAAAAGAAAGCTGTCCCGCTGATCTAAGCCACAGTGCAGACAGCAATGCCACGTGGCCCCATGACACCATGGATTCACTGATGTATTCTGGATGATCAGAATGTTCGATAGAGCTTGGCTAGTGAGATCTTTAGGATTCGACAGCATACTCAGGCCTTCTTTGAAAGTTGTGATTTTTCTTTGAAGAACTAGCTCTTGGTTTACGGAGGGACCATGATAATTACTATAACTACCATTTGTCAAGCAGGCACAATGTGGTAGGCATCTTGTACCTGCTTCCATGTTTTAACTTTTTAATTTCTCATGAAAATCCAAATGAGATAGGTATTATTTTTTAATCTACCTTTTATAGACAAGGATGGGTATCGACTGGACTTTTGACTTTAAGACATCAGGTGACAATGAGATTCAGCTACTCATAATGAGCTGGATGCTATCTGAGACACCCGGCCGTAAAGCTGGACGTGACTGGCAGCACAGACTAAGGAAATGAAAGTAGATTGAGCTTGAGCATGAGCGTGACCAGAAGACACAGATAATTTGTATGAACAGGTATTTCACTGTCCACACTGACCTCCCTCTCTCAACACACACATCTGGCCCAGGGGGCATTCCCAACAACTAGTTGACTGGAGAAGGGAAAAATGAGCCAGTTTTATAGCCAGGTCTACACAAAAACTGGCCCCAAACAGAAGTAGACAGCTATGGTGGATAGCTCTGCTCTGAAAAATCCCTAAAACAAGGTAAAAAAGTGAAATCTTCCATGTGGGTATAATTTTAAGAGGACTGTCTCAGTGTACATTTTACCTGAGGTTAAGGACGAGTGACTGACACACATTAGGTGCTCAAATATTTTTAAGTAAATGAATAAATAATGAATTAATAATTTGTAGACACTAGTGAATGGTTTGGTCAGCTGGTTAGGGATATTGAAGGAATGTGATTGGAGGATTTGTGACGGGAAGATCCAGAGAGATTATGTGGATGGACCTAATGGAACTGGTTCATATTGTGGGAATAATTTACGAGTGGTTTTAAAGAATTAGGTAGAAGAGATGATCTGCTATAAGTGTGTCAGTCTTCTTCCCAGGCAAATGAGTACTTGTTCAATGGGCTCATAATAAAATTCTCGCAATGGTGGGAACAAGACTTATACATTTCTCAGGTACATGAATTTATCCTTATCAAGACTGATCTGGCTGCTGTCAGTATGAGCCCTTGACAGGGTAAAATACACCAGGGGAATTAGACAGTGTTAGCTGGTTATAACATTGTATCACACTCATTCTGTAATGGGAAAGGCAAGAAGAATTTGGACTTTCTTTCCCTGTATACCACATGTGCACTGTTTGTGCACTCCTAGTACATCCCACTAGATGATGCTTCTTCCTAAGAAACTCCCTTAACTGTGTAAGAAGTAAGGCAGTGGGCTGAAGCCCATATGCTGCTGTTCTTATTGAACAAAGAAATGGCCTCTTGAAGACTCAGATACGTCATAGCTGTGAGATAGTATTTCGTGAGCTTGGGTGCTATTTTACAGGAGGTGGTTTTGTTCTGAAGTAGTTGCCAATATATTGTGCTGTTTCTCAACACAGCCAGATCACGTACAGAGGGAATGGTGCTTTTCATTATTAGCCCTAAAGGCCCATTTCCAAAATCTCTTTTTCCCATCCCTGAAATCCTTATCTCTCCTGGTTTTAACTTTGAATACTGTCACTAGGAGGATAACAATGGTTACATTGAATTGGGAGCTGATACAAATATTTGCCTTTTGGGATTTATTATACCACTAAGTAACCAGGTAGAAAAGGAGGTTACAGTGGTGGAACAGTTGGCATCAGAGGGAAATAGGAATGCTGTTTTTTAATAGAGGCAAGAAGGAGATGGAATCCAAGGAGCTCCTAGGATACCTTCCGGTATTGCGTGGCCAGTGGTAAAAGTTATCATACACAAGCCAGTGTAAATCAACCCATTGGGTAAAGAACCTCACCCAGCCAAGATGCTGGCTGAAAGTAAAGAGCACATGTAACGCTTAGCAGAAAAGAAAAATCACAAATTTGAATTGTCATCTTGACTGTTTACTCAAGGTGTTCATCACCTGCCACATACACACACATATATCTGCATACATATAATATGTATAAATACAGATCTTCCTTGACTTACGATGGGGTTACATCTCAATAAACCCATCATACGTTGAAAATATTATCATTTGAAAATGCATCTAATGCACCTAATCTACGAAACATCATAGCTTAGCCTCACCTACCTTAAGTGTGCTCAGAACAATTGCATTAGATTACAGTTGAGCAAAATTGTCTTACGCAAAGCCTATTTTCTAAAAAGGTGTAGGTATAACTCATATAATTTATTAAATGTTATACTAAAAGTGAAAAAAGGAACGGTTGTGTGAGTGTAAGTGTATCTATCAGTTGTTTAGTCTTGTGTGGCTGACTGGAAGCTGCAGCTCACCGCCACTGCCCAGCATCAGGAGAGAGGACCACAATGCAGATCACTAGCCCAAGAAAGATCCCAAATCCTGAATTCATTTTGTATATATATGAGTTTTCTGTCTCCTTTCTTCATTTCTCTTTTCCTTATAATTTTACTTAAGACATGTTTATTGGTAGTAAACTAAAATTTATTCCATAGGTCATGGAATATTTGGATGGATCATAACAGAACCAGAGGACAATAAGGCAAAAAGATATCTCTTAGAGTTATATCTATTAATCAGAGTGTTAGGTGGAAGGAAATTTTTTTGGCAGTGTAGTATAAAAAGAAAAGTCTATTGATTTTGCCAACTACAGTTATAGACAGTAAGAGAACTTCTTTTTTTTTACTTTTCTTTCCTTTTCTTTTCTCAGCTTCTGAATCCCCCTCCTTCCTTTGAAGAAATCTATAAAATTATGTCAGATACTTGCTTTCCCACCTTTGCAACTAGCTCATGAGCATTTGACCTGGGTTCAGCCCAGGGGTGCTTCACTTGGAAGCCGGTGATGCAAAGAGGCAGGGCCTGTGTAGATGTCCATTGGCAGATGAATGTGGTGTATTTATATATACATGTGGTATGTGTGTGTATACACACACACACACACACACACACACACACACACACCATGGAATATTATGCAACCATCAAAAAAGTGGAAATCTTGCCACTTGCAATGATGTGGATGGAACTAGAGGGTATTATGCTAAGTGAAATAAGTCAATCAAAGAAAGACAAGTATCCTACGATCTCCCTGATATGTGGAATTTGAGCAACAAGGCAGAGGATAATGGGGGAAGAGAGGAAAAAATGAAACAAGATGAAACCAGAGATGGAGACAAACCATAAGAGACTCTTAATCTCATGAAACAAACAGAGTTGCTGGAGGGGAGGAGAGTAGAAGGGATAGGGTGGCTGGGGGGTGGACATCTGGGACGGTATGTGTTATGTTGAGTGTTATGAATTGTGTAAGAATGATGATTCACAGGCCTCTACCCCTGAAACAAATAATACATTATATATTAATAATTTTTTTTTTTTAAAGCAGGGCCTGTGGAGACACTGTGAAGACTCCTGGCAGAGCAGCAAGGCAGGGGTATGATTAAGAGCAGCACTGCCAACTAGGATGTCCAGAATCCAGAGATGGCAGTGGAGGAGGTGCAAGCCGTGGCATCTGGTGGTCAGTGGCTGGACTTGCTGGGATGATTCTGTGCAGGGAGCTGGAGTACAGCTTGACTCTTCTTATCTTCTCAGCCTCGGTTATTCCCAAGCATTTTCTAAGCTCAGGTCTGCAACTGATTCTGTAAGCTACCTTAATATAAAATATTTTTATTGCAAAATTCAAGCAGAAATGGTTTCTTATGTTTGCAAACTAGAACCCTAGTTAATACAAGAAGGCTGGGCTAGTTGCTTTCCAAGATTCTGCCCGGCTCTAAAATTACAAGACTCTGTAAAACTCATATTAAAATATATAAAATAAGAAAACAACCTAGATTATAAACATGTTCCTTTCACTAAGTAATTACTATTTAATATCATCTGATAGCTGTGTGTGTGTGTGTGTGTGTGTGCGCGCGTGCGCGCGTGCCCGTGCCTTACAGTAGTTCCAAGCAAAGGAAGGAAGGATAAACAAGTGCTCGAAGCTATATTGTATCCATCACAGTGGTGTTATTTTGTGAAAGCTACCATTACATTTCTCCTAGCCCATGGCTTTATACATCCTTCATTTAACCATGCTTGCTAAGTTTCTGCCTACCTAGCCCCACAGCTTTAGAAAATCTTCCTAGAGTTTATGCCTAATAGGTCAGTATTTCATTACCTGAAAGTCCTTAGTAAAACTCCCTAAGGAGTTAGCAATAAAAACCTCAGTAACTTAAAGAGTGTTTGTCCCCTCACTCAAAAATACTGTTTGGGGCATCAGAGGACTAGCATCCCTTTGCTGTAGAAATGACATAGCAAATTATTTGCCTCTACATATTGGTACAAATGTTGAATGGGAGAAAGGCAATGTGGTTTCAAAACAACCCAATCCCAAGTAAGAAATTTTTGAATATCTGTAGCATTCATTAATAATTACAATTAATTAATTAATTAATAATTAATAAGGCAAGATAAAAGTCTGTGTTCCTGTGGAGAGAATATGAGGTAAGTGATTCTTGAGAAAACCACAGCATCTAGCTATTCTATTTGAAATGGTAGCATCTGTGGTCACTTCATTGATACATACATATGAAGGACAAATAATGCTAAAAGGGTACTAAAAGGAAGCAATAATGCACATTTTGTATAAAAAAACGCATTATCAGGGGTTCTGAACATTGCCAGCCCTCTACCAAACACATACCTGCTGACATTCCACTTTATGTCCTAAGCATGTAACTGTAACAGACAGATCAACGTGGCATATGGTAGAAATCCTGTAGTTTTTTAATGAGCAAAGATTTCTAAAATCAAAAATCAAAGTTGTAAACAATAAATTAAAGCAACCCAAAGTACTAAACAAAAGATGCTCTCTGATTGTTGTGGTTTGGTAAGGATCATAAATCTAAAGCTGGACTTGATGATCAGGAGATAAATCGTCATCCAAGACCTCTACAATGACCCTTAGCTGAGCCATCTCTGCCCAGCTGGTGCTCCGTCTGCCCACTGGCACAAGCTTGCTTGTTTATTTTCACATTAAAATTACCGCACATTGCTTTGTTCATAAACTTCTTAGCTTCCCTCTTATGCTTGCTCAGCTAAGATTCATTCAAGGACCATTACAATTAAGTCAAATAATCTGTGTATTCATGTTCCAATGTATGAAAATACACACACACATACACACATACACACGTCATAATTCATTATGTTATACTGATGAGCAGGTTCTCAGTATTATTTTTAGACAGAATTACCTCTATGAGTTGGAAAATAGCATGTTGGCTACCAGTGGATTCTATTTCAATCTTTAAATTTTTAACTTGTGAAACATTTCTAATATCCTTTAAAAGACAAAACAGACAGTCTTACTAAGAACTCTATTTGTTTAATGCCTCACAGTGATCCTTGGTCGGCATCATTTGGCACATCTACTTGGAATGGAGATTTGGTTGACAGAGATTTAATGAACAAGAGCATTCCACTAATTTTGGGAAATCTCTTGCTGAGAAGCAAAAACATAACAAATGTTTGTAAAGTTTCTGTTAAAGTCACCCTAATAAACATACTCTTTAAAAAATCACAGATTAGGGACGCCTGGGTGGCTCAGTTGGTTAAGCGGCTGCCTTCGGCTCAGGTCATGATCCCAGCGTCCTGGGATCGAGTCCCACATCGGGCTCCTTGCTCAGCGGGGAGCTTGCTTCTCCCTCTGCCTCTGCCTACCACTCTGTCTGCCTGTGCTCATGCTCGCTCTCTCTCTCTCTCTCTCTAATAAATAAATAAAATCTTTAAAAAAAAAAATCACAGATTAGACTGTGAACCCACTTTAAATGTCCTTAATGTCTTCTAATACAACATGCTGAATTTTGCATATTGTTAAGAAAAGACACGGAAAATAGAAACATCTGGTTTTGCTACTTAGAAAATGCAATAATTGTCAATTCCCTGCTGTTGGCAAGCACCCCCAAACACACACTAGATTAACAAGGCCAATTTTGTGTTAGGAAGGCAGCTGGCTCTAGTTTCTTCCTTCCCAAATGGTCATCACCATCTTAAACTTCAAATATGTACTGTTTTGCAACAAAGAAAAACTCCTTTCTTTTGGAAACAATAACTAAATAACTAAACAACTAAATAATAATTTCTCCATTAAACACATACCCATGCACACGTATGCACACACATACACGTTTGCTTAGACAGAAACATGCAAGATTTTTGCTTGCAGAGGATTCTTGAATTGATAAACTCCTCCATGAATATGAAGTTTCATTTCCATGACTTCCCTGGACTATTTCAATGAGGGAATAGGATCAGAAGAAAAAAATTCAGAGGCAGGTCTACAAAAAGTGGAATCTTCTCAAGAATCCAATAGAAGATTTGGGTCCAGACTTCAAAAAGTATAAAAAGAGGTCTAGTATAATAGTCCTCAAACTTCACTGCATTTTAGAATCCCCTGAAGATTTTCATAAACTGTTGGGACCAAAATCCCATTGCCACAGGTTCTGATTTAATTGGTTTGGGTCCTGGCCTACGCATCAGGACTTTCAGACTTTTTCTGTTCTAGCAAAGAATGCAACTGGGGCCCTAGTATTACACTAGCATTGACCAATGTTGTTCTTATATCCTTACCTTCCATCTGTTGGTCATGCAAGCTTCATTCAGTCTTCTGGTTAAGAAATGTTATCCAGAGGGGCTACTTAGCCAAGGAAGTCTACTTTAGAAATCTTTAAATTATCCTCCAGAGCATATAGTTAAAAATTAAAATATGTTAAAGTTACTACAAGGGAGGTAAGTGGGACAGGCAGGCTTTTTATTAAATTGCAAGGAACAACAATGAATATAAATAAGTGAAAGGTCAGATTTACATACATCCTTGCAAAAATAATAATTGACAAATATGGAAGGAGAATATATGTTAGCTGCACCTCAGAGAGTGAACTTCAGAGCAGTTAGAAACTGAACATTTTAATAAGTGTTTACAAAATGTCATAATGACAAGAGGAGAGAGGGTCCCGTGCATTGAAGGGTGATCTAATTTCTGCTTATTTACTCCACAACTTTCAATGGTAATGAGAAGCAATGATGTTTTCTTCTCCTCCCTGTTCATGTCTCACATGAAGAATGCTCTGTAAAGGGGCACGTGGCCGGCTCAGTCAGAAGAGCATGCAAGTCTGGATCTCGGGGTTTTGAGTTCGAGCACCACCTTGCATGTACAGATTACTTAAAAATAAAATTGTGGGTGGCCCTGGGTGACTCAGTCGGTTAAGTGCCTGGCTCTTGATTTCAGCTCAGGTCATGATCTCAGGATTGTGAGATCACATCCCCTTTGAGGTCTGTGCTGCTAGGTGTGGAGCCTGCTTAAGATTCTCCCTCTCCCTCTCCCTCTCCCTCTCCCCATGCTTGCTCAATTGCTCTCTTGCGCTCGCTCTCTCTCTCTCTCTCAAATATATAAATACGTCTTAAAAAAAAAAAAAGCCAATTCCACCTGTCACTTTTTACATCTTTAAGTGTGGCTATGAGAAAATTTTAAATTATATGTGTGATTAGCATATATTTCTACTGGATAGTACTGCCTTGTCCCCTGGGGAGATAGAAGGATGGGATGAAATTGCATAGGGGAATGAGGACCCTGAAGGGTGTCAGAACCTATAGGCTAACCAGGCATTACATCCTTCCATTGAAGGAGGCTACCTGACCAGTCTGGAGTTGGTATTTTACACCACTAAATGGGTAGAGGTAATCTAAAATGAGATAATTTTGAAATGAAAGTGCTTGAGATGACTTTTAATTGAAAAGTTTTCATCTTTCTTCACTACCCTGCAGGAAGTGGTCTCATATAGAAGTTGAGATCCGTTATTATTCTTCACACATTTGGGAGTGGTGTGAGTAAATACTTGACCTCAGTACAAAGTAAAGTCTTTTACAGAATTCATATCATGCTTTTATATAAATTATGAACCCTACTTGGTTAATCATCCTGCATACATTAATCTCTCACCACCAGGAAAAAATATATATTGCCCTAGCAAAACAGATTTAAAAAGTAATGCTGAAATGGAATACTATTTGGAAATAAAAGGAAAAAAATAATACATGGTATAACATGGGTGAGCCTCAAAAACATTATGCTAAGAACCCAGATGCATTACATTTATATAAGATAGCCAGAAAAAGCAAATCTACTGAGACAGAAAGAGATTAGTGGTCATTTTGGGCTGGGAGTAGGATGGGGAATTAATGGAAATGGGCACGAGAGACCTTCCTGGGATGTTGTAAAGCATTTACATCATGATGTAAAACTAGACTATAGCAAGGGTTGTACACCTATACAAATTTACTAAAAATCATTTAATTGTACACTGAAAACAAGGGAGTTTATAATATATAAGTTGTTCTTCAACAAATGTTAATTTAATGTTAAAAGTAGCAAGATCAGGGCGCCTGGGTGGCTCAGTGGGTTAAAGCCTCTGCCTTCAGCTCAGGTCATGATCTCAGGGTCCTGGGATCGAGCCCCGCATCGGGCTCTCTGCTCAGCGGGGAGCCTGCTTCCCCACCCCCACCCCCACCCCCCCGCTTCTCTCTGCCTGCCTTTCTGCCTACTTGTGATCTCTTTCTGTCAAATAAATAAATAAAATCTTAAAAAAAAAAAAGTAGCAAGGTCAGTAGCTTCCCATAAACCATTCTAAATTTTTGCACATTGTTATGGAAAGATGTGGAACATAGACACGTCAAAAAAATTGAAAACTATCAGTAACCCTGCCTTTGGCAAACACTTCAGTATCAACCAATTTATTGTTAGGACATCAAAAATGAAATGTAAGTTATTTAGAAATTAGATAATGAAACCCGATTTCAAAACTTGTAGAACGCAGCCAAAGATACACAGAAAAAAAGGAACCCATAGCCAAATAAATTTATTAGAAAATAAAAGAGACTGAAAACTAACTAAAGCTTTCAACCTAAGAGGATAGAAATAGCTCAATAGTATTCAGAACCATGCTTCTTTCTCTGTTCTTCCCTCAAACTCCACTCCCAATGAACAAGTTATCATATTTCACCTAATCTAAATACTTGATGAACATTTGTCACCTCGGCATCCCCACGTCCACTTGCTAGTTCCTACACTTTTCCTCACACAGCTACTAAAGAAATTTAGAATCAGCTTCTTGGTCATCAATTTCTACTTATTCCAAAATAATTTCCAAGCCTTCACCAGAAAACAAACAAACAAACAAACTATGAAATCTTTTGCAGAAGTGAGAGAAGACTTGAACTGGAGAGCTATACCAGAAGGATGATCCTAGATTGGAGATTAAATTTGGTATGTATGTCAGCATTCTCTAACAAAATTGCAATGCGAACAATTAACAGGATTTTTTAAAATAAAATTAGACATAAGAATAAGATATCTTTGAGAAGAATAATGAGTGAACACTTGTTCTATCAGATAGCAAAACAGATTAAAACAGCACAGTATCGATGTAGAAATATAAATATAGATCAGTTTTATTTAATCTACTCAAGAGTCCATATGGATATGAAAGTTTAATTAGAAGTATAATATATAATAAAGGTGGCATTTCAATTCAGTGGGTTAGGATGAATCATTAAATAATTGGTGTTGACAGAGTTTGCTATCAATTTAGACCAAAAAATGAAAATCAGACTTTTAAGTCATATCATTCTTGGAAATAAATTCCAGATGGCTAAATTTTAGAAGAAATGTGGATAATACACACTATTTAAAAAAAATAAGTACATCTATTTGCAGGGGTGCTATATATCATTTTGAAGTTTGTGCTTTGCAAAAGTAATGCTGGCCCAGGAGTATAAATAGGGAATGGCATCCAGTTTTGTCACTGCTTGTCAAGCTGCCTGCCATGGTCCCCCCATCTTTTCCTAATTTGTCTATTCAGGTAGGGAATCTATGCATTTTGCCACCAGAACAGAGTACCGTTTCTAATTGGCACAAAAACCTTATCTGCTAGCGTAACCAATAAACAGTAGTTAATAGTAATAGGTTATTTGTAGATACATAAATGCTTTTTTAAACCCAATGATTGCTATAAACTGAACGTGTCCCTCTAAAATTCATATGTTGAAGTCCTACCACCCTCCCCCAATGCAATAGTGCTTGGAGATGAGGCCCTAGGTAATAATTAAGTTTAGATGAGGTCATGAGGGTAGGTCCTCTGGATGGGATTAGTGTCCTTAAGAAGAGACATCTTAGAGCTACTGTCTCTCTCCCCACCTATGGGCACAAAGCAAGAAACCACTTGTCTATAAGCCAGAAAGTGTTCTTCCCAGAAACTCACCATGTTGGTACCTTGATCTTGGGCTTCTAGTCTCCAGAACTATAAGAAAATAAATTTATGTGGTTTAAGCCACCAGTCTGTGGTACTTTGTTATGGCAGTTGGAGCTAATACAATAGTAGTATATTATAAAATGTATTGGGTTTTGTTTTTGTTTTTGTTCTTAAACTCATTTTTTTTGTATAGGTATATAGAGATAGTATGTATGCATATCTATCAATAGACAACTGATAACAGAAAGGACTTCTAGAGAAGACATTGTATGAGAGTAGTGATCAAGGGACACTTTTGCTTTAACCTCATATTTTTTATTTTTAAAAAAATGTCCTCATTGTTACATATTTTATCTAAAATATTAAAATGGGGGGGGCGTCTGGGTGGCTCAGTGGGTTAAAGCCTCTGCTTTCGGCTCAGGTCATGATCCCAGAGTCCTGGGATCGAGCCCCACATCGGGCTCTCTGCTCAGCGGGGAGCCTGCTTCCCTTCCTCTCTCTCTGCTTACTTGTGATCTCTGTCAGAAAAATAAATAAAATCTTAAATAAATAAATAAATAAATAAATAAATAAAATATTAAAATGGGTATTAAGGAGGGCACGGAGCACTGGGTGTTATACACAATAATTGAATCATGGAACACTAGATCAAAAATTAATGATGTACTGTATGGTGACTAACATAAAATAATAAAAAAAAAGAAAAAAGAGAAAATATTAAAATGCTTAAATATTTTTTTAAAGATTTTATTTATTTATTTGACAGAGAGAGAGAGAGATCACAAGTAGGCAGAGAGGCAGATAGAGACAGAGGAGGAAGCAGGCTCCCTGCTAAGCAGAGGGCCCAATGCGGGGGCTCGATCCCAGGACCCTGAGATCATAACCTGAGCCGAAGGCAGAGGCTTTAACCCACTGAGCCACGCAGGTGCCCTGTTTAAATATTTTTTTAAAGATTTTATTTATTTGAGAGAGAGAGAAAGCACAGAGGGAGAGTGAGTGAGAGAAGAAGACTCCCCACGGAGTAGGGAGCCTGATGCAGGGCTTGATCCCAGGACCCTGAGATCATGATCTGAGCTGAAGGCAGATACTTAACTGACTGAGCCACCCAGGTGCCCCAAAATGCTTAAATATTTTAAGAAATTATTGTTAGAAGGTATCTTGTGTTTTAAAAATTTAGTTGATAGTAATCACTTATATTTAATATGTACTACATTCACTACCTCTTTAATCCTTCCAACACTCCTAAGAAGTAGACACTAGATATGTCTTTATCGTACAAAGAAATTTAAGCACAGGGAAGTTGAATAACTTACATTGCTATAAAGATGTAAAAACTTGAAAAATTCACATCGCTATAAAGAATAGAGCCAGGAGGGGAGCCTGGGTGGCTCAGTGGGTTAAAGCCTCTGCCTTCGACTCAGGTCATGATCTCAGGGTCCTGGGATTGAGCCCTGCATCGGGCTCTCTGCTCAGCAGGGAGCCTGCTTCCCCCTCTCTCTCTATCTGCCTACCTTTCTGCCTACCTTTCTGCCTACTTATGATATCTGTCAAGTAAATAAATAAAATATTTAAAAAAAAAATAGAGCCAGGATTCTAATGTCAACAACTTGATTAAAGAACCTTCCCTCTTAACTTCTCTGGCATGTTCAGAAAGAAAATAGGGAAATGAGAAGGTTAGTGGAAACTTCGGTGAAAACAATTTCAATAAAATAAAATAACTCTTAACTATAGGAAATAAACTGAGGGTTGCTGGAGGGGAAGTGAGTAGGAGGATGGGGTAACTAGGTGATGGGCATTGGCATTAAGGAGGGCACTTGATGGAATGAGCACTGGGTGTTATATGCAATGGATGAATCACTAAATTCTACCTCTGAAACAAATAATACACTTATATGTTGATTAAATTTAATTTGAATAAAACATTTTAAAAATGAGGGCAAAATACAGAATATAACTGAGAAGGGAAACATAATTAATAAGTAAAATGAATCACTGAATCTTTTTATGTTGAACCACATGAAACTGCCAATACTTAACCATTTCTGACCTGCAGAAAAGGAATTTTCTTTTGGTTAGACCTAATCAATCTGCTAATTTATGAATATTGTTTTCAAGACACTTAGAATTAAAACATAGAAGAAGAAAATAAACAACAGAAAATTTTAAACGCTTAAGGCCATGTGTGTGTTTTTAACAGATCTGGAAAATGTTTTAAGCTTTTATTCTGATATTAAGAAAAAAATGTGCCTCTGGTTAAAAAATTAAACATGAGATTTGTGAACTGTATTTCAGTAGTAGAGAAAAAGTAATTATCCAAATCTCTTAGTGTCAGGGTGGTTACAAAAGAACACAACTTCTGATTCTTGCCAGAAGCAAAAGCAACCAACAGTTGCTCCATCTCCCTAAGTCACAGAATGAGGACAACACTTTCATCTACATTATCCAAAATTTTCTGGGGACTGTTTCTTGTTATATCATATTATCCTGATATTTTAATGACCTTCCTTACTGATTTCCCATTGGCATGCAAGTACTGGACTCATAACAATCCATATCTACAACATTTCACGTGAGTTGAAAACACAGATCATAGACCCCTAAAAGTTGATAGCTCACTTAGCCCTCAGAAGCTATCCAGTTCAATTTTACAAAGAACAAAGCAGAGCTTCACAGAGGTTAAATGAATGGTTTTAGCCAAGTCATACACTATTCCAAGAAGATTTAAGACTAAAACTCTGGTCCCCTGGTTCCTAGTCCTTAGTACTCTTTCTGCTATGTGTGATATGCCTATTTTTTCCTGTTATGTAATGCAGATTAATCTGATTTTCCTTTTCTTCTTTTCAATTGGAGTTCTGAGTCAGCTAATCTTGATAATTATTGAAACAGGAAGCAAAAGACTGAAATGGTTCTCTAATCAAAGAAACTCCCTGGCTATGAGAGGAGATTCTATTAGAAGCATGTCTGCTAGATGCTGGGACCTCATATCTCTTCATTTTCCCCACCCCCGTTAACTCCTGTGGCTCTCTTAATTCCCCAGCATAGCTTCAGACTATCCAACAAGCCTTTGACCTCACCATTGTCTTGCTCTTTAGTGGGATTTTTGTCTCTGACCTATGGCATGACCTACCTGCTGGTATCCACTTTATCTTGGTTTGTGCTTTTTGGCTGGTTTCTCATTAGCTGTTTCACCTCTTAATCTAGAGACTTGGCTTTGCTGTATTCTCATTTGTCTCCATAATAGATTAAACTGAACTCTAAAATCCTGAGATACCTAGAAAATTATGTAAGTTTCATCTGGAAAATCCTTGGGAATTGCCCAGCATCTGTGTGGAACTCCAGATTTACTCTGCAAGTTTGGTGGCTAGAGTTTGAGATAACTGTCCCATGACTCACAAAGGAATCTTCCTTGATAAAAGTGAAACTTGTTGTATAAAATGGTTATGTCTTCCAAGGTTATGTATAAGTCTAAGGGATAATTTTATTTTGTATTTATTTATTTATAATAAATAAATAAAGATTTATTTAGAGAGAGAGAGAAAGGAAGGGTCAGAGGGAGAGAGTACATCCAAGCAAATTCCTGCTGAGTGTGGATCCCAACTTGATCTCACAAACCATGAGATCAGGACCTGGGCCAAAACCAAGAGTTGGAGGCTTAACTGACTGAGCCACCCAGACACCTCTAAGGGGTAATTTTTTAATAGACTTTATTTTTAGCAAAATTGAGCAGAAAGTATGAGTTCCAGGCAAGGTTTTTACACTGACTAACCGTAAACTTATTGTGATTTCTGTTATGAAACAAAAGAGCTATTCTTAATTTATCTCTTGTGAAAATCTACTCAGAAGCTAGCTAACTAGATAACTATGCTAGTTACCAATTTATTGTCTGGCACAATGTTAAGCTATGTTAGAAATGCGTTCTGGAAAGATGCTGAAGAAGGAAGAGGCTTTCTTTTCTGGTTCCCCTTTTCTGGTACCCCTTCTTGCTCCTACCATATGGCTACCTGCTGCATGTGTGGGGAACTTACAATGGCCTCTGTGCCCATGGAGTTCCAATGGCAGCCAGTGGTCAGTTTCCCATCAAATTTGAGAGGCACTCCCAGGGTCAGATTCCCACTGAGTTTTGCAAGCATCCCAATGGTTGACTTCCAGCTTTGGCCTCCTACACTCAAGCAGGGCATTTCCTGCTTGCCCAGTGACTATGAACAAGTTCTGGTTGAGCCCTTTTAAAACTTCTCCACCATGCATTGGGCTACAACCATGCCTTCAACAATGAGGTCTGAGTCTTAACCATGGAGGTGGGGGTGGCTTCCATATTCTTTTTGTTTGTTTGTTTGTTTCTTTTCAGCATAACAGTATTCATTGTTTTTGCACCCCACCCAGTGCTCCATGCAATCCGTGCCCTCTCTGATACCCACCACCTGGTTCCCCCAGCCTCCCACCCCCCGCCCCTTCAAAGCCTTCAGATTGTTTTTCAGAGTCCATAGTCTCTCATGGTTCACCTCCCCTTCCAATTTCCCTCAACTCCCTTCTCCTATCCATCTCTCCTTGTCCTCCATGCTATTTGTTATGCTCCACAAATAAGTGAAACCATATGATAATTGACTCTCTCTGCTTGACTTATTTCACTCAGCATAATCTCTTCCAGTCCCGTCCATGTTGCCACAAAAGTTGGGTATTCATCCTTTCTGATGGAGGCATAATACTCCATAGTGTGTATGGACCAAATCTTCCTCATCCATTCATCCGTTGAAGGGCATCTTGGTTCTTTCCACAGTTTGGCGACCGTGGCCATTGCTGCTATAAACATTGGGGTACAGATGGCCCTTCTTTTCACTACATCTTTATCTTTGGGGTAAATACCCGTAGTGCAATGGCAGGGTCATAGGGAAGCTCTATTTTTAATTTCTTGAGGAATCTCCACACTCTTTTCCAAAGTGGCTGCACCAACTTGCATTCCCACCAACAGTGGAAGAGGGTTCCCCTTTCTCCACATCCTCTTCAACACATGTTGTTTCCTGTCTTGCTAATTTTGGCCATTCTAACTGGTGTAAGGTGGTATCTCAATGTGGTTTTAATTTGAATCTCCCTGATGGCTAGTGATGATAAACATTTTTTCATGTGTCTGATAGCCATTTGTATGTCTTCATTGGAGAAGTGTCTGTTCATATCTTCTGCCCATTTTTTTTATATGATTGTCTGTTTTGTGTGTGTTGAGTTTGAGGAGTTCTCTATAGATCCTGGATATCAACCTTTTGTCTGTACTGTCATTTGCAAATATCTTCTCCCATTCCGTGGGTTGCCTCTTTGTTTTGTTGACTGTTTCCTTTGCTGTGCAGAAGCTTTTGATCTTGATGAAGTCCCAAAAGTTCATTTTTGCTTTTGTTTCCTTTGCCTTTGGAGACATATCTTGAATGAAGTTGCTGTGGCTGATTAAAACGCTTCAAAGTATAGGGATAGAGGGAACATTCCTGAACTTCATAAAATCTATCTATGAAAGACCCACAGCAAATATCATCCTCAATGGGAAAAGGCTTGCAGCCTTCCCGTTGAGATCAGGAACACGACAAGGATACCCACTATCACCACTCTTGTTCAACATAGTATTAGAGGTCCTAGCAACAGGAATCAGACAACAAAGAGAAATAAAAGGTATCCAAATTGGCAATGAAGAAGTCAAACTCTCTCACTTTGCAGATGACATGATTCTTTATATGGAAAACCCAAAAGACTCCACCCCCAAACTACTAGAACTCATACAGCATTAAGCAACGTGGCAGGATACAAAGTCAATGTACAGAAATCAGTGGCTTTCTTATACACTAACAATGAAAATACAGAAAGGGAAATTAGAGAATCGATTCGATTTACTATAGCACCAAGAACCAGAAAATACCTGGGAATAAACCTAACCAAAGAGGTAAAGGAACTGTACTCGAGGAACTACAGAACACTCATGAAAGAAATTGAAGAAGACACAAAAAGATGGAAGACCATTCCATGCTCTTGGATCGGAAGAATAAACATTGTTAAAATGTCTATACTGCCTAGAGCAATCTATACTTTTAATGCCATTCTGATCAAAATTCTACTGGTATTTTTCAAAGAGCTGGAGCAAGTAATCCTAAAATTTGTATGGAATCAGAAGAGACCCCGAATCACTAAGGAAATGTTGAAGAACAAAAATAAAACTGGGGGCATCACATTACCTGATTTCAAGCTTTACTACAAAGCTGTGATCACCAAGATAGCATGGTACTGGCATAAAAACAGACACATAGACCAGTGGAACAGAGTAGAGAGCCCAGATATGGACCCTCAACTCTATGGGCAAATAATCTTCGACAAAACAGGAAAAAATATACAGTGGAAAAAAGACAGTCTCTTCAATAAATGGTGCTGGGAAAACTGGACAGCTATATGTAGAATAATGAAACTCGACCATTCTCTTACACTGTGCACAAAGATAAACTCAAAATGGATAAAAGACATCAACGTGAGACAGGAATCCATCAGAATCCTAGAGGAGAACATAGGCAGTAACCTCTTCGATATCAGCCACAGCAACTTTTTTTTTTTTTTAAGATTTTATTTATTTGACAGACAGAGATCACAAGTAGGCAGATAGGCAGGCAGAGAGAGAGAGAGAAGAGGAAGCAGGCTCCCTGGGATCATGACCCGAGCAGAAGGCAGAGGCTTTAACCCACTGAGCCACCCAGGCTCCCCAATCCATATTCATTTCTTCTATGGGAAACTTTCTTCAGCAGCGGGGGGGGTCTTCCTTAAAGTGCCCTTTATCTCTTTATATAATAGAGGTTTTCTATTAGAATTAGTGATTCTTTATCTTAAACTTTCCCTATTCAAATTACTGTGTTGTCTCTGGCTCCTTGCTGACACTGATTGATATGGTAAACTTAGAAAAGTGATTTTAATTTCTCAGGGTACTCATTCACAAAATGAGGACACTGGGTTAGTTGATCTCAAATGTCCTCTTCAGCTCTAAAATTACACTATTCCAAGAAATCCTCTGTGTTTTCCTACATAGGGTGCATTCTAAGTATACTAGAATTAATCGCATACACAGTATAATTGTGCATTGTCTTCCCCAGCCATAGTCACAATAAATGGGTCTCCCTTCTTTTCTGAATAATGGTTTCCTCCTTCTATGTCACCATATTAAGTCATAGCAGCAGCCAGTATCATTTCATGCACACAGTGGGCAATCAAATACTATGAAATTACCTGTGAGGGTTTGAACTTGGAAGCTATCTAAGTAACTAAATGACAAACTAGAGATTTGTGTATGAATATGAGAGACTGAAATACATTATAAGTGTGATTTTATCTATTTGTGAATATAAATATTGTAAGAATACTTTAAGTTAGAAAAATGCTCCCTGTTTACTCTAACCACCTCCATTACTATGCAATTTAGGATTTTTCTTTTACCTTTCTCTGTCTTTCACTGACTGTTCAGCCATTAATTTCTTCAGTTCTTCCAGACGCTGAAGATCTCTTATTTCCATTTCTTGCCATTTCTGTTCTTTTTTAGCCCAGTATTTTTTTATCTATAGTACAAATGATATATAAAATTTAAATTAACAATAGATAAGTCAAAATGAAGAGAAAAGTTATAACAACATATCTCCTGGTTCATATAGCCAATATTAAATTTAATGGCATGTTATCTTTTTTCATTTCTTAGATCTGCCTACAGTATATTGAAAACAAATAAAAATGAAAACATGAAGGTACATGTCTTGAGAAACTGCATTGTTTAACAACTTCTAAAGTGAAAATGTAACTTATGCTGAGATCTGAAGTTTAAATCTATGGTTAAAATAATTGACTTTCAGAGAACCACAATAGAAGCATGTTATCTCTAAAATCTATGATCTACCTGTTACTCAAGAATATTTTTATCCTCTTACGATAATGCAGTCTTTAACAAATACAGCATTAAACCTATTTTTACTTTAAAAGCAAGGGTTTATTTATGCTAATGGACAGCAGGATGTTGAAAGCTTTATGCTTCTGGGGAAGTGGCAGGAGATAGGTGGGAGGAAGGAGGAGAAGAAAAAATTAGCAGGGTTGTGATATATAGTAGTTCTGACTTATGTGGTAAAATAAAGGACAAATTTATCAAACTCAGAAAGGTGAGAGCTTTGTTCTTCCTAGACCTGTTTTACTTCCCTTCTCTGAAAATGGAGGCAGACTGAGAAAACTGAAAGCACTCATATGGATTTTCAGGAGGATGAAACAATTATTCAGGGTTCCCCTAGTTCCGCAGGTGGGACAGTTGAAGTTAATGCTTATTTGACAGAGGCCCCTTCAACCACTCTGGCTTGTCATGTTGTGTGTGATTCAAGAGACTGGATCTTGCTGGAAAAAGCAGAGTACCTCAATGGTGAATGATAGTGAGTAACTGCCTGCAGAAGGTCTGTTGTGGAAGACACTAATTAATATGCTTGTTTCTCCCCCGCTAGACTTCAGAAAATGTGACTTATTTTGGTACTTCCAACATTAATTAAGGGTTTAGACCATAGTATATACCAAAAAAATTTTTGATTGATGAATGAATTACACAATTGTGAAACTTTTTCTATAAAATTTTCTACAAAATTTATTTCTACAAAATTTCTACAAATTTATGGTTTCAACTGAATCTTCATTAATAACCAGCATTCCTTGTATGAATTCCTGGTTAATGACTCTTAATTTCTCATGGCTACATTCCAAAACCTGTTCACTATGTTAAGATCTATAACTACCTCTTTCTTCACTTTTACCAGGAAAAATGGAGGCTCTAAATGATACCTTTCTTGATGCCTTGCCCCTCAGAAGAAGAGATGTCATTCATTTGTACAAGATGGGTTCCAGATTCTACTCCCCATTTCTGTCTTCTCCATAACCTTACTCTATCATCTACCTCTCTTCCTTTCGTACCTTCAATCTCTTTGTCTGTGCTGCTTCCTTCTCCTCACATGGAAATACGTACAAATCTCACCCATTTACAAAATTTAAAATAATTTTCTTTAGATACCCAAGACTGTCCCTTCATTGTTCCTTTTTCAGTCAAGCATCTTAGAATACTTATTGTTCTTGAATTTCACATCTCCTATTTTTATTTCTCATCCATGACTTTCCCACCTCTGCCTTCCCACCAAATTCACTAGTCTCACCAGTGACAAACTAAATGAGCAAACTAAATGATCCTTCTCAATCCTTATTTTACATAATGTCTCTTGTGTATTTAATTCTGTCACTGTTATCTCCAGTCTTAAGATATTACTGACTTTGGTACTCATTTGTTCAGCAAATATTTATTGAACACATGCTTTAAGCCAGGTACTGTGCTGTGTACTTGGGATATGATGCTTAAAGAGAAATAAGGCCTCAGCCTCATAGAGCTGGGACTTCTAGAAAGAGAGAGAGAAAGAGAATAAACACATAAATGAATGAACAGAATATTACATGTCAAGTTCCAAGAAGGAAATAAGTATAGTAATGATTAATTTGAAAATTTGAGGTAGAATTTTCATTAGAAGGCATATTTTTGTAATGACATTTGAATCAAAACTTGGAAGATGATTGTGAGACAATGAGAATGATCACCACAGAAGTGGGAGCTCTAGGTACAACAGCATTGAGTAGGGAAAGACCTTGTGCATTTTCAGACTGGGAAGAAGCCAGTATGGCTGAGCATGTGGTATGAGTTAGAAATGGAAGTGAGACTGAGAAGCTAGCTGGGGGCTAAGTGATTAGGTGAGGATTTAAGGTCTAGAAACAAGGAAAAGCTATTGAAGAATTTAAAGCAGGGAGTGACATTATCTGACTAATATTTTTAAAAGGTAGTTCTGGATATTGGGTAAAGAATGGATAGTAAAGGAGCAAAGGAGAAACAAGGAGACCAGATAGAAGAATAAGGCAAAAATGATCACTTGGACCAGGAGATGAAGGGAAGTGTGCAGACTTGAGATGGCTTTTGAGTGGAGCCAGACTGCTCACTGGGGGATTGGGTATGAAGTTTGAAGAAAAAGGGAATCTAGATTTTTGCTAGAGCAACCAGTTGAATGATTAAACCAATAACTGAGATGGAAGATTAGAAGAATAACAGGTTTGGGAAAGAAAGACAATCAGGAGCTCAGTATTGAACATTGAACAATTGACATGACTGTAAGACCTTGAAGTGAAGACTCCAAATAAACATATGGAGGGTGCAGATGGGTAGCTCAAGGGTTGATTCAAGGATGGAGATCTGAATTAAGGAAATATCCACTTAAAATGGTATTTGATGCCACAGGATTAGATGAGCTCTCTAGGGTGAGAGCATAAATAGAAGAAGATGACCATGTACTTTCTTTCCTATCTGCCTTTTGCAAAATTTCTTAAGTAGGATGACATCCTTTCCCTCTTCCACCTGTCAGTTTTACTCTACCCTTACTATCAGAACAAACGTCATCTCCTCCTTGAATCACCCTCTGAACCCTTCCAGGAAAATATCTTAGCTCCATCCTTGACACACCAACGACCTCTGGTGAAGGTTTATACTCTCCATTTTGTCCTGCCTTGAGTTCCTTGATTCTGCCACTGGATTGTTACTGATATATTTAGGTATTTACTATATGCCCAGCATGGTCTACCCTGCCTGTAGCCTGCTAAGTCCCTCCTATCCATTCTTTAAGACTCAGTTTTAGCATTGCTTTCTCAGCCTTCCTCCTTCTCCCTCTCCTCCAGGCATAAGTGTACCTTCTAAGGCACTATTTATGTATCCTTAGCATAGCACTTTCCATATTGGTCTGCATTATTCATCTTTGTATTATAGTATCTTGTATCATGTCTGACACAGAGCTTAATTGATCATCATTAGGTGAGTGGAAGCTTCTTCTGGTCTCTGGTCCAAGAATATCAAAGTTGTGGATGGGAACAAGGCCAGCAGTTTTAGTTGCAGGATGGTAAAGTCTGAACTAAGGACTTCCCTAAGGACAGTTCCATTCACTTTTTGACAATTAATAGAAGCAGGAATTGTGTGTCAAGAATTATTGACTTTGAAAGCCTCAAACTAAAGTTAAGGCTAAGGAAATTCAGCTAGTTCTTTGGGACATTTGTTGAGACACAGATTTCAAACATGCTGTTTTTTACTTTTTGAGTGATCCTTATGACATTCTAGGGATAGGAAAATCAGAAAGTAAGTTCAAGTAATAAGAGTTGAATTTAAAGTTTCTTCCTTGACTTTCACAGATGACATTTTCAGGAAAAGCTTGCTTTTTTGAAAAACAAAACAGGACTTCATTCCCCCCCACCAATCTCCTCGTATTATCTCAGATTCATATTGGATGTTCCCCTTTCACAGTCCTACAGTTTGCTCGTTTTGGTGAAGTTAAGCCAGTAAAGGTGTAAATAAACCAAAGAAACTATTCTGTAAAATAATGCTATGCTAACTTTTCAAAGAGTTTGAGATCATTTTTTTTTAAAGATTTTATTTATTTATTTGACAGAGAGAGATCACAAGTAGGCAGAGAGGCAGGCAGAGAGATAGGAGGAAGCAGGCTCCCCACTGAGCAGAAAGCCTGATGTGGGGCTCAATCCCAGAAACCTGGGATCATGACCTGAGCCGAAGGCAGAGGCTTTAACCCACTGAGCCACCCAGGCGTCCCTGAGATCATTTTTACATCCCATCTTACCTTTCTAATCTTCCAAACATGTTTCCTGTTAAAAATTCCACTAGGACACAATGTTTACAGCATTAGAGTACCTCAAAGTTTAATTCTAAAAAAGCTTAGACTAATACTACACAACCATTAAATTATATTTTTTCACGCCCTCAGTCCAAGAATTATTATAATTCAGCATAAAATAAGAATTTCTTGTTTACACACAGAAAGCAAAATGGTAGGACTAAAGCATTGTAGAAGGAAGATAGTTTGGTTTCTGATTTCAAGCAATCTGTATGTTGTTGAATCTTCGAACAAATAAACTTCTATACTTTGTTCCCAGGTCATTATTTCAAGGGCTTTATAGACTTATTCAGAAGGAGGTCATAATTCTTAACTAGATGCTTAAAATATATGAAATAGGAAATCCAAAATATCCAATTCCATTACTCATAAGCCACTGAGATAATGGACTTTTAGTCCATTTTCTAGATTCTAATTTACTTAGCTAATTCTTTGCATCTTACAGATCTTTCTACTTTTGGTATGGAATATGCACCCTCACAAAATAGAGATATTGTTACATGGAAAAGCAGCAGGTCCTCTTAAAAGAAAATTATTGTGCTTTTTTTTTTTTACTTTAACTTTTTTTTCCATTTGCTCCATTTAGATCAGCCTGTATCCCATAAAATCGCCGCCAATTGAAGTATGACTATTCTTTCCTTACAATCGATTTGATAAGCATCTAGATTTCATCACATAATCTTTCACACATTTATGTGAATTTCTGAAGGGTAAGGAACATGCTTACACTGTAATACGTATTTGTATCTAGTACTGCATCTTGCAATACATGATATAACCTCTGCTAAATAAATCCAGTGACAAACAATATAGAAAAGCAACACTGAACAAAACTCTTCTTATTTCAACTTATATAAAACCAAAACTACTAAAAAAGTATTCAATTAGACAATAACAACAGACAACAAACAATCAGTGGTTCACTCCACTAACTCATGTGTGGGGGAGAAGTGCATTTAATCTCAAAAAAGCCTGGGGGTATGGTATTTCTCAAGATAGGTCATCTATGAGGGTCAGATTAAAGATTTTTTTCTTCTTCTAGAGAGGGACACTCTGTCACCCTATCCTCAAAACCTTTCAGCCAACATCATCTCTTCTATAGTTTATGGTATAGAGAGCTCTGTGGGCTTCAACCCAGGACCTGGTGAAGCTTCTCAATAAAAATTCGGCCCCAAAAGAATTACTTTGCATTGCACTCTTTATGCAAACATTTGAACACTCTTTATATGGGTAAGAAATCAAAATAGAAAGTCAAATCTGCAAACTTCCTGCCTGGTTATTTGAATAGATCTCCTTTCAGTCCACAATTCAGACTATTTGTATTTCAGCTACTGACCAGTATCCTAAACTTGAACATTTTTGCCACCAATCTCCAACCTGATAAACAAGTACATCCACCACTGGTAAGAGGGTAGATTGACACACTCTTTCTAAAGAATAAGTAAGAAAATCACTAGCAAAAAGCCTCAAGGATTAAGAAACAAAGTTTAGAATTAATAAGCAGGGACATATGCAAAGACTTAGGTATCAGTATATTCATTACAGCCTTAAAATGGTGAAAGGTTGGAAATAATTTAATACTCCAAAATAAAGTGGTTAAATGCAATATTTCACATGATGAAACACTATGTAAACACTAAAAAATATGTGGTAGGAAAACAGGGGAAATATATAAGATTTATTGATAAATTTTTAAAATAGGTTAAAAATAATATATGCAGTATGATTCTAGTTAAGTTAAATTCCCCATGTATGTAGAAAAAGGAATATAAGTCACAAAAAACTGAGGGTTGCTCGGGGAAGGGGGGTTGGGAGAAGGGGGGTGGGGTTATGGACATTGGGGAGGGTATGTGCTATGGTGAGTGCTGTGAAGTGTGTAAACCTGGCGATTCACAGACCTGTACCCCTGGAGATAAAAATATATTATATGTTTATAAAAAATAAAAAATAAAAAAATGAAAAGAAAAAGAAAAAGGAATGTAAGAACACTTAATAATTTTCTTTTGGTACTGGTTTAGGAACTGGGGTGACTTTTATTATAGTCTGTGTGCTTGTTTGTATTTTCCAAACTATCTACAATAGACATAAATACAATTACAAAAGTATGTTTTTTGAAAGTCTGGCCAACAAAAAAAATCAATGTTTAGAAGGAACGTCTAAGGGACATGACTATTATTCATTCCAGAAGTTTCCAAACTCTATTTCTATACCAAGTCAGATGACAAGAACATTGAATATTCCTGTATATAACATTTTCACTTTTTATCACTCTTGCATGCAGCATCACTTTCACTTTCTAGAGAAAGTTTCACAGGACTATGGTTTAATTTTATATCCTAGGCCTTATAAAGGTTGATGCAATATCATATGAGGATTGATTTAGATTCTTCTGTAAAGCAGTTCTACTAAAAATGCTATCCACTGGGTGGTTTGCTTCCCTCCCCCCCAGTACATGCTGTCAGCTCCTGATGTGCTAGGATGTTGTCTATTATTAGCAAATAAGAGCTAAAAGCTTCCTTTTAACTTTAACCATGTTCAATTACAGCACCCCTTTTTAGTCCTGGTTTGCTGACATAACTATATTCCCATCCTCTTAATTTTTTGTCTTACATTCTCTTACTAATTTTCTATTTTAATGATTCTTAATAGGAAACAGATGGCATGCTCAAAATTAGAATAAATGAAAAAGAATATAATAAGGGGACAATTGACAAAGGAGGGTTGGAATTCAGGGCAATCATAAGACATCATGCAATAGCTGAGCTCCTTTATCACCAATACCAGAGTCAGAGAAAGCTGTGTGAGGAGGGCCACCGGACAGGAGGGGCTGAGAACTTTGGTGGAGGACATAGCTGGTCATCACAACTCTGCAGAGCTAGGAGCTGGGGAAACAACTCTCCCAACGTCAGTCTCCTTTCTCATCAACATCTCTAGTGTTCATTTGACTGAATCTGACCAGAACCAGAGGGCAAGGGAGTTGTACAAGACAACTAAAAAAAATGGAGAGTAGGTATGACCCAAGGGGAGGGTGTTCAGCACAGTCGTATTAATGCCTCTTATTATAATTTGGAAGTAGGTAATGTCTATATGCATAGATAAATTATATTAATCTCTTTTAGGTGGTGTTCATTTTGGTCATTTATGAGAGCATTTTTTCCACAGCAGAGCTGTCTACTTGAATTGGCAATAGCTGTTTTGTGCTGTGATGTAGTCTTATGCCCTTAGAACAATGATGAGCCAAGAAAGTGTTTTGGGGTAAACACATTAGTTATCTCCCTCTTAATTGAAATGCCAGGTAGATTAAAAAATTACTGTCATGTCTTCTTTAGAAGTAAAGTCTATTTTCAGTATGGGCATTGAAATATTACATAATGATCATGTCATATGTTGATATTGTTAAAATGAATTTGTCTGTAATCTTGTTTAATTTCTCTCTTTTCACTGTTCATTAGGAAGGGAGTATATATACTGAGGATGTTGTATTTCACAACCTGAGGTGTCACGGAGACTGAAAAGTGGAAAGTAATCAAACCTCAGAGTCATTCAATCATAACTTCTTGGAGCTGAGGTGATTTTAGCAATCATTTAATCCAAACACCTCATTTTACAATTGAGGAGGCAAAATCCCACAGAGCTGTATAACTTGCCCAAGGTCATCCACCTTTTTTTTTTTTTAATATTTTATTTATTTATTTGACAGAGAGAGAAAGACACCAAGAATAGGAACACAAGCAAGAGGAATGGGGGAGGGGAAGCAGGATTCCCGCTGAGCAGAGAGCCTGATGTGGGGCTTGAGCCCAGGACCCTGGGATCAAGACCTGAGCCAAAGGCAGATACTTAATGACTGAGCCACCTAGGCACCCCCCAAGGTCACCCACTTTGTTAGGTCCTCCTAGTTCAGCATATTTTCCTCTATAGCTCAGCATTAAAGTACAGCTGCATACTGCTCGTTCATTATATTCATTCATTCAACTATTATTTGGTGAGTGCCTTGTGTCAGGCACTGGAGATAAAACAACGAAAATAGAAAAAAACCTCTTTTTTTATTGTAGAAGAGAAAGAGAAAACAGTCAATAGATAAATAAATGGGTGTCAGGTGGGATGATAAGTGCTAAGAAAAAAATAAAAGTAGGGCAAATGAACAAAGTGACAGAAAAAGAGGGTGCTATTTTAAGTTTGGTAATTGAGGATGAAGTTTGTCTCTGTTAACACGATATTGGAGTGAGACCCTGAATGAAGTGAGAGTGAGTTATGCAGACATCTGGAAGGGTAGTATTCCAGGCAGCAGAACAGCCACTGCAGAAGCCTAAGACGACATGTGCCAGGGTGTTGGAAGAGGAGGAAGTAGACTGGTATGGCTGGCACAAGATGACTTAGGGGGAAAGTGGCAGGATATAAGATCCAAGAGATATAGAATGTAATGCAGGAAGTGACATAATCTGACATGAATTTTAAAGACATTTCTTTGACTGCTGTGTGGAAAATGGCCTGGAGAAGGAGAATGGGAATGGAAAAGGAGGAGGCAGAGAAACTAAGAGATTAAGAAGTTATTATAATAGTTCCGATTTAAAAGGTAGAGCCTTTGTTTATGACAATAGATGAAGGTATCGGTAGGAGGTGTGCAAGGGGAAAAGTAAGAGTCAAAGATAATACCAAGGCTTTTGGTTGGAGCACTAGGAGAATAGTTTCCATTTGTTGAGAAAAAGAAAACTGGGGAAGGGGTAGGTCTGCAGGGAAAAACAAGAATACATTTTGGGCGTACTATATTTGAGGCAATAGGATGCATGAATTTGGAGTTCAGGAGAGAAGCCTAGACCAGAGATGTTAATTGCTATTGTCAGCATATAAATGACATCTAAATAATACTGCATTGATTGAGATCTCCTAGGAAGTACATATACTTAGAGCCCATAGGGCACTCCAAGGCCCAGAAGTTAGAATGATGTGGAGGATCCATCCAAGTTTATTGAGGAGAAACCAGTGAGGTAAAAGAGCAAGGGGAGATAAAAGCAGAGAGAATGGCTTCCTGGGAGCCAAGTATCAAGTTTTCCAAGGAGGAGGTGGTGATCACTTCTGTTTCAATAGTTCAAATAAAGTGAGGACTGAGAACTGACTCCTGGAATGAGCAATATGGGATCAATGATGACCTTGGTAATCACAGCTTTGCTGGAGTGGTAGGACAAAATAGCCCATGAGAGAGTGAATGGAAAGAAGTTGGAGACAGTGTGTAGGCATAGAATGGTACAATTTCTAAGGGAGGAGGTATGGGGTCAAGGGAGAGTATTTTTTTAAATAGAAGTCATAATGGCATATTTGTAGGTTAATAGGAAAGATCTAGAAGAGAAGAGAGAAATGGTGGTGGGAGAGAGATTGGGATGACCTTGAATAGGAGAGAGAGGATAGGGTGTAGTGTATGAAGGGGCTGGCTTTAGGAGCACAGATACTTCATGCATTGTAAAAGGGAAAGTGGGTAATGGGTACAAATTCTGATCGGTTGGTAGATGTGACACTGGAAGCCTGTGGAGATTGTCTTCTTGTTAAATAAGATACTGAATGGTTAAAAAAAAAAAATCACATCTAAATCATTATTTTCTTTGGTCTCCTTAACAAAAGAAGAGCACCAAAGAAGCAATGAAAGTGGTTTTTAAAATCCATTCATAACACATGTCTTACACTTGACACTTCAATTGTGATCAAACTATAACGGTGTATGTAAGTGATGAATCACCACATTCTACACCTGAAATAATATTGTACTGTATGTTAGCTAGCTGGAGTTTAAATAAAAACTTGGGGGAAAACACCTATAATTGTGTGGTTTCTTATAAATTGTTTAGTCATAGTGTTTCATCAGCCCAAGGAGAGAAATCCTGAAGAAATATTAAGAGGAAAAAGGAGACAGACACAGTGATACTCTTTGCGCATATAGAACAACAAATACTCCTAGTAAGCAGACGACTAAAGAGTTTTAAAATTATCAGTTTCCTACCTATTTAGAAACTCTGAGTAATCTAGAACAGGGCCAACGCCATGAAAATGACCCTAAAGCAAAAAGTTTTAAACTGAGTTTTCTCAAAATTTATTAATCACAAAACTAATAGCAAACAGCAATCACAATGGTGCACAGCATAGCACAGTGTTTAGAATCACGAACTGTGGAGTTAGTCCTGCTGAGTTCAAATTCTGAACCTCTTTATGGTTGTATGACTTTGGGGAAATTATGTACCTTCTATGTGTCTCAGTTTTTTCTTTTATAAAATGAAGATCACATTAGTACCTTGCCCTTAGGGTTGTCAAGAAGATTAAATGAACATAGAACAGGGCCTTGCATGAACCAAGCATTGTATAGATGTTTATTAATTAAATCAAATCACCATGAATAACCAAGACTTAGACAGAAAATATACCCAAAAATTGATACCTGGGGTTAATTTAAAAAAATTTTAAAACTGCCTATTGAAAAATCTCTTCCAAAGATACATACATCTGGCTCTTGACTAATCCAGGTTGCTTTTTTTCCCCTCTCCATCTGACTTTCTTAAAACTGTGTCCTGACAAAAAATAGGAAGATCCTATCATCACGTTTTTGTTTTAGTTTTACTTTTCAAAGAGAAGTTCTAGTAGAAAATTTCATTTTTTTCCAGTTTTATTGAGAAATAATTGGCATACATCCTTGTATAAGTTTAAGGTGTGTAGTATGATGGTATGATTTACATATTTAAGATGATTACCATAATAGTTCAACTAACATCCGATTTCTCATATGGATCCAATAAAAGGAGAAGAAAGAAGAAAAGAATAAAGGGAAAATATTATTTTCTCCTTGTGATGAGAACTCTTACTCTCTTTTAAAGATTTTTAATTATTTATTTATTTGTCAGAGAGAGAGAGAGAGTGCACAAACAGGCAGAGTGGCAGGCAGAGGCAGAGAGAGAAGCAGACTCCCCGCCGAGCAAGGAGTCTAATGTGGGACTTGATCCCAGGATCCTGGGATTGTAACCCCAGCCGAAGGCAGCGGCTCAACCAACTGAGCCACCCAGGTGTCCCAAGATTTACTCTCTTAACAACTTTGTATACACCAGTGTTAGCTATGGACACCATGTTGTACATTAAATATCTGTAATGTGTCGTTCTTATAACTGAAAGTTTGTACCTTCTGACAATCTTCCACTAATGTCTCCTCCTGCCACCCCTCCTTGTGATCATAAGTCTGATCTCTTTATCAGAGTTTTTCTTTTAAGATTCCACACAAGTGAGATCATATAGTATTTACCTTTCTCTGACTTCATTTAGCATAATTACTTTCTCTGGCTACACTTAGCATTATGATTTCACTTTCTCTGTCTTCATTTAGCATAATGCTTTCAATGTCCATCCAAGTCATTGCAAATGGTTTATTTCCCCATTTTTAATGCTGAAAATATTCCATTGTGTATATACACCATGACTTCTTTATTCATTCATCATGTTTCCATATCTTGACTATTGTAAATAATGGTGCTTTGAACATGGGGGTGTAGATATCTTTTTGAGTTAGTGTTTTTAAAAGTGTTTTATTTAGGGTGCCTGGGTGGCTCAGTTGGTTAAGCGACTGCCTTCAGCTCAGGTCAAGATCCTGGAGTCCCAGGATTGAGTCCCACATGGGGCTCCCTGCCCAACAAAGAGTCTGCTTCTCTCTCTGACCTTCTCCCCTCTCATGCTCTCTCTCACTCTCTCAAATAAATAAATAAAAATCTTTAAAAAAAATAATAAAGATTTTATTTATTTATTTATTTGAGAGACAGAGAGAGAGAGAGAGGGAGAGAGAATGAGATGAGGGGAGGGTTAAAGGGAGAAGCAGACTCTCTGCAGAGCAGGGAGCCCAATGCAGGACTTAATCCTGGACTCCAGCATCATGACCTGAGCTGCAGGCAGTCACTTAACCAACAGAACCACCCAGGTGTCCCTGAGTTCGTGTTTTTGATACCTTTGAATACAGCCTCGAAAGTGGAATTTCTGGATTATATGATAGCTCTATTTTTAATTTTTTTGGATCTTCCATATGGTTTTCCATAGTGGCTGTACCAATTCACATAATCTCGCCACCAGTGCACAAGTGTTCCCTTTTCTCCACATCCATGCCAGTGTTTGTTACTTCTTGTCTTTTTGATGATGGCCATTCTAAAGAGCATTAGGCAATATCTCATTGTGATTTTAATTTGCATTTCCCTAATGACTAGCGATGTCGAGCATCTTTTCATGTACCTCTGGCCTTTTATATGTCTTCCTTGTAGAAATGTCTATTTAGATCCTTTTAAAATGCCTAAATTTTTAATTGGGTTATTTTGTTTTTGCTGTTAAGTTGTATGAGTTTTTTTTAATATATATATTTTGGATATTAACTCTTTATCAGATATATGGTTTGCAAATACTTTTTCTCATCCCATAGGTTGTCTTCATGCTTTGTTGGCAGTTTCTTTTGACTGAGAACTTTTAGTTTGATGTAGTCCCACTTGTTTATCTTTTGTTGCTTGTGCTTCAGGTTTCATACTGAAAAATCATTATTAAGACCCATGTCAAAGAGCTTTGTTCCTGTTTCCTTCTAGGAGTTTCACAGATTCAGGTCTTATATTTAAGTCTTTAGTCCATTTTGAGTTAATTTTTGTGAGTAGTATAATATATGGTTCCAGTTTCATTCTTTTACTTGTGAATATCCAATTATCCCAGCTACATTTATTGAAGAGACTATCTTTTCTCCAGTGAGTATTCTTGGCTCTCTTATCAAGTGTTAGCTGACCATATAGGGTTGAATTTATTTCTGGGCTTTCTATTTCGTTTCATTACTCTATTTGCTTATTTTTATGCCAGTACCCCCAATGTTTTGATGACTATAGCTTTATAGCACAGCTTGAAATCAAGAAGTATAATACCTCCTGCTTTGTTCTTTCTCAGGATTTCCTTGGCTATTCAGGGTCTTCTGTGTTTCCATATATATTTCAGGAGAGTTTTTTCTACTCTTATAAAAAATGCCATTAGACTTTTGATAGTGGTTGCACTGAATTTATAGATGGTTTTCTGTAGTACTGACATATTAACAATATTACTTCTTCCAATCCATAAACATGAGATACCTTTCCATTTATTTGTGTCATCTTCAATTTCTTTTGTCAGTGTCTTGTAGATTTTAGCATGAACACATTTCACTCCTTAGTTAAATTTGTTAAGTATTTTATTGTTTTTGATGCTTTTGATGCTACTTGTAAATGGAATTGATGTCTTTGTTTTTAAAAATTTCATTTTTACTGTATAGAAATGTTACTGATTTTTGTATGTTGATTTTGTATCCTACAACTTTACTAAATTTACTGATTAGATTTGTCAGTTTTTGGTTGAGACTTTAGAATTTTCTATATATAAAATTATGTTATCTGCAAATAGAGACAATTTTATTTCTTCCTTTCTGATCCTGAAGCCCTTCCCTTCCACCCTTTCTTCCTTTTCTTTCATTGTCTGATTGCTCTAACTAGGACCTCCAGTACTATGTTGCATAAAAGTATAAGAATGAGAATCCTGTGTTACTGATGTTAGAGGAAAAGTTTAATCCTTTCACCATTGAGTATGATGTCAGCTGTGGGTTTGTCTTATATGGCTTTTATTGTGTTGAGATATCATGAATGGATGTTGAATTTTGCTGAGTAATTTTTGTGCATCGACTGAGATGATCATATAATCCTTTCCTTTCATTCTATTACTGTGATGTATCACATTGGTTGATTTACACTTGTTGAAACATCTTTGCATCCCAGAGATAAATCCCACTTGATTATGGTGAATGATACTTTTAATGTACTTCTAAATTTAGTTTGCTAGTATTTTATTGAGAATTTTGGCATCTCATTCATCAAGATATTGACCTATAGTGGTTTTTTTTTTTTTTTTTTTTTTTTTTTCTAGTTTCCTTTCCTGATTTTGGTATCAGGATAATGATGGCCTCAAAAAATGAGTTTGGGAATGTTCTCTCCTCATCAAATTTTTGGGAAAAGTTTGAGAAGGATTGGTGTTAACTGTTCTTTACATGTTTACTAAAATCAAACAGTGAAGCCACCTGGTCCTAGGCTTTTCATCATTGTGAGACATTTTATTCATGATTTAATCTTCTTAGTAGTAATTGGCCTATTCAGATTTACTATTTCTCACTGATTCGGTCTTGGTAATCTGTATGTTTCTAAGAATTTTCCCATTTCTCCTAGGTTGTCCAGTTTGTTTGTTTGGTTGGTTGGTTGGTTGTTTTTTTGACATATACATGTTCATAGTAGCCTATGATGGTTCTTTCCTTGTCTGTGGTATCAGTTGTAATGTCTCCTTACTCATTTAAATTTTGTTAGTTTGGGTCTTCTCTCTTTTTTCCTTAGTCTACTTAAGGGTTTGTCAGTTTTGTTTATTTTTTAAAGAACTGACTCTTAGTTTGGTTAATTTTTCAATTGTTTTTCTATTCTCTATTTATTTCTGCTCTAACCTTTATTATTTCCTTTCTTCTAATTTAGGCTAATTTTGTTTTTCTTTTTCTAGTTCCTTAAGGTGTAGAGTTAGGTTGTTTACTTGGGATATTTTTTACTTCTTAATGTAGGCACTTATTGCTATGAACTTCCCTCTAAGAACTGCTTTTGCTATGTCCCATAAGTTCTGGTATGGTGAATTTCTATTTTCATTTGTCTCAAGAAACTTTATTTCTTAATTTCTTCTTTGATTCATTGGTTATTCAAAAGAGTATTGTTTAATTTCCTGTGTTTGTGAATTTTCCAGTTTTCCTCTTGTTATTAATTTCTAATTTCATGCCATTGTGGTCAGAGAAGATACTTGGTACAATTTTAACATTATTTTTGCTAAGACTTGTTTTGTGGCCTAACATAAGGTATGTCCTAGGAACTGTTCCACGTGCACTTAAGAAGAATGCATATTCTGTTGTTGCATAGAATATTTTGTATATGTCTGTTACTTCCATTTGATCTACAATATTTTTTCCATTTTATTTTATTTGTTTTCAGTGTTCCAAAATTCATTGTTTATGTACCACACCCAGTGCTCCATGCAATACATGCCCTCCATAATACCTACCACCAGGCTCACCCAACCCTCTAGCCCCCTCCTCCAAAACTCTGTTTGTTTCTCAGAGTCCACAGTCTCTCATGGTTAGTTTCCCCCTCCGGTTTCCCCCATCTCACTTCTCCTCTCCATCTCTCAATGTCCTCTGTGTTATTCCTTATGCTCCACAAGTAAATGAAACCATATGATACTTGACTCTCTCTGCTTGACTTATTTCATTCGGCATAATCTCTTCTAGTCCTGTCCATGTTGATAAAAAGTTGGGTATTCATCCTTTCTGGTGGAGGCATAATACTCCATTGTATATATGGACCATATCTTCTTTATCCATTTGTCCATTGAAGGGCATCTTGGTTCTTTCCACAGTTGGCAACTGTAGCCATTGCTGCTATGAACATTGGGGTACAGGTGGCCCTTCTTTTCACTACATCTGTATATTTGGGGTAAATACCCAGTATATTTGGGGTAAATACCCAGTAGTGCAATTGCAGGGTTATAGGGTAGCTCTATTTTTAGTTTCTTAAGGAATCTCCACACTGTTTTCCAAAGTGGCTGCACCAACTTGCATTCCCACCAACAGTGTAGGAGGGTTCCCCTTTCTCCACATCCTCTCCAACACTTGTTGTTTACTGTCTTGTTAATTTTGGCCATTCTAACTGGTGTAAGGTGGTAACTCAATATGGTTTTGATTTGAATCTCCCTGATTGCTAATGATGATGAACATTTTTTCATGTGTCTGTTAGCCATTTGTATATCTTCTTTGGAGAAGTGTCTGTTCATGTCTTCTGCCCATTTTTTTACATGATTATCTGTTTTGTGTGTGTTGAGTTTGAGGAGTTCTTTATAGATCTTGGATATCAGCCTTTTGTCTGTAGTGTCATTTGCAAATATCTTCTCCCATTCTGTGGGTTGCCTCTTTGTTTTGTTGACTGTTTCCTTTGCTGTGCAGAAGCTTTTGATCTTGATGAAGTCCCAAAAGTTCCTTTTTGCTTTTGTTTCCTTTGCCTTTGGAGACATATCATGAAAGAAGTTCCTGTGACCGATGTCAAAGAGTTTACTGCCTATGTTCTCCTCTAGGATTTTGATTCCTGCCTCACGTTGAGGTCTTTTATCCATTTCAAGTTTATCTTTGTGTATGGTGTAAGAGAATGGTGGAATTTCATTTTTCTATACATAGCTGTCCAATTTTCCCAGCTCCATTTATTGAAGAGACTTTTTTCCACTGTATATTTTTTCCTGCTTTGTCGAAGATTATTTGACCACAGAGTTGTGGGTCCATATCTAGGCTCTCTACTCTGTTCTACTGGTCTGTTTTTGTGCCAGTTTTTGTGCCAGTACCTTGCTGTCTTGGTGATCACAGCTTTGTAGTAAAGCTTGAAATCGGCATCATGATGTCTCCAGTTTTGTTTTTCTTTTTCAACATTTCCTGAGCAATTCGGGGTCTCTTCTGGTTCCGTACAAATTTTAGGATTGTTTGTTTCAGCTCTTTGAAAAATGCCAGTGGAATTTTGATTGGGATGGCATTGAAAGTATAGATTGCTCTAGGCAGTATAGGCACTTTAACAATGTTTATTCTTCCGATCCATGAGCATGGAATGGTCTTCCATCTTTTTGTGTCTTCTTCAATTTCTTTCATGAGTGTTCTGTAGTTTCTCAAGCACAGATCCTTTAACTCTTTGGTTAGGTTTATTCCCAGGTATCTTATGGTTCTTGGTGCTATAGTACATAGAATCGATTCTCTCATTTCCCTTTCTATATTTTCATTTAGTGCATAAGAAAGCAACTGATTTCTGTACCTTGATTTTGTATCCTGCCACATGACTGAGTTGCTGTATGAGTTCCAGTAGTTTGGGGGTGGGTTTTCCATATAAAGGATGCCCACTCTCACCACTCTTGTTTGACATAGTACTAGAAGTCCTAGCAACAGCAATCAGACAACAAAAAGAAATAAAAAGTATTCAAATTGGCAATGAAGAAGTCAAACTCTGTCTCTTTGCAGATGACATGATCTACAGTATTGTTCAGATCCACTGTTTCCTTATTGGTTCTCTGTAAATCTACCTGTTGTTTAAAGTAGACTATTAAAATGTCTATTACTATATTACTATTTATTTCCCCTTTTAGCTTGTTAGTTTCTGCTTTACATATTTAGGTGCTCTGATGTTAGGTGCATAAATATTTACAGTTATACCATCTCGATGTCTTAAACACTTTTTCATTATATATTGACTTTCTTTGTCTATTTTTACCATTTTAAATTTAAAGTCTATTTTATCTGCTGTAAGTATAGCTACTTTTGGAGTTTTATTTGTTTTGTTTAGTTTTTTGTTGTTTGGTTGGTTGGCTTTAATTACTATTTGCTTGAAATGTCTCTATCCATCCCTTCACTCTCAGTTTATGTGTATCTTTAAGGCTAAAAAGAGTCTTTTGTAGGCAGCATGTCGTTGGGTGTGGGATTTTTATTTTTTTTATTAAATCCATTCAGGCATTATATGTCTTTTGATTGGGGAATTTAATCTGTTTACATTTAAAGTAATTTTTGATAGGTAAGAACTTATTATTGTCATTTTGTTAATTGTTTTCTGGTTATTTTGTAGATCCACTGTTCTTTTTTATCTTTTTTTTTTTTTTTTTTTAGTTTTGATGTCTTGGTATTAATATGCTTTGACTTCTTTATCATGTTCTTTTGTATAATTACTATAAGATTTCCCTTTGTGGTTATCATGAGTCTTATATAAAATATATTGAAACTTATTTATTTATTTATTATTTCAATTTTTCAAAGATTTTATTTATTTATTTGTCAGAGGCAGAGAGAGAGCCAGCACAAGCAGAGCGAGTGGCCTACAGAGAGAGAAGCAGGCTCCCTGCTGGGCAGAGAGCCTGATGCAGGACTTGATTCCAGGACCCTGGGAACATGACCTGAGCCAAAGGCAGATGCTTAACCAACTGAGTCCCCCAGGCCTCCCTATTAAATTTATATTAAATCTACTTTAAACTGATAACAACTTAACTTCAATATAATTAATATATTTTACACATTTACATCTTTCCTCCCCCATACTTTAGGTTATTGCTATTACAATTTACAGGTGTTTTCTTTTCGTTGTGATGCTTTTTACCATATTCTTTTTTTTTTTAGATTTTTATTCATTTATTTGACACAGAGAGAGAGAGATCACAAGTAGGCAGAGAGGCAGGCAGAGAGAGGGAGAAGCAGGCTCCCCGCTGAGTAGAGAGCCCGATGCGGGGCTCGATCCCAGGACCCTGAGATCATGACCTGAGCCAAAGGCAGAGGCTTAACCCACTGAGCCACCCAGGTGCTCCACCATATTCTTTTATTAACTTTTAAGCTAGACTTTTGAGTTATGTACCACTATTACCATATTGCAGAATCTAACAATGACTATGTATTTACCAGTACCAGTGAGGTTTATGCTACTTTTTTGTGTTTTAATTATGTTAATTAGCATTCTTTTACTTCCACTCAAGAACTCTCTTTAGTATTTCTTATAAGGCAGGTCTGGCGGTAATGAACTCCCTTTGGCTTTTGTTGTTTGGAAGTCTTTATTCCTCCATTTCTGAAGGACAGCATTGACAGTTATTTTCTTTCAATTTTTTTGAATGTCATTCCATTGTCTCCTGGCCTGAAATGTTTGTGTGGAGGAATCTACCTATGGTCTTATATATAAGTTCCCTTATATGTAAGTTCTCTTTTTCTTGCTGCTCTTAAAATTCATTCTTTGTCTTTGAATTTTGACAATTTACTTATCATGTGTCTCAGTGTAGCCCTATTTCATCCTACCTTTATGTCACCTGTTCATTAATATACTGATAGTTGGCTCTACATTCAGTCTCATATTAGAATGTTAGAATCAGTTAATAAGCTTATGTTAATGTCCATTTCTAAATTTTAATAACAAAATAAGGAACATTATGAACATTTTAAAATTACATGATCTTTGATTTCTTTTGGATAATTAAACTTGCCATATTACATTAATTTATTTATTTAAATAATATTATTCAGAGGACTAATATTAAAAATTCAGAAAATAAACTCTGAACCCCAGTTTCTTTGGAGTCAGTTTTACATAAAATATATATTAACTATGTCCTCCTTCTGATGATTATAATATCCTGATAGTTATTTTACTCACTAGGTTTTATAGCTCCTCAGTTGGGATATTTCATCAGATTCCCAAATAAAAAGACCAATAATTAAAGACAAACACCTCCTCAAATGTTTACTGCAACTTCACACTTTTAGGAATTAGTAATTGAGAGAACCACAAAACTGAGGATAGGAAACAGTTCAACAGATTGGACCTCAGCCAGATGGAAACACTTTGGCTTTAGTAGCAGGTGGTTCCTTTAAAAAGAGGATGTTTGCAAGTGAGAGGTTTAGGTGGGTGTATGTTAGAGCAGACATCAAACTGGAGTTCAGAGAGTTTCAAAGACATATTTTCAAGGTCCAAGTCATCGATCAGAGTTTTTATATTCCATATTCTCCATCTATGAGAATGTAAAAAAGTGCTTTAAGCAGATTTAGATCACCTGAAAGTCACTGCATTACTGTGTTGCTGAGTGCTGCCAGAGTGTTTTTGTAAGTTCACTGTTCAGTTGGTCCCCAGTGATACACTACCAAATTTACAGTATTTATATCTTAAGTCATTTTAGTCTAAGTGGGATCCAGTTAGATCACTAGCTCTCTTTTGCACACACACACTCCTTTAATCAGTCAGGGGATGTTTTCCCGGCAGTGCTCTTATCTTAAACGTCCTTTTTCCCACTACCTAAGTCCTTAAATCTATATCCCTCACCCTCTGGAATAGCAAAGCTTGCACTGGAAATAAAAGGTAATCAGCCATAGGCATTTGAAGGAAATTGCACAGGACAGTTCTATATTCTGCAGTTCCTGCAGTGCACAAATGCATACAGTAGCAATTAAAAGCCTAAACAAAAAGAAAAAAATTAATAGAGACTTGATGAACCTTACTGGAGTCAGTCAGGGCAAAATGTTCATATGTTAAGGCCTGAACTTTGATCAATGGTAGCAAAACTAATAACTTTTATTGGCATAAGAGGATTCACACTAGGAAGTAATCAGACTAGCATGGACCATCATGTGAGGACAGATACCCAAAGTATGGTTTGCTGACAGAACCAGGAAATAAGAGAAGAGGAGGTCTAGGCATAAAAGAAGGTGAAGGCACTATCCTAAACTCCCTAAGCAATCAGTACCCAGTGAGAGAGGCAGGAAAATCACACTATACTTATGTGTGTGTGTGTGTGTGTGTGTGTGTGTATGTACCTACACAAATATACCCATTTGTAAATACTGTGTATATATGCATATATATTTAATTTACTATACATAGTCATGCTTAATTTAACTAATTGCAAACTCTATATATTTCACTCCATTTTGTATTTTTAATTTTTCTCTGTTAACCCTTTTGCTTACTCATAAAGTTTGAAGATAAAAGAAACACTTCTGTATTATTAGTTAGAGCTTCTACTAACCTAACCAAGAATTGTGTATTATCTTTGTGATGAGCAGGTAAACACATTCCTTTAAAAAGATATCAAAGTCATAGGGTAGTTCTATTTTCAACATTTTGAGGAACCTCCATGCTGTTTTCCAGAGTGGTTGCACCAGTTTGCATTCCCACCAACAGTGTAGAAGGGTTCCCCTTTCTCCGCATCCTTGCCAGCATCTGTCATTTCCTGACTTGTTAATTTTAGCCATTCTGACTGGTGTGAGGTGATATCTCATTGAGCAATTCCACTACTGGGTATTTACCCTAAAGATACAAACATAGTGATCCGAAGGGGCACGTGCACCTGAATGTTTATAGCAGCAATGTCTACAATAGCCAAACTATGGAAAGAACCTAGATGTCCATCAACAGACGAATGGATAAAGAAGATGTGGTATATATATACAATGGAATACTATGCAGCCATCAAAAGAAATGAAATCTTGCCATTTGCGATGACGTGGATGGAACTAGAGGGTATCATGCTTAGCGAAATAAGTCAATCAGAGAAAGACAACTATCATATGATCTCCCTGATATGAGGAAGTGGAGATGCAACATGGGGGGTTTAGGGGGTAGGAGAAGAATAAATGAAACAAGATGGGACTGGGAGGGAGAAAAACCATAAGTGACTCTTAATTTCACAAAACAAACTGAGGATTACTGGGGGGAGGGGTTTGGGAGAGGGGGGTGGGGTTATGGACATTGGGGAGGGTATGTGCTATGGTGAATGCTGTGAAGTGTGTAAACCTGGCAATTCACAGACCTGTACCCCTGGGGATAAAAATATATGTTTATAAAAAATTTAAAAATTAAAAAAAATAAACACCAATAACAAGAACAAAAAAAAGATACCAAAGTGGTGGCTGGGTGGCTCAGTTGGTTAACTGTCCAACTCTTGACCTCAGCTCCAATCTTCATCTTAGGGTCATGATTTCAAACCTAACATTGGGCTCCACACTGGGTGTGGAGCCTATTTAAAATAAATGATAGATAGATAGATAGATATCAGAAAAGGGGCAACTTCTGTTTGAGTAGGGTGACCTCTTACAATTTCATGAAGGACTGGGTATAATGTGTGTCACATTAAAGACAATTGGTACATACTTAATGAATAAATGAATACATACATAGATGAATGATAATCCTAAATAGGACTTCTAGTGACCCCTTTGGGTTTATATACAATCTACTGTCAGTATATCTTACTGGAAGGTGATACAACCATTCTATGTATAAGGTGGTGAAAAGTAAAGCGAAGATTTTCCTGAGCCTAGATGGGTGGGTTGGTCCAGTGGTAGAAGTATTAGGAATGCCAACTTTCTAAGTAGTTTTATCAGCCTGCTTCCTGCCAAGAGAATTTTGGGAGGTCCAGGAGCCTCCTTTCATTTCATACTCGCTCTGTCCCTTTCAGTCAAGCTGGCAGTGTTTCTGAAAAATTGTCGCAAGAACCAAGTGAGCCTTTGCAGATTTTATAAGGATTCACTCCATTAGACAAAAGCCACACACCCACAGGTCTTTTTGAGATAATCCTTTCTCTCTCTCTTGGTTTTCTATTGAGATGGCTGAGAGAAATTGCCCTTAAACTTCCCAGAGGCCTTCTAGTTTGAGATCTAAGAGAAACACCCTTAATCTCCTAGAAGGGTCTTTTATATGACTGAATACTCTGACACTGTGATCTTTTCAATGCTGTAACAGGACCGTATATTCACACTTTCAGCCTTTTCTCTATGGCATGATGGTGGCAATAATCTCTTAACTCTGGAGTCTTTTGCCATTTACATAGATTGAGAATTTTCCCAAAGCATCAAATCTCTCCTTGTTACTGTAAGCAGCAAAAAATCCTAGTGACACTTTCAACATTTCAGTAATCTTCTTTGCTCATCACATATGAAGTTCATTACTCGGGAATGTTTTCCACCTAACTGCAGTGCAGAATTAATTCCTTAGGCTTCTTGTCATCACATAACAGTGATCCTTTCTCCAGTTTTGAAGAACATGTTCGTCACTTCCTTCTGAGACTCAGAAGCCACATCTTTACTAAATCAGTTCAAGGCATTCTAGACTTTTTTCTGTCATGTTCCTAAAATTCTTCCTACTTCTTCCTACTTCCTAATTCCATTCCACATTTTCAGGTGTTTGTTACGGCAACAATTCACTTCTAGATATCAAAAACTGTACTAGTTTTTTAACTGCTGTGTAACACTTACCACAAATTCAGCAGCTTAGACCAAACTTACTTATGAACTCAGACTTCTTTAAGTCAGAAGTCCAGCATGGTGTCCCTGAACTCTTGCCCATGATATCACAAGAACAAAATCAAGGTGCTGACAAAACTGAGTTCTCACCTGGAAGCTTCAGAGGAAAATATGTTTCCAAGCTCATTCTTGGTTTTGGCAGAATTCAGTTCCTCACAGTTGTAGGACTATAGGTTACAGGTTCCCATTTCCCTTCTGGCTGTCAGCCAGGGCCACTTTCCGCTGCTGGAGTTTACCCACATTCCTTGCCATGTGACCTCCTCAATCTTCAAGCCACAATATTTAGTCATGTCCTTTTCATGCTTTAAATTTCTGATGACCCCTCTTGTGACAAGCCAAAGAAAACTCTTTACTTTTAAAGAGCTCATGTGACTAGATCAAGTCCTTCTGGGTAATCTCCCTTTCCCAAGGTTGTCTGTGCCATATAATATAACCTAACCCATGGAAGTTATAATCCTGGTGATTATATAGGATATGTATCCCAGGAGGGCAGGAAATCTTGGAGCCTATCCTAGAAGCCTGCTTATCACAGGTGTGGTTCATTGGCCCCTTTCAGTCCCAACAATCCTGAAGTAGAGTTTATAGTCTGGGAATTTATTTTTTATCATTCTTCAGTGTCTATCTACCCACCCCCCTACTCTTAGCTCTTTAGGTCAGTATATTATTAGATTAAGAAACAATGGGGAGGGAATTTCATGATAAATTGTTCTCATAAGAATGCACAGATTCCCACACTGAGAGAATAGCTTTGATATGAATTGAGAAGACACCCTCCAAAGAGCAGAGCTTCTTAAATCTTTTAGGAAGCAGTACTGGCTTAGCCCTCTAGCCTGCATTCTGTTTATGATAACATACCCTTTTTTATTTTAGACTGTTTTTGCTGTCTTCTGGTTATCTGTAGGATGAATGTAATTCTGAGTATTTACCAAATCACCTGAGGTCAAGGGGGACCATGTAAGTGCCAAGGTTCTACTGATGCCTGGGTCTATTGATATTTACTGATATGATGTCCCTTGAGGCTGAGAGATCACAGAATGATAGATTTCTCCCCAGAAACATCTCAGAGGTAAGGCTGAAGGTCACATGGCTGGTGGGCCACAGCTGTTGAAGTTATTCTGACTTTCCTGATAATGCTTCCCATCCTTCAGCAGTACAATGTGGGGGCTTCAGTGCTGGATTAGGAACCAGTAAAATTGGGAGAGAAATGTAACATGCTAGAACAAGGAAGGAATCTGTCTCCTTTTAATATGAGCCTTGCTTGAAATCTCTATTTTTGCAATGAGGCTGAAACTATCCTTGCTTTGATCCCATAGAACTCCAGGCATGAAACGAGGTAAAAAACCTCCTAAAACGCTGTGATGCAGAGTAGTTTTTATGTTATTCAAGCCATCCAAAATGCTACATCTAGTGAAAGGGTGGTACTGGGGCCAATATTACATATCAGGCATTTTAAGGTTCACCTAGCACAGTAATTTTGTTTCTTACAATAGCTCCTAGGGATAGTTTATGGAAAGACATTATTCTTTGATTTTTATCATGACAATAATATCAAAAGTGAAGAGATGTTACTGAAATATTACCATTATCACCTAACAGCCTAGGAATAACAACTTACTTTGAGTCGTGAGATAAAACTATGAAAACTGGGTATCCTATGTTCAACTCAAGTTTTAAAGCACAGAAGAAAAAGTAATCTAATTTAAAGGTCAATTTGAAAAGAGTTGGGCATCTACCAGAGTAAACTTTGGAATACAAATTAAAAATGTTATTCCAGCAAAAAGACAGTGTCATTCCCTAAAAGACAAGTTGCTGAGAAGAAGAATTAGGAAAAAGACGATCTGTTATTCAGAAATCCTCAGGTGGGGTATTATACATGGAATAGTTTTTCTACCTCTATGGCTGCTAGCTTATGAGAAGAGAAATCTAGGCAGGTGAAACAGTAGATGAGGAAAACCAGAGCAACAGCTAACAAAGCAATCAGTCTCAAGTCAGGGGGAGCTTCTGATTTGAGAAACTATAGGAGGGTTTCTGCCAAAACAGTAAAGAACTAAAATTTGTCTCTAGCATAGAAAATAGAACAAAGAGAGTCTGGATTCATAGTATATATAAAGGCAGCCAGAACTTTGGTCAGTTTGTCTGAGTAGACATAGAAATCTCCTTTCCTACTTTAAATACATAGAAATTTTGGACAAACTATAATACAACTGCACACAAACACACACAAATGCCCCAGTGCTGAAGATAAAGATGGAACTCAAAGTCAGAGCAGTAAGAGGCGGCCAGAGCCAAAGGGCTCTTGTATAGAACTGGGACTGAGACAGACCTGAGGAGCTGGTGGCTGGGTCTTTAACAGTAGCTATGAGACTTCTGTGCATGGGAGCTGGAATCATGCCTCTTAAGAAGAGCAAGAAGTCCTGTAGGACTTGTCCATGCACACAGTGAGATTCAGACACACCAAGACCACTCCCCAGAAAAGTGATAAGGGGGCTAACTTTCTGGTTAGGACCAGAGAAGGAGAAGGGTCATCAGAGGAAGCCAGGCTGGTGCTGTGTATGAGTGCTAAGTTAGCACTGTCTGCAATCTCACAGCACAGGTCCCAAATCTCACACAATACATGCACTAGTCCTGGGCCAGAAAAATGTACAAGGTCCTAAGCAGAAGTGATCAAGAACTCTAAAGATGCTCTCACTATCAGGTCATGGTTCATAAAGGAAAGCACAGTTTGCAAAGGAGAAAAGTTTAATAACTTTGATTACTTGATCATTTTAAATTTCCATTGAACCGTAGACACCATAGACCAAATTTAAAGGCAAAGATGACCAATGAAAGAAAATATAACTGACAAAAAGAAATAGTATCCAGAATTTATAAATAACTTCTACAGATTAATAAAGAAAAACAGACAAACAAAAAGTACTAATAAGCAATTTACAGAGGAAGAAAATGGCCCAATAAACAAGATTTTTCCATTTCACTTGTGAAGATTGAAGGAGAACCTGACTTAAAACACTGACACACTGTTCACCTTCATCCGATTGGCAAAAGTCAAAAAGAAGATTTATGTTATCTTATAAACTAAAAAAAACTTTATAAAATTAAAAGCGTACAAATCCTACCACATGGTAATTCTCCTCCTTGGTGTACCGTGGAGAGAGCTGTGCACATACAACCCAGTCGACATGTACAAGGCGGCTATGCCAGCACGGTTGCAGGAACAAAACTTCAGAACCATAAGTGTCAACCACTAAGAGAAGGGATGAAAGGCAGCTTTGTTCTCTATGGAAACAGTATATCACAGTAGAAAGGGGTGAACTCCATCTCTGTTTATTAATATAGCTGTATCTCAAAAGTTCAGGTTAAATGAAGAAGTACATGCCACAGAATGATACAGTCCGAAAGTATTCAGGAAAAAAATTTAAAAGTCACAAATTACATATTAAAAGATGTTAAAAGCAGGGTTCCTGGGTGGCTCAGTCGGTAAAGTGTCTGCCTTCTGCTCAGGTCATGATCCCAGCCCCACATCAGGCTTCCTGCTCATCAGGGAGCCTGCTTTTCCCTCTCCCTCTGTCACTCCCCCTCCTTGTGCTCTCTTGCTCTGTCAAGTCAATATATAAAATCTTTAAAAAAATGTTAAAAGCAGGGGCTTCTGGGTGGCTCAGTGGGTTAAAGCCTCTGCCTTCGGCTCAGGTCATGATCCCGGAGTCCTGGGATCGAGTCCCGCGTCAGGCTCTCTGCTCAGCAGGGAGCCTGCTTGCCTTCCTCTCCCTCTGCCTGCCTCTCTGCCTACTTGTGATCTCTGTCAAATAAATAAATAAAATCTTAAAAAAAAATGTTAAGGGGCACCTGGGTGGCTCAGTGGGTTAAGCCGCTGCCTTCGGCTCAGGTCATGATCCCAGGTCCTGGGTTCAAGCCCCACATCGGGCTTTCTGCTCAGCAGGGAGCCTGCTTCCTCCTCTCTCTCTGCCTGCCTCTCTGCCTACTTGTGATTTCTCTCTGTCAAATAAATAAATAAAATCTTTAAAAAAAATGTTAAAAGCAATTGATGGCCTGTAAAGATAGGAATAAATTTTACGATCAAGACTGGCTTTGAGGAGGTAAGAAGGAAAATGGTACTGAGTACATCCTCAAGAGAGGACTTCAACTTAATCTGTAAAATAAAATAAATCTATAAAAGAATAAAAAACCTTAAGAGTTTCAATGCTAGGTGATGAGTACTAAAGTGTTTGTTTACACCACAAAAATTGATAAAATAAACAAAAACATCTAAATAAATACCCCAGACACATGTTTAAAATCCCATCTCAAATTCACTTTTTTCCTTCCATGGAATATCAGCAATCACTTTGAAGCTGTTAATAAGTGTTGTGATTAATTTTTTGAAAACTGGGAAGCAAATGTTTGCTCAAAAGTAGAGTGATGAATTCGTGTCAGCAAATGAAAAACAAACAATCTAACAAATAATAAGTCAGGAAGTAAATTCTTTAAAGGGCCTTCTGGTGTGCCATAAGCTGCTCTGACCTTGGTACAATGTATTTTACCAGCAAAGACCTCTTTTGACAGTTGGTTGCTACACTGCAGTCAACCAAAATGTTACCCTGGTATCCTCTTGTCTTTGCATGTTCCTACTTAGAACAAGACTTAACAAGTCATAAACCCTGACTTTTCTTTCCTTACGGCTTTCTTCTAATCACAAGTACCTTTTAATGCAGGTTAATAAAGTGGATTCTCCTCCATATCCACAAATTTTGAAGCTTAAATGAACTGAAGCAAGACTCCACTAGAACCTTACGAATCTTTCTAAGAACTGCCTATGATGATTCCATGTCAAACACCAAGATAATCAGAACTCAGACAACTGAACATTCATTCACACATTCGCAGAAATAGCAGATTTCATACTTTCTTTTTCTTCTCTGCTCTTTGTAACAATTCCTTCTCCTTCCAAAGCTTCTCTTTCTCCTTCTCCTTTTCTCTTCTTCTGGCAGAAATTTCCATTTCCAATCGTGCTACCTCTTCCTGGTGGGCTCGCCATTGAAGAACCTGAAATAAATGGAAATTCATTCCAATAACTATACCCAGAGGTTTATAAGACTATGTTCTATATCAAGCAGGTGTCAAAGCTTTTCCAAATACACATTAAAATTCTGTGTGTGACGTGTGCATGATGTGTATGTAAGATTGTGTGTGTGTGTGTGTGTGTGTGTGTGTGTGTGTGTAAGTGTTAAAAAGAGAAAGCAATTTTAAAATCATCTCATTCAGGGATTCTTCACTTAGACTCATGGACTGAGATCCTAAAGAGTCTGTGAATTGACTTCAAAGAATCTATGAATTCTCAAAAATAGTACCTATAAATTTCTCTATTTTTGCACAGGTTTGTTTTTCTGAAACGACAGTTCAAGTTTCTAATCAGTTTTCAAAAATTCTCAAATGATCCTACGATCCTAAAAGTTTAAGAACCACTGATATATTTCATCCTTATTTTATAAGTGAGGAAAATGAGCCTGTTTGAAGATGAAAAAAAATTTTAAGACATTTAAAAGAACTTTCTGGGTATTGATTGATATTATTGGTAGAAGCATAATTGGTACTGACTTCTAAAGGACACTGGACAATATGTAAATTAATATGTACCACAATATAAAATATGCATAGCCTTTGACCCACAACCACATTTTGGGGAAATTACTCAAAAAAGATAATCAGTTGGATAAGTGCACAAAAATGTATCCACAGGAGTGTTCCCTGTGGTGCTGCTTAAGCAGAAAAATTAGAAAGAGTCTAATTGATTCCATGTCAAACACCAAGATCAATCAAAACTCAGACAACTAAACATTCATTCACGCATTCACAGCAACAGGATGTCTGGCAACAGGAGAGGTCTTAAATTAATTCTGATACATCATGCAATGACTGCCATTGAAAAAGAATGGTCTATACCTATATTAATTGACATAAAAATGTCCACAACATATTATTAGATGCAAAAAAGCAGGTGCAAAACTACATTAATAGTATGATCTCAACATAAAATATCATCTATGTATTGCTATATACTTTACTCTTAGGACCCCCTTTGCTGCATCCCAAAGATTTTGAACAGTTGTGTTTTCATTTTTGTTTGTTTCCATGAATTTTTTAAATTCTTCTTTAATTTCCTGGTTGGCCCATTCATTCTTTAGTAGGATGCTCTTTAGCCTCCATGCATTTGAGTTCCTTCCAATTTTCTCTTGTAATTGAGTTCTAGTTTCAAAGCAAGGTGGTCTGAAATATGCAGGGAATGATCCCAATCTTTGGTACTGGTTGAGACCTGACTTGTGACCCAGGAGAATCTGGAGAATGTTCCATGTGCACTAGAGAATAATGTGTATTCTGTTGTTTGGGATGGAATGTTCTGAATATATCTGTGATGTCCATCTGGTCCAGTATGTCATGTAAAGTCTTTATTCCTTGTTGATCCTTTGCTTAGATGATCTGCCCATTTCAGTGAGGAGGATGATAAAATCCCCTATAATATTGTATTATTGTTGATGTGTTTCTTTGATTTTGTTATTAATTGGTTTATATAATTAGTTGCTCCCATGTTAGGGGTATAGATATTTACACTTGTTTGATCTTCTTGTTGTACAGATCCTTTAACTAGGATATAGTGTCCTTCCTCATCTCTTTTTATAGTCTTTGGTTTAAAAATCTAATTTATCTGATATAAGGATAGCCACTCCAGCTTTCTTTTGATGTCCATTATCATGGTAAATGATTTTCTAGCCCCTCACTATAAATCTGGAGGTGTCTTTGGGCCTAAAATCAGTCTCTTGTAGACAGCATATATATGGGTCTTCTTTTTTTAATCCATTCTGATACCCTGTGTCTTTTGATTGGGGCATTTAGCCCATTTACATTCAGGGTAACTACTGAAAGATATGAATTTAGTGCCATTGTATTGCCTGTAAGGTGAATATTACTGTATATTGTCTCTGTTCCTTTCTGGTATATGTTACTTTTAGGCTCTGTCTTTGCTTAGAGGACCCCTTTTGTTATTTCCTTTAGGGCTGGTTTGGTGTTTCCAAATTCTTTTAGTTTTTGTTTGTCCTAGAAGCTTTTTATCTCTCCTTCTATTTTCAAAGACAGCCTAGCTGGATATAGTATTCTTGGCTGCATATTTTTCTCAATTAGTGCTCTAAATATATCATGCCAGTCCTTTCTGGCCTGCCAGGTCTCTGTGGATAGGTCTCCTGCCAGTCTAATATTTCTGCAGTTGTGGGTTACAGACCTCTTGTCCCAAGCTACTTTCAGAATTTTCTCTTTGTCTCTGATACTTGCAAGTTTTACTATTAGATGACAGGGTGTGGACCTATTTTTATTGATTTTGAGGGGGGTTCTCTGTGGCCCTTGGATTTTGATGCCTATTTCCTTTCCCAAATTAGGGAAGTTCTCCACTATAATCTGCTACACTATACCTTCTGCCCCCCCCCCTTTCTTCTTCTTATGGGATCCCAATTATTCTAATATTGTTTCATCTTATGGTATCACTTATCTCTCAAATTCTCCCCTCATGATCCAGCAGTTGTTTATCTCTCTTTTTTTCAGCTTCTTTATTCTCCATCATTTGGTCTTCTGTATCACTAACTCTCTCTTCTGCTTCATTTATCCGAGCAGTAACAATTCTTGATTGCATCTCATTAACAGCTTTTTTTATTTCAACTTGGTTAGATTTTAGTTCTTTCATTTCTCCAGAAAGGGATTCTCTAGTATCTTCTATGCTTTATCAAGCCCAGCTAGCATCTTTATACATCATTCTGATCTCTAGTTCTGATAGCTTCTTAATGTCTGTATTGATTAGGTCCCTAGTTGTCAGTATTGCCTCTTGTTCTTTTTTTGAGATGAGTTTTTCTGCTTTGTCATTTTGTCCAGAGCAAAATAGATGAATGAGAGAACAAAACACTAAAAGGGTAACAAAGACCCCAGAAAAATATACACTAAACAAATCAGAAGAGACCCAAAATCAGGAGGAAAAGAAAGGAAAAAAATATATATATGACCAGGCTGGCAAATAGAATAGAGCCATACACTTGATTTGGGGTGTATTTTGGTCTGTTAGAAGAAACTGCCTCCCAAAATTTTAAAGAAAGAAAAAATATATATACAAAAATAAGGGTAAATTTGATGAAGTGATAGAATAAGACTATAAAAATGAAAATTTAAAAAGATTTTAAAAAAGGAATAAGATAATAAGTTGGTTGAAAAAAGAAAGAAAAAAATTTAACAAAAAAAAAAAAAAGGAGAGAATGTGATCAGACGGGAGACTAAAACAAAGCCATACACTAGATTTAGGGTATATTTTAGTCTATTAGAAGAAACTATCCCCAAAATTTTAAAGAAAGAAAAGCTTATATGTACAAAAAATAAGGTTAAATACAATGAAGGGATACAATATGACTATTAAAATGAAAATTAAAAAAGATTTTTAAAAAGGTATTGATAAGATGTTGGTTAAAATAGCAAAGAGGAGGGCGCCTGGGTGGCTCAGTTGGTTAAATGACTGCCTTCGGCTCAGGTCATGATCCTGGAGTCCCAAGATCGAGCCCAGCATGAGGCTCCCTGCTTGGCAGGAAGTCTGCTTCTCCCTCTGACCTCTCCCCTCTCATGCTGTCTGTCTGTCTCTCTCTCAAATAAATAAATAAATAAATAAAATCTTTTTAAAAATACAGCAAAAAGGAAAAGATTTTAAAAATAGAAAAACAAATCATAAGGAAAATTTTAAAAATTTAACTTTGAAAAACTAAAGAATCATGGGGAAAAAGCCATGAATTCTATGTGCTGTATTCCCCTAGCACTGGGGGTTCTGCAGTTCTCATTGGTAAGTAAACTTGGTCCTGGCTAGATGTTCTTGCTGATCTTTTGGGGGAGGGGCCTGTTGCAGTGATTCTCAAATGTCTTTGCCCAAGGCAGAATTGAACCACCCTTGCCAGGGGCCAGGCTAACTAATCTGCTAGGTTTTGGTCTCAGTAGCTTTTGTTCCCTGAATGCTTTCCATACAGCTTTGGAGGATGAGAATGAAGAAGGTGGCCTCCCAATCTCTGACCCCAGAGGAGCTGAGAGTTCGGGGCCCCCCTCTTTAGTGAGTCCTCAGAGAAAAACAGTCAATCATGCTTATCTCTCTGGTCTCGGGCTGCACTCTGAACTCTCCTGGCCTGTGACTGAGCATTTCTATCTCTGGCACATGGCCCATTTGGAGTCTCCAAACCTAGCAGATTCTTACAGCATGCTCCTGTGCCACTCCAGAGCTGCTGCTTGTTGGGTCTCTGCTTGAAGAGTAGTGGCCAACTGTCCCGGAGATCACGGTTTATGGCAACCCTGAGCTGAGAGCCCACTCCTTGGCTCCATCTCTACAGCCAGCTTCCCCACTCTGATACCTGGGAGTTCTGCCACACTCAGGCACCCCTGGTCTTCCTGTGACTCTGAGATCCTGAGACCACACTGCAAGGATTCCACTCCCCTGCTTAGCCACTGGAGCGATGTACCTCCATGGAGGAGCCTTCTACAAGTTCTGATTTTGTGCTCTGCTGCTCAATCATTTGCTGGGAGCTGGCCCCACCCCCTGTAGTCTATTGTCCCATATATCATCTCAGATTCACTTCTCTGCAAGTCCTACCTTCCAGAAAATGGTCTTTTTTCTGTCCACAGAATTGCTGCTATTCTTTTTTTTTGATCTCTTGCTGCATTTGTAGGTATTCAGAATGGTTTGATAACTATCTAGCTGAATTTCTGGGACCAGAGGAAATTTAGGTCTCTTACTCCTCTGCCATCTTGATCCTCCCCCACTCATCTATTATCTATACCTAGAAAAAGACTTAGAAGGAGATTTACCAAAATAATGATACTGGTTATCTCTGAATAGCATCATTTCATGAAATTCAAAAAATTTATTCTTTAAGTCTTTCTGTGCTGAGTGACATTTTTACAATAAGTATGTGTTATTCTTTGTAGGCAGCAAACCAATGAAACTAACAAAATAGAAACAAATATTTACATGTTCTACATACACTAAGAAAATTAAGAAAGCAGAAAGAAGGAAGATGAAGATGCAGAATTCTTTTCAGAAAAGAAAGGAACTAGCATTTCCAAATTAATACCTCATATCTTATGTTTTACATAAGGATGACTCATTATGATAATACATAAAATGAGAATAGAACAAATAAAATGTCCTAAAATATAATGAATTAAAGTGACTAAATAGTTAAGCTCTTTGTGCACTTTCACTGCTCTAAGTTTGTTTTCTAAAAATATACTTTGTCTTATTTACCAAAATAACCAAGGAGGGGTGACTGGGTGGCTCATTTGGTTAAGTTCCCAACTCTGGATTTCAGTTCAGGTCACAGTCTCATGGTTGTGAGATGGAGCCCGGCACGGGGTGGGGGGAAAGTCCATGCTCAGTAGGGAGTGTGCTTTTCTCCCCCACCCCTGGCTCCTTCTCTTCCTCACATGTGCTTTTTCTCTAAAACAAAAAAAAATAGATTCCCCCCCCCCCCCCAAAAAAAAACAAGGAAATTCAGACTCTTGGTTTTCAGACACACCTAGGTTTCCTCATCTGCTGCTTGCCCTAGTCCTTATATTTACCATCTCTTTTGGAAGCCCATTCCTAGGATAAGATCACATGTCTTCTGTCCTGATCTCCCACTCCCAAACCATTCCTTCCTGTAAGCCATCTTCCATCTGTAACATACTGTATTAAAATCAAGTGTCTTGTCAAATGTTGCTAGTGATGGTGGTACATCATGTTGACCCTGCTGACCATCTCTTCCCAATTAAAGTTCTTTCCTTCCTGACCCAAAACAATGTTATCTCTGCTTCTCCACTAATGTATACTACTCTCTTCTTTTCCTGTTCTGTCCATCCTCCACTCTCAACTCTCCTGCTATTTTATTTTATTTATTTTTTTTTTTGAGAAAGCTAGAGAGCATGAGTGGTGGTGGTGGTGGGTGATGGCAGAGGGAGAGAATCTCAAGCAGACTCCATGCTAAGAATGGAGCCTGACCTGGGGCTCAATCTCATGACCCCAAGATCATGACCTGAGTCAAAATCATGAGTCCAGCGCTTCACAGACTGAGCCACCCAGGTGCTCCTATTGCTAGTCTTTTTCTGTGAACTCAGCCTCTCTATGCTTGTTATGTGTGTCTCCTATGAGTTAACCTATCACTTCTGTGTATGACTAAAGTGTACAATATCAGCTTTGTCTTTTTGTCTGCAATTCTATCCTAACAAATGTTTAAGGTCTTTACTATTTGCACGTGTACTCAAAATACAATATTTTCAAAATTAAACTCAACATTTTTAACTTTGCCACCCTCACAAGCCCTATGAACCTGCCTCTTTTTTCAAATATCCTGGTTTGTTCTGTGGAACCACAAGTATCGCTATAGTTTGTATTTTTTATTACTGTGTACACCTATTAAAACAACTAATTCTTTACATTTTACATGTGATTTGGGCAATCTTATATTTCTTAAGATCAGATGAGTTTTACTTATGACAAATCAATTTCTAAAGTACTGAATTTTTCTAGGCCACTTTGCTGTAGTTTCCTTGTTCACCCAAAGTCTATGCCAAATATATTGAGAAAAATGCCAGATTTCATGGGGTGATGCCAATTTATCCCAATAGGACCTAAGTAATTTAGTTTTCTTACTCAAAATCAATGCTTTGTTTTAATTTAACTAATGTGTAATCTCTACATAGATTTTTTTCTTCCTGTGCCTTTCCATATGTGACCATTCTTGTTCTTAGCCTCATGGTTTGGTCCAAACTGTTCTCCCATCTGAAACACCCTCCATTTCCCCCTATTTCATTGAATGCTTCTTGGACCAGTACATGTTCCACTTCTTCCATGTAATATTCTTCAACCCATAATCGTTTCTCTTTTCTTATTTCACTTACCATACCATAGGTGTTCTCTAATCATTTTGAGCATAATGTTTAATTTTTATTTACAGAAGGGTCCATGATACATACGTATTTTGTCTTCCTCTTATACCGTCTAGCAGAGTACTAGCACATCATAGATGCCCAAATATTACCTTCTATGTAATTTACAAAACAAACCTTTTTAGACAAAACCTAATAAATGAAGAAGAAATAAATGTATTAGATGTATTAGAATATACCATTTTGTAACAGCTAATGAAATCATAAATCCTTGTTTATGATCATCAATGACTACTAAATACTTCATGTTAATAGCAGATGGGAAACTTTATAATAGAAGAATCATTGTTAACTGAACAATGTTAACATCACAGAGAAACAAGTAGATATTTTGGTCTCCTGATGGAAATATACAACATTCCTTGAAGTATTTTTGCCAAAAAATAAAAATGAATATCATCAACTCGCTAGACCTATCTATTATGTTATGGGAAATTCAACTAATGGAGAAATAGTTACATGGGGATGTCATCAACAAAACTGAAATTTGAAAAACATTAAAGGACTTTAACAAATTACAAGAAAAAAGGAAAGAGAACTATTGATAAAGGAATTTAAGAAATATAGTAATCAAATGCAATGTATAGATTATATTTGGTTTTGATTTGAATAAACTAAATGTAAAAATTATAAAACAAAAATATTTGGGTATTGATTAGTTGATACTATTAAGGAAATATTGTTGAAGCTTTTAGGTATGATTATAACATAGTTCTGGTTTTTAATTTTAATTTTTTTTAAAGATTTATCTATTTATTTTAGAGAGAGACAGAGAGAGAGAGAAGGGAGAGGAGTAAAGGGAGAGGGCAAAGAAAAGAAGCAGACTCCTCACTGAGCAAAGAGTCTGATGGGGGACCCAACCCCACAACCCCAAGATCACGATTTAAACTGAAATCAAGATTCAGACACTCAACTGACTGAGCACCCCTAGCTATGCTTTTTTAAAGAGTCTTTTGAATTTTAGAGATATATATTGAAATACTAACAGATCTAATGGTATCATGTCTGGGGATTTGCTCACTATTATCCAATGCTCAAGGGTATCAGTATACATAAGACCAATTTGACTAATGATTTGGTAATTGTTGCCATTGAGTGATAATAGACTTGTATATGTTTAAATTTTTCCAAAATTCAAAATTCTAAAAATTCTGTAAAAATAAATTCTGTAAAATAAATTCTGTAAAAATAAAGAAACCATAAAATATAATGTATGTCCAAAGAGCTTTATATAATAAAATACTGTAGTCTCAAAGTTCTCAGACAGTAGAAAGGGAGATTTGAGGCACATTGAACTAATGAAAAGAAAAGTAGCATAAATTTAGCCTTTCTGAGTACTAAGACTACCAGTTTTATAAATTTCAATAGAAAGAAGCTTGGGTTTTAGAACTACTCTTCTCACCTTTTAAGACTAACATGGGAATAGGGGTGCTTCAGTGGCTCAGTGGTTTAAGGCCTCTGCCTTTGGCTCAGGTCATGATCCCAGGGTCCTGGGATTGAGCCCTATATCGGGCTCTGCTTCCCTCTCTCTCTCTCTCTCTCTCTCTGTCTGCCTCTCTACCTACTTGTGATCTCTGTCAAAAAAATAAATAAAATCTTAAAAAAAAAAAAGACTAACACAGGAATTATAATGTGATTATATGTGATGCTTAAGACTTAAAGAAGCCAATGCATAAGCAAATATCTATAATTAGAGAAGATGTCTGTTTCCAAAGGCAAGTATAGCAAAATAATAATGATAATAATAACAACAATAACAACAACCAGACCAATAAAACTGGAGCAACACACTTCATCCACCAATTTAACAAATTTACCCCTCTTTGTAATTGCAAGTCTAAGTGATGTTTCTCCTATTCTCCAGAGAAGAAAGATTATGGTAGTTTGTTATTTTTTTAACTTTTCTTAGCTGGTTAAGTTTATATTAAATCCACATAAGTAAAAACTGTTTGAGAGGCTATGGTAGGTTTTGAAATGGGACAAACACACTGAAAAATCATGAAACAAACTGAAGTTCAGCAATCAAAAGCCAATGGGTTAAGATGTCAAATAACACACATATACATGAAATTCTGGGGAAAAGACTCTCAAGCAAGTCAGCATCAATCTTTAGAAACTAAATTACTGCACCTAATATTGGAATTATGAGAATGGTTAGGGACCCTTAGAGGGCTGCTTGAAATCAATAACTTATAATATCTGTAATTATAACCATGCTCAAAAAAAAAAAAAGGTAAAGAATAAAGGAGAGAAGGTTGTTGAAGGTAGCATTATATCCTAAGTAGTTAGAGTTGTGAGATCTTGACAAGAAACAGGCTCTGCAGTAATCAGTTTCTAGGCAGTAAGGTAAACAGGACTTTTCAGAATGCACAATGGACACAGTGAAGAATCTGGTGGCAAATGGGTGCCATTGAAAAAAAAAATCCTTATCCAATTGATTCCCAGAGGCAGTCAAGGGATTTGGATGGCTCCCATGTGGAGAGAATGACAACCAATTTTGGTGTTTTTCAGACGCCCAAGAATAAGAAAGCTGGCAGGTGGGCAAAGGAATCAATATTATTACAACAAGCTAACATATAGAAGACTCTTGAATGAACAGTGAGCAAAAGGAAGAATAGCCCAGTAGAACATTTTAGTGGTTTGCTAATTGTATAGCTTTAAAAAGAGCATGTGAGCATAACTGTGCAACAATAATAACCATGAAAGAACATTACCACTGTGGCAGTCAGGTGCATGTTAGAAGGAGAGCATTATTTAGATTATTAACTACAGATTATTTTCCCAGGTCTTTAGTTAATACCTTAATATTCCTGCAAAGGTACAGTCTGAATGAAACCTTAACCCAACAAAGAACAAATGGAGTTTAAAATATGTCCATCTACTGCAAATAATAAATTAAGGGTTTAAAATGAAAATGGTGAGTAGCATTATATGTATTCCTTGCTCTTAATGTAAAAGTAAAATTGTTCAAGTAAAATTAATAAATACACATATTCTCAGAGTAAATAAAGTACTAGAAAGGATGAATGGATAAAGAAGATATGGTCCAGGGGCACCTGGGTGGCTCAGTGGGTTAAAGCCTCTGCCTTCGGCTCAGGTCATGGTCCTAGTGTCCTGGGATCGAGCCCCACATCGGGCTCTGTGCTCTGCAGGGAGCCTGCTTCCACCTCTCTCTATCTGTCTGCTTCTCTGCCTACTTGTGATCTCTGTCTGTCAAATAAATAAATAAAATCTTTAAAAAAAAAAAAAAGAAGATATGGTCCATATGCACAATGGAGTATTATGCCTCCATCAGAAAGGATGAATACCCAACTTTTGTATCAACTTGGACGGGACTGGAAGAGATTATGCTGAGTGAATTAAGTCAAGCAGAGAGAGTCAATTATCCTATGGTTTCACTTACTTGTGGAGCATAAGAAATAACACGGAGGACATTGGGAGATGGAGAGGAGAAAGGAGTTGGGGGAAATTGGAGGGGGAGACAAACCATGAGAGTCTGTGGACTCTGAGAAACAGAGGGTTTTGGAGGGGAGGAGGATGGGAGGTTAGGTGAGCCTGGTGGTGGGTATTATGGAGGGCACATATTGCATGGAGCACTGCGTGTGGTGCATAAACAATGAATTCTGGAACACTGAAAAGAAATTAAAAAAAAATAAAAATTTTTTTAAAAAAGCACATCAAAACTTCAAAGGTAATAGTGGAAATTAATACCAAGGTAACAACATCAACACAATTTTACAGCAAAGTTGAAGGCCTTGAAAAAATTCTACAAGTGGCAATGTGGTATGAAGGAAACAAATAATGAACTGTTGGTCAGAACATCTGCTTTTTTGTCTTATCTCTGCCACTAACCAATAATATTGTTACTTTGAGCAAATGGCTAACCCAGTCTTCTTGTGTGTTAAAGGGGAGGACTGGATCAGATGACTTCCATGATTTCTTTAAGTTATATTATCCTGATTCTATTTTACATTTTTGTTATATGGAGAGATCACAATATATGACACCTGCAATTTTCTTCTGCAAGCAAAATGAACTGCAATGAGAAACATCAGTATTTTATAGGCCTGTTAAATAATAATAGACAAATATTAATACAGAATTCTATCATTCATATTTATGGAAACATTGTGTCATGTGTGTTGTCTTACACAGGAAAAGTTCTGTCTGACCACTACTTATAACCGGCAACAATAAAATATTAAAAACTGCCATTTATGAGGGCTTATTGTATGCCAAGCCCATGCTTTATAAAGGCACTGAACTCATGGTATGATGTAATCTTTGAAACAAGCAACTTATCTTCTTCACACTTCATCTGGCTAACTTCTACTTACCCTTATTCATGTCTGAGCTTAGAGATCATTTGCTCCAGGAAGCTTTCCCTAATTTACCATGTCCACGCTAGGTGTCTCTTCTCCATTTCCCTAGCACATTGTCCCACTCTTCTATTACAACATGCATTAAACCATTTACCTGTACTTCCAACTTGGCTATAAACTTCTTAAGGGCAGGGACCAAATTTGTTTTATCTATAACCGCTCTACAGAGCCTATCACGGCATCTGGTACTTAAAAAGAGTTCAAGAAATACTTGGGATATGCACAGATAAGGCTCTGAGACTATCCTTGGCAGTTAAATTGACAACATTTCCCCTTCCCTACACTGGACTGATCTTTAGAAAGAAAAGGTAACCATGCTTAACTACACACACACACACACACACACACACACACACACACACACACACCTGCCCACCACACATGCTGGACTGATCTTTAGAAAGAAAAGGTAACCATGCTCAACTACACACACACACACACACACACACACACCTGCCCACCACACATGCTGAACTGATCTTTAGAAAGAAAAGGTAACCGTGCTCAACTACACACACACACACACACACACACACACACACACACACACCTGCCCACCACACATGCTACCATTTTCTGACTCCCCCACGGGAGACTTTCAATTCTTGATTTCCCCAGTCCTAGTTGTTTCCATGCCTCTACAGCTCCATCTCTGTTTGCCTGATAGGGAAAATATCCAGAAAACTTTGTCAGGGTTTTCAATGACTAATTCACATTTCTAGCAATGAGAAGACATGTGTAAAAAAATGGTAAGCTCTCTGTCTTCTCCTTCAATAGTCCTGTAAGTTTCTAGATTCAGTTCAGCTGAGTAAACTTCAAATTTTCATTTTATTAAATCTTAATCTGATAGTTTCATTAAGTTCTTTCCAATTGTCCCACTATTTTTCAAAATTACCTAAGCTTTTTAATCTCGTGGGTTCCATTCGTGTTTAAATTTACTCATGACATATAGTACCTGTGATTTTGCGTATGTTATTAAAGCCTTCCATTCTCTCCTTGGCATTTTTACTTAGCAGAAAGACTTGTTTTTTTCTTTTGGTTTCACAACTGCCCCCTTGGTTTCTTGGGTTATTTCATAAGTGTATTTTTTATCACCTCACTTTGATAACCACTTTCCATTTTCCATGGCTTTTTATTAGTCTTTTGCAGAATCTCAAAGATTATTCACCATTATCTTGACTGTTTCATGTCCTTTACTTTTCAAATAAAGTCTTGCAAAGTTGCATTTAATTGGGTCCTACAGGGTCTTTTTTTTTTTTTTTTAAAGATTCTATTTATTTATTTGACAGAGAGAAATCACAAGTAGGCAGAGAGGCAGGCAGAGAGAGAGGAGGAAGCAGGCTCGCCGCTGAGCAGAAAGCCTGATGCGGGGCTTGAACCCAGGACCTGGGATCATGACCCGAGCCGAAGGCAGCGGCTCAACCCACTGAGCCACCCAGGCACCCCGGGTCCTACAGGGTCTTAACTTTAGTGTAAAACAAAACTTGTGGAGAAGAAAACAAACTAAATGTCAATAAGCAGAAAACTATCAGTCAGTTTTATGTATGAAGCTGACAAAGCCAAACTGTATATTATTGTCAGAAAATGGGGCTAACAGTCAGGAAATCACTTGCCTGTTGACTATGAGATCCAGGGAAATCAGTTCCTATTTCTGGGCCTCAAATCCTCATTGAAAAGATGAAGAAGACTGGTTCACTTTTTCAAAATAGTACCACAACTCATTAGTAGATAATGAAATTGATTTTGTGGATGGGAACTAGTGTTTTCTTACAAAAGAAAACAGTACAGAAAATATCAGAGTGCATCTCATATTATTATAGTAACACAGTTTCAAGAAATTTGTGTTTCCATTTGGTGTGTGTGTGTGTCTGTGTGTGTGTGTGATATAAAATACATTTCTCATTGTAGGCTATGGTCAAAGAAGCTTGACAAATACAGTAAGAAGTTCTCTATAGTCCCTTCCAATGCTAAAATTCTATGACTCTGTAATATAAAGACACGAGTTATTGTGTTGCCATCATTAAGCCACAGCCCTTATTCCTTCTGCAATCAACCCAGAAGCATAATATAGATGAGAAAACCCAGGTTTTGCAATAATAAACCAGAGCTTGAGTCCTACTAATTTATTAATGGCATTCTCTGGGGTCCATTGCTTAACCACCTAGAACTAGACTAATGTAAAATGGGACAACAGTGATGCATGCCTTACAGGGTTTCTGTGTAAACACCATCAACTTGTACAAGCCAGAAACTCAAGAATCATTCTGCTTGTCCTGGCACTCCATTTATAATCAATGGCTAAGTCCTGCTGACTATACCTTTGACTATCTCTTAGACCCCATTCACTTCTCTCCATCTTCACAGCTTCCATCCTAATGCTACCAGCATGCATCTGGCATCCACTCTTATTTCACTCCATGCCCACATCCCCATCTCACTGCCTACATTTTCAATGGTTTCCATTGTTTCCAACAACAGACCATAAGGCCTCCAGGGTTTGTCTCTGCCTGTGTCTGCAGCCCCAACACATAACCCCATACTACTCATACACTCACCCTCTGTGCTCCAGGTGCACTTGTCCATCTTACAAATCCCTGAAAAGGCCACATTTCCTCAGCTATGTGGATATTGTACATGCTATTTCCTTTGCTTGGAATGCTCTTCCCTCCTTGCTTCCCCACACCTTTTCCTAATCAATACTTACTCAGTTCCAAATTTCAGTTCCAATGCTGGCAGTGAAGCCTTATCCACCCACACTAAATGAGGTAAAGCTCCCTCCTTCCCAGTTGCATATTCCCATAACAATTTATTTTGCCTTCCAGATACTTCTCATAGTTTAAAATGAAATATTCAGTCTTATGATTACATGACCAGTGTCTGCTTCCCCACCAGACTGTGATCTCCACAAGGATAGGGACTGTACATGATAGGCTCATCATTACATCCTCAGCACCTTACACACCACCTGACACCTAACAGATGCTCAATAAATAAGTCTGAATGGATAATAAGTGAGATAAGAAAACATAAGTGCTACACAAATGTTAACTATGTTCTTGGACTGATGCAATTATTTTCCAGTTGACTTTTCCTGACTTCAGTGTCACTTTGATTCAGCCTATTCTGTATACATTTGTCTACTAGATTATTTCTTACATATTTTTGCTCAAGATTTAATAATAGGGGCTTTGCAATGGTTATCATTTCAAGTGGCTTTTATAACTATTTATTTGGACACGACTTTTTTCAAAAGGAGGATTCAATCTTTAAAGGCATATTTGGACTTCAACCCATACATATGACCTTATTTCCTGTTATACTCCAGGGTAGACAGTCCACACCTTCTTCTTCCTCCTTTGCCTCTTTCTCTTCTCCCTACTCCTACACACTCATGCTTATCTCTGTCCCAGGCCTTTGCCTAGAAAGCCCTCACTCCATTCACCTGTCTTTCAGGATCATTCAGAGCCTCCTCCTAATTATTTTATCCAACATTTGCTATCCCATCTCTGGTCTGTATTCATGAATAGTGTCTAAAATAGACACTATCCAGTCACTCTCTAGTCTGTCTAGATTTATTTTCATTTCATTTATCACTTATAAAAGTATATTACCCTAAGAGTTTTCATCACAAGGAGAATTTTTTTTCCTTTCTTTTTATTGTTAGATACATTTAGATACACTGTAGACCATGAGATGATGGATATTGATTAAACTTATTGTGGTTATCATTTCATAATATATGTAAATCAAATTATCATCCTGTATGCCTTAAACTTATATAGTGATATACTAATTATTTCTTAATAAAACTGAAAAAAATAATATTATTAATTGATTTTATTTTCTTGTCTTTCTTACTAAACTTTAAGCTCTGAGGTAACAAAGACTTGACTTTTTTACTGCTCTAACCCCACTCCTGGAACAGCCTCACCCAAAGTAGTTTCTCTATGAATATTTCTTAGATAGATGAATGGGCGTCCAAAACTCAGATTATAAACTGTATATTTTTTAAAGATTTTATTTATTTATTTGACAGAGAGAGACACAGCAAAAGAGGGAACACAAGCAGGGGGAGCGGGAGAGGGAAAAGCAGGCCTCCTGCTGAGCAGGGAGCCTGGGCTTGATCCCAGGACCCCGGGATCATGACCTGAGCCGAAGGCGGCTGCTTAACAGCTGAGCCACCCAGGCACCCCATAAACTGTATATTTGCTTAGGCTATAAACCTCACAAAAGTAAATGCAAAAAAAAAAAAAAAAAAAAGCAAAAATAAACAAGTGGGACTATGTCAAACTAAAGTTTCTGCACAGCAAAGGAAACCATCCACAAAACAAAAAGGCAATCTACCAAATGGGAGAAAATATCTGTAAATTATATATCTGATAAGAGGTTAATATCCAAAACATACAAAGAACTCACACAACTCAATAGAAAAAGAAAACAATTTGAAAATGGGCAGGATCCTGAATAGATATTTTTCCAAAGAAGACCTACAAATGGCAAACAGGTATATGAAAAAATGATGTTCAACATCACTAATCATCAGGGAGATGCAAATCAAAACCATGATGAGATCTCACCTCATACCTGTTACATCAAAAAGACAAGAAATAACAAGTGTTCGCAAGGATATAGAGAAAAGGCAAATCCTTGTGTACTATTGATGGGAATGTAAATTGGTGCAGCCACTATGAAAACAATATAAAATATTAAAAATAGAAATACCGTATGATCCAGAAATTCCACCTTTGGGTATTTATTTAACAGAAGTGGAATCACTATTTTGAAAATAGTGGATCTGCAACCATGTTCACTGTAGCATTATTTATAATACCCAAGACTTGGGGAAAATCAAATTGTCCATCAGTGGATGAATGGATAAAGGAAATGTGTCTCATACACATACCTGTGTATTCGTAAATGTATATAATATATATGTATGTATCATATATATTACTCAGCCATAAAAAAAGAAGAAAAGACCTTGAGGGCATTGTGCTAAGCAAAATGAGTCAGAGATCATACACTGTATGATCTCACTTATATGTGGAATCTAAAACAAACAAAATGAACTCATAGACACAAAGAATAGATCGGTGGTTGCTAGAGGTGGAGAGGTTGAGGTAAAACAGATGAAGGGAGGCAAAAGTTACAAAGTTTCCGCAGTAAGATAAGTAAGTCCTGGGTATGTAATAGGCAAAATGGTGACTATGGTTGTCAATAATGTATTGTATATTTGAAAGTTGCTGAGAGAGTTAGTCTTAAAAGTTGTTACCACAAGAAAAAATAAGTAATAATTATGTGTGGTGATGGATGTTAATTAAACTTATTGTGGTAATCATTCCATGCAATATATACCTTTTCAAATCATTTTATTGTACACCTAAAACTAATACAATGTTATATATCAATTACATCTCATTTTTTTAAAAAAGATAAAAGAGGTTTTGTTTATTAACCATTTCACATGCACATCCCACTTTCCAACTAGATTATATACCACTTATATTCTAGATCAAGGTTTATGCAGTTTTGTAATCCATAAAATCCACAACAATGCAAACTCATAGGAGATACTCTAAGAAATTTTATAAAGATATCTGTGACCTTTTTAAAAAAGATTTTATTTATTTATTTTTGAAAGAGTGAGAGAGAGCACTCATGTTTGTGAATGAGGGGAGGGGCAGAAGGAGAGTATGTTCAAGCAGACTCCACACTGAGCATGGAGGTTGATATAGCTCAATCCCAGGACCCACAAGATTGTGACCTGAGCCAAAACCAGAATCAGATGCTTCATCCACTGAGCTACCCAGATGCCCACAAGATATCTGTGATCTTACAAACATCCTATAAAAGGTTGAGACAACTCTCGGCTTGGCAGTAATTGTAGTTTTGTATCAGAGATTTTCTATAAAGACACCAACCCCAGAATGGCTTCACATTTTATTCTGCAATTCTGAGCTTTCTTACCTTGGGCTATGGTTAAAAATAAAATACAAATAAAATTTGCCTAACAAGGCATTTGCTTAATTAATACAAGTGAAAGGGATTACTGAGAAGAGAAGTTATCTAGAATCCTTTCCTGTATTCAGGATGGTATGATGTCTAGAGGGAGAAAGTGGAAGATGTGTATTACATAGTGTAAATAAGCATTAGTAAACTATTCTTAAATGCACAAGTTTACATAGCATAGCTTATACCTTACAGCTCTGATATTTCCCTTAGAGTTATTATTTTAACGAACAGAACCTCAAGAGAAATGCTCATAGATCAGTAACCACTGGAACAGTTGTTTTTTTTTTTTTTTATGAGAATAAGATGATTTTGGAACTATGAAATGGAGACCACTGCTGAGAACAAAAATTAAGGAAAATGATTATAGAGTGTGATAAAAGTGATTACAGTTTATGGATTTCCTAACTCTTAGGACCCAAATAGGAAGCCTACAAGGAGAACATTGTTCTCCCCCATCAGCTCAGTTCTTTTTAGATATAGCAGAAAATCAACAACGGATAATTTACAGAACTTGGCAGTACTTTTAATCTCTTCACACAAACTCATTATATCTTACCTATATGGGGGCCAAAAAGATAAGTCAAGCAGAGATTAACTGGGAAAAAATCATAAGGGAAAGTGACTTCCATTATCATCAGCAGAACTCCCTTTACTCAGGATGTTATTCGGCAATAAATATTTCAAACTAGATATAGTGCATATTGATATATGCATATTGCCTGAGTGCTTCCTGCAGAAAGCACAGTCAGAACATATTAGAGGGAAAAAAGCCCTATCTTCTTATGGCAGAAGAAAAGCAAAAGGAAAAAAGGGGAGCTGAGGAAGACAAAAGTTAAAATGAAAATTAAGGTGCCATTGTATCTATGCACAGGGACCTCACCCAGATTATCCTCCAAAATGTTAATGGATGTTACAAACAATAATTCCTCAAGCATTCACAAGATGATAAATCCTGTCATCTTGAACTTTTTCCAAATAGATACTAAGGAAGAAACAGGATGCTATACTGATATTACAATATGTTCATGGAAATGGGAAATCTCATTCCTTTCCATAAAGTCTTAGTAAACTTCTGAAATGAATGTTCTGAGCAGATAAACACTAGAACAATGTGCATTATTTTGAATTCATTTATTTTATGTTCAAGATTTAACCAATTTTACTTCTAAATGACAACTCCACTGAGTCTCATTTATATATTCCCCTACCTTCCCCAAACTTCTAATTACTTATTCTGCATACTTTTCTCACAGGAATAGCTATGACCCTTTACATAAAATTCTATACTACTCAGCCAAGGAGACATTTCTGTCCTAATCCATAAAAACGTATTAAATAGAACATATAAAGCATGATGGTGTGAATCTAATTGGCACTTAAGCTACAAGATTTAGAAATTTGAATTTGGTCTTTGAAGTCTACATTCTATTGCAAATTTCCTGCTTACAGATAATTGCTCCCAGCTAGGAAAAAAAAAAGATCCTATCTGCTACAACAGGGCTAAAGCTACTGACCGATAATTCTGTACATCATTATTTACAAATACCTTGGGCATTTTTTACATTTAAAACAAATTTGTATTTTCAGAGGAGTAAGACAAGTTATGGCAATCCAGGTTTCTCATATGTGTGAGTCGTCTATGTCATGTGCATTCCATGAATCACCTAGAAAGAGGCTCTGATCCTTGAAAAATATTACATTAGTGTTTAAGACATTCTATGACATTAACAAGAAAGTGTGTCTAACTTACAATTGAATAAAAGCATACTTTAAAGAGCTAGTAACATGTCAGAATTAATAATGCCAATTGTACATCTTCATTGGCTACTTGAACCCACCTCCTGTATGTTCCCTCTGTGTTCCCAGGGTCTCCTTTTCCTTCTTTCCTTTTGACTCAACCCAAAGGAACATGCTCATAGCTCCCACGCTCATGACTCCAGATCCATATACACAACTACCTGAAGGGTAACCCACAGCACTCTAAATGTAATGCATTCAAAAAAAGAATCACTATTCTTCCCTCAGAACCTATATTCCCTATCTAGGTTGATGGCATCATAGATAATCCAGTTGTCCAAGCCAAGAGCCACTCCAGACTCTTTTCTCTCCTTACCCCTCCCATCTTGTCATCAAATCCTTCTTAATATATCTAGACTCTTTTATCTCATCTCCAGCACCAAAACTACTATGTTCAGTCAAACCTTCATCATCTTTTTCTTACATCATGAGAATTATTTCCTAACTGGGCTCCCCACTTTCAGATTTATCCCATGTCAATCCATCCTTCACATCATGTCTGACTAATCCTTTTAAAATGAAAAATCTGATCATATTACTCCACTGCCTCAAGGCTTTTAATGGTTCCCTACTATGTCTAGCAGAGGCACAAGTTCAAACATCTGTCAGGGCCAGGTGAGTATCCGTTATTAAAAGGGGGTGGATATAAGATAACAGGTGGTGGCTGGAGCTATACCCAGACAGATAGGCACATGCTATACCTAAGGCACTTAAGGGAGGCAGTTGCTTTTGACTAGCTAGTTGTTGTCACATAGAAACATAAGTTCTGGGTCACCAGATGTTCCAACTTTTCAAGAGAAGCTGGAAGCCTGGGTTTGTATGGGCATTTTCCAAAATTATAATGTTGAAAATAGACCTACATTCTTAAAAACAAGCATATGAAGACCTAATTTAATATTTAGGCTATCATTTTCAACCTCTCATCTACTAGATACAATTCAACTCCTGGCGTGACATACCAGATACCCCATTATCTGTCAAAGAACATTTCTTTCTTCAGCCTCCATGTTCCACTCATAACAAACTACATGCCATGCTCCTTTAGGCTTTCATGGCTTTGAGCAGCTTTTCTACTTCTGGAACACCCCGCTACCCCTACTCACCTCTTATTTTAATAGAAAATTATCTACTCTTCCAGACTCAGATCAAGCATCTCTTTCTCCATAAAACCTTCCCAGATCCAGTCACAGTAAGACAATTACTTTGTCCTTGTGACCACCATTCTAAAACATACACTTATTACAGAATTAATCACAGTTTGAAATTATTTATTTTATACTTGTCTACCCTATCTGATAATGGAACTCTTTTTCTTAATAATTTTTTAAAAGATTTTATTTATTTATTTGTCAGAGAGAGTGAGCACAGGCAGACAGAGTGGCAGGCAGAGGCAGAGGGAGAAGCAGACTCCCTGCTGAGCAAGGAGCCTGATGTGGGACTCGATCCCAGGACACTGGGATCATGAGCTGAGCCGGAGGCAGCCACTTAACCAACTGAGCCACCCCAGCGTCCCGATAATGGAGCTCTTTTAAGGCAAGGACTTATTCAGCCTTTTACATCTATTCACAGCCCATAGCCTGTTATTGAATATATACTACTACTGGAGAGAAATAAGACCTAAGTGACTATGCCATTTTCCCCTGTTTATAATAAAGTATTAACAGTAGGAAAACAAATAGAGACCTTCACTCATGTCTGAATGAATTTAACTTTGCTTTCATATAAATAAAACAACCTTAGCTTTAATCGAAAAATGCTGACAATCTGTCTCTTCTTCCAGGCTAGTCAGTCCTTCACTCATTTGCAGTGACTTCAGCCCTGTTTCCTGACTCTATAATTTTGCCTTTTCCAGAATGTTATAAAAGGAATTACACAGCATGTAGTTTGGGAGTCTGGCTTCTTTCAGTTAGCATAATGCATTTGAGATTTCTCCATGTTGGTGCATGTATCAGAAGCCAATTCCTTTGTATCGTTGAGTATTCCATTGTATGGATGCACCACAGATTGTTTATCTACTCACTAGATCCAGGACATTTGGATTGCTTCCAGTTTTTGGTGGTTATAATTAAGCTGCTATAAACATTTGCTGAAGGTTTTTGTATAAACATAAGTTTCATTTCACTTGGATAAATACCCAGTAGGATCAGTGAGTCATATGGTAAGTATATGTTTAACTTTATCAGAAATTGCCAAACTGTTTTTCCAAATTGGCTGTCCCCATCTGCATTTCCATAAGCAGTGTAAAAGAGTTCCAGTTGCTTCACAACCTCTCCAGGTCACGATGTTGTCAGATTTGGGGACGGTGAATTTTTTGAGGGGAGGAATTATTAGAAACATTCCAACAGAAGTGTCAGGGTATCTCATTTTGGTTTCAATTCGCCTGACCTCCTATAAATCATTTTATATTTATTCTTCCTTACTAGCTGACATCCTTATATATCAGACATCTTTGCCCTATTCATCAGATATCTCTGTGTCCCACCTCACATCCTCCTGGCCAACGTTTTAAGTGCACCATTGTTGTGGAACCAGCTGTTCACAGGGATGACCTGAAAGCAACTCAGCTTCACCTCACATGCACCATGTATCTCTCCTTTCTGCCCTGCAGCATCTCTGTCCCCATCCCCCACATGAAATATATGCAAAAACTTTCTCATTCTGATGCATGTGTAAACCTAGAAATGTAAGAACATTTATACTCTAGAGGAGGAGTCAAGATGGTGGAGAAGTAGCAGGCTGAGACGACATCAGGTAGCAGGAGATCAGCTAGATAGCTTATCTAACCATTGCGAACACCTACAAATCCAACAGGAAATCGCAGAGAAGAAGAGCAACAATTCTAGAAACAGAAAATCGATCATTTTCTGAAAGGTAGGACCTGCAGAGAAGTGAATCCAAAGTGACGGGAAGTTAGACCACGGGGGGAGGGGCTGGCTCCTGGCAAGCAGTGGAGCAATGGAGCATAAAATCAGGACTTTTTTATTTTTTTAAAGATTTTATTTATTTATTTGTCAGAGAGAGAGAGGGAGAGTGAGCGAGTACAGGCAGACAGAATGGCAGGCAGAGGCAGAGGGAGAAGCAGGCTCCCTGACGAGCAAGGAGCCCGATGTGGGACTTGATCCCAAGACGCTGGGATCATGACCTGAGCCGAAGGCAGCTGCTTAACCAACTGAGCCACCCAGGCGTCCCTAAAATCAGGACTTTTAAAAGTCTGCTCCACGGAGGGACATCGCTCCAGAGGCTAAACCGGGGTGAAGCCTACGCAGGGTCAGCGGGGTCACAGAAGGACCAGGGGTGTCTGAGTGTCACAGAGCTCGCAGGTATTAGACCAGGGAAGCTGGCTACAGCAACAAAGCTGAGGAGTGAGCTCTCAACTTGGAGTTACCTTGAACCGGGCACAGGCTAGGTGAGCTCGGAGCGCGGCCAGAGGCCAGGAAGACGGAGTGACTGAGCACTTTTCTCCAAGCGCACAGCTGGAGCCCAGGGAGATGAAAGCGAGCAAGCGCTTTTCTCCAAGCGTGAGCGATTGAGCACTTTTCTCCAAGCACGATCAGAGGTCAGAAAGACGGGGGCAGTTGGGTGTTTTTCTCTGAGGGTGCACTGAGAAGTGGGACCCCAAGCTCTCGGTTCCTCCCAGCCGGGGATTGGGAGGCCGCCATTTTCATTCCCATCTTCTGGAACTCTATGGAAAGCACTCAGGGAACAAAAGCTCCCGAAAGCAAACCCAAGTGGATTACTTAGCCTGGCCCCTGGTAAGGGCAGTGCAATTCTGCCTGGGGCAAAGACACTTGAGAATCACTACAACAGGCCCCTCCCCCAGAAGATCAACAAGAAATCCAGCCAAGACCAACTTCACTCACCAAGGAGAACAGTGGAATTTCAGAAGAGGAGAAAGCAAATCTTATCTGGACAAAATGACAAGGCGGAAAAAAACACAAAAAAAAAAGAACAAGAGGCAGTACTGAAGGCTGGGGACCTAAACAATATGGACATTGGTAATATGACAGATAGAGAGTTCAGAATGACGATTTTCAAAGTTCTAGCAGGGCTCGAAAAAGACATAGACGATATTAGAGAAACTCTCTCTGGAGAGATAAAAGCCCTTCCTGGAGAAATAAAAGAACTAAAATCTAACCAAGTTGAAATAAAAAAAGCTATTAATGAGGTGCAATCAAAAATGAAAGCTCTTACTGCTAGAATAAATGAGGCAGAAGAAAGAATTAGTGACATAGAAGACCAAATGATAGAGAATAAAGAAGCTGAGCAAAAGAGAGACAAACAAATACTGGACCACGAGGAGAGAATTTGAGAGATAAGTGACACCATAAGACGACACAACATTAGAATAATTGGGATTCCAGAAGAAGAAGAAAGAGAGAGGGGAGCAGAAGGTATATTGGAGGGAATTATTGGAGAGAATTTCCCTAATATGGCAAAGGGAACAAACATCAAAATCCAGGAGATGCAAAGAACGCCCCTCAAAATCAATAAAAATAGGTCCACACCCCATCACCTGATAGTAAAATTTACAAGTCTTAGCGACAAAGAGAAAATCCTGAAAACAGCCCAGGAAAAGAAGTCTGTAACATACAAGGATAAAAACATTAGATTGGCAGCAGACTTATCCACAGAGACCTGGCAGGCCAGAGAGAACTGGCATGATATATTCAGAGCACTAAACGAGAAAAACATGCAGCCAAGAATACTATATCCAGCTAGGCTATCACTGAAAATAGGAGGAGAGATTAAAAGCTTCCAGGACAAACAAAAACTGAAAGAATTTGCAAACACCAAACCGCCCTACAGGAAATATTGAAAGGGGTCCTCTAAGCAAAGAGAGACCCTAAAAGTAGTAGATCAGAAAGAAACAGAGACAATATACAGTAACAGTCACCTTACAGGCAATACAGTGGCACTAAATTCATATCTCTCAATAGTTACCCTGAATGTTAATGGGCTAAATGCCCCAATCAAAAGACACAGGGTATCAGAATGGATAAAAAAACAAAACCCATCAATATGCTGCCTACAAGAAATTCATTTTAGACCCGAAGACACCTCCAGATTTAAAGTGAGGGGGTGGAAAACAATGTACCATGCTAATGGACATCAGAAGAAAGCTGGGGTGGCAATCCTTATATCAGATCAATTAGATTTTAAGCCAAAGACTATAATAAGAGATGAGGAAGGACACTATATCATACTCAAAGGAACTGTCCAACAAGAAGACCTAACAATTTTAAATATCTATGCCCCTAACATGGGAGCAGCCAACGATATAAACCAATTAATAACAAAATCAAAGAAATACATCAACAATAATACAATAATAGTAGGGGACTTTAACATTCCCCTCACTGAAATGGACAGATCATCTAAGCAAAAGGTCAACAATGAAATAAAGGCCTTAAATGACCCACTGGACCAGATGGACATCACAGATTTATTCAGAACATTCCATCCCAAAGCAACAGAATACACATTCTTTTCTAGTGCACATGGAACATCCTCCAGAATAGACCACATCCTGGGTCATAAATCAGGTCTCAACTGGTATCAAAAGATTGGGATCATTCCTGCATATTTTCAGACCACAATGCTCTGAAGCTAGAACTCAATCACAAGAGGAATATGGAAAGAACCCAAATACATAGAGACTAAAGAGCATCCTACTAAAGAATGAATGGGTCAACCAGGAAATTAAAGAAGAATTGAAAAAATTCATGGAAACAAATGATAATGAAAACACAACAGCTCAAAATCTGTGGGACACAGCAAAGGCAGTCCTGAGAGGAAAATATATAGCAGCACAAGCCTTTCTCAAGAAACAAGAAAGGTGTCAAATACACAACCTAACCCTACACCTAAAGGAGCTGGAGAAAGAACAACAAAGAAAGCCTAAACCCAGCAGGAGAAGAGAAATAATAAAGATCAGAGCAGAAATCAATGAAATAGAAACAACAACAAAAAAATAGAACAAATCAATGAAACTAGGAGCTGGTTCTTTGAAAGAATTAATAAGATTGACAAACCCCTGGTCAGACTTATCAAAAAGAAAAGAGAAAGGACCCAAATAAATAAAATCATGAATGAAAGAGGAGAGATCACAACCAACACCAAAGAAATACAAACAATTATAAGAACAAACTATGAGCAACTCTATGCCAACAAATTGGACAATCTGGAAGAAATGGATACATTTCTAGAGACATATAAACTACCACAACTGAACCAGGAAGAAATAGAAAACCTGAACAGACCCATAAACCAGTAAGGAGATTGAAACAGTCATCAAAAATCTCCAAACAAACAAAAGTCCAGGGCCAGACAGCTTCCCAGGGGAATTCTACCAAACATTTAAAGAAGAATTAATTCCTATTCTCCTGAAACTGTTCTAAAAAATAGAAATGGAAGGAAAACTTCCAAACTCATTTTATGAAGCCAGCATCACCTTGATCCCAAAATCAGACAAGGATCCCATCAAAAAAGAGACTTACAGACCAATATCCTTGATGAACACAGATGTGAAAATTCTCAGCAAAATACTGGACAATAGGATCCAACAGTACATTAAAAGGATTATTCACCACGACCAAGTGGGATTTATTCCAGGGCTGCAAGGTTGGTTCAACATCCACAAATCAATCAATGTGATACAATACATTAATAAAAGAAAGAACAAGAACCATATGATACTCTCAATAGATGCTGAAAAAGCATTTGATGAAGTGCAGCATCCCTTCCTGATCAAAACTCTTCAAAGTGTAGCGATAGAGGGCACATACCTCAATATTATCAAAGCCATCTATGAAAAACCCACTGCAAATATCATTCTCAATGGAGAAAAACTGAAAGCTTTTCCGCTAAGGTCAGGAACACAACAGGGATGTCCGTTATCACCACTGCAATTCAACATAGTATTAGAAGTCCTAGCCTCAGCAATCAGACAACAAAAAGAAATTAAAGGCATCCAAATCAGCAAAGAAGAAGTCAAACTATCACTCTTTGCAGATGATATGATACTATATGTGGAAAACCCAAAAGGTTCTACTCCAAAACTGCTAGAACTTGTACAGGAATTCAGTAAAGTGTCAGGATATAAAGTCAATGCACAGAAATCAGTTGCATTTCTTTACACTAACAACAAGACAGAAGAAAGAGAAATTAAGCAGTCAATCCCATTTACAATTGCACCCAAAACTATAAGATACCTAGGAATAAACCTAACCAAAGAGGCAAAGAATCTATACTCAGAAAACTATAAAGTACTCATGAAAGAAATTGAGGAAGACACAAAGAAATGGAAAAATGTTCTATGCTTATGGATTGGAAGAACAAATATTGTGAAAATGTCTATACTACCTAAAGCAATCTACACATTTAATGCAATCCCTATCAAAATCCCATCCATTTTTTTCAAAGAAATGGAACAAATAATCCTAAAATTTATGTGGAACCAGAAAAGACCTCATATAGCCAAAGGAATATTGAAAAAGAAAGCCAAAGTTGGTGGCATCACAATTCCAGACTTCAAGCTCTATTACAAAGCTGTCATCATCAAGACAGCATGGTACTGGCACAAAAACAGACACATAGATCAACGGAACAGAATAGAAAGCCTAGAAATAGACCCTCAACTCTATGGTCAACTAATCTTCGACAAAGCAGGAAGGAATGTCCAATGGAAAAAAGACAGCCGCTTCAACAAATGGTGCTGGGAAAATTGGACAGCCACATGCAGAAAAATGAAATTGGATTATTTCCTTATACCACATACGAAAATAGACTCAAAATGGATGAAGGACCTCAATGTGAGAAAGGAACCCATCAAAATCCTTGAGGAGAACACAGGCAGCAACCTCTTTGACCTCAACCACAGCAAATTTTTCCTAGGAACATCACCAAAGGCAACAGAAGCAAGGGCAAAAATGAACTATTGGGATTTCATCAAGATCAAAAGCTTTTGCACAGCAAAGGAGACAGTTAACAAAACCAAAAGACAACTGACAGAATGGGAGAAGATATTTGCAAACGACATATCAGATAAAGGGCTAGTATCCAAAATCTATAAAGAGCTTAGCAAACTCAACACCCAAAGAATAAATAATCCAATCAAGAAATGGGCAGAAGACATGAACAGACATTTCTGCCAAGAAGACATCCAGATGGCCAACAGACACATGAAAAAGTGCTCCACATCACTTGGCATCAGGAAAATACAAATCAAAACCACAATGAGATATCACCTCACACCAGTCAGAATGGCTAAAATTAACAAGTCAAGAAATGACAGATGCTAGCGAGGATGCGGAGAGAGGGGAACCCTCCTACACTGTTGGTGGGAATGCAAGCTGGTGCAACCACTCTGGAAAACAGTGTGGAGGTTCCTCAAAAAACTAAAAATAGAGCTACCATATGACCCAGCGATTGCACTACTGGGTGTATATCCTAAAGATACAAACGTGGTGCTCCGAAGGGGCACGTGCACTCGAATGTTTATAGCAGCAATGTCCACAATAGCCAAACTATGGAAAGAACCTAGATGTCCATCGACAGATGAATGGATAAAGAAGATGTGGTATATATATACAATGGAATACTATGCAGCCATCAAAAGAAATGAAATCTTGCCATTTGCGACAACGTGGATGGAACTAGAGGGTATTATGCTTAGCGAAATAAGTCAATCGGAGAAAGACAACTATCATATGATCTCCCTGATATGAGGAAGTAGAGATGCAATGTGGGGGTTTTGGGGGATAGGAAAAGAAAAAAATGAAAGAAGATGGGATCGGGAGGGAGAAAAACCATAAAAGACTCAATCTCAAAAAACAGACTGAGGGTTGCTAGGGGTAGGGGGGACAGGAGAGGGTGGTGGGGATATGGACATTGGGGAGGGTGTGTGCTATTATGAGTGCTGTGAAATGTGTAAACCTGGCGATTCACAGACCTGTACCCCTGGGGATAAAAATACATTATATGTTTATTAAAAAATTTAAAAATTAAAAAAAAAACAGATGAACATAGGGGAAGGGAAGGAAAAATAAGATAAAAACAGGAGAGGGAGGCAAACCATAAGAGATGCTTAACTATAAACTATATATAAACTACTGAAGGTTGCTGGAGGGGAGGTCAGTGGGGGGTTGGGGTAACTGGGTGATGGGCATTAAGGAGGGCACATGATGTGATGAGCACTGGGTGTTACATGCAACTGATGATCACTAAATTCTACCTCTGAAACTGATAAAATAGTATACGTTCATTAAATTGAATTTAAGTAAAATTTTTTTCAAAAATTAAAAAAATGTAAAAAAAAAAGAACATTTATACTCTATTGGGCAACTTTTTTTTTTAATTTTTTATTTCTTTTCAGCATAACAGTATTCATTGTTTTTGCACCGCACCCAGTGCTCCATGCAATCTGTGCCCTCTCTAATACCCACCACCTGGTTCCCCCAACCTCCCACCTTCCACCCCTTCAAAATTCTCAGATTGTTTTTCAGAGTCCATAGCCTCTCATGGCTCACCTCCCCTTCCAATTTCCCTCAACTCCCTTCTCCTCTCCATCTCCCCTTGTTACTGGGCAACTTTTGACCAATGGTGGATGGAAGCTGGTGAATACATACTCCTTCCCTTGGAAGAATGGTTCCATCCCTTGGAAGAATAGTTTGAAGGCACGTCCTTGATAGCTCCTCAGAGGATCCCAAGTGAGAATGAGTACAGACTAAATGTTGTGTTGCCCGCAGTGGTGATCAGCAAAATAATATATCTCAGCAAAGGCTTTCCCTCCTTCTTTGTTTAACTCTTTTGATGCCTCTACTTTTTTTCCTTGAGGTTACTTTCCAAAATAAATTATCTGTACACAAGCCCTTGTCTTGGGCTCTGCTTTAGGTGATATCCAGGCTAAGTCCACTTTTAGAAAGTACTTCAGCTCAAAGAGGAAGAAAATAATAGAACCAAGCAGTACCTATGCTAATACTCTCTGTAAGAAACACAAGAACTACATTTTTTTTTTCTCTTTGGTGGGTACTATTTTTAGGCATGCCTTCAAGTCTAAATCAAGCATAAGATCACTAAGTTATAGGACTAAATTGTTGGATTTTTAATACTTAAATATGTCTCTTGAATTAGCATCTCAAGGAGATATGTGAAGACAACATTTTAGATTTACTGGAAACAATATTAATGTCAACTTGCTAAACATTAATATTTAATGTTTATTCTACACTAATTTGTAAATTTGCATTGTTTTATTTTATTTGCATGTTTTGTGACAGTGCCTCATGGGAATAATGGAAAACAATGGGGGTGGCTTACTTAAATGTGGTTTCTTATGGAACGGGGGTGTTACTGTGTACAGAGGTTCACATCAGTTCTGAAAAGAGGACATGAGTGACCCTTGTGTCATTTAGGACAGAAGCAAATAGCAAAGGAAAAGTTTACTTTATTTCATATGAGGAACACAGTCTTTGATCCTGATAAGTCTGTCCACCAAAACCATACTCAAGTGGCTCAGATAAATCTTACGCTCTTAAGTGTCCATATGGGAAATAATTTATAGGTAAACCTGGGATCTTACAAAGGTTTGTATTATTATCATTGCTTTTAACAACAGATACTACTTTTCTGGTTGTCCATACAAAAGTAGCTTTTGTTAGCAGGCAAGAGAAAGCTAGTCTATTCATAAGGCTAGATCTCTAAATTTCCTTGATGACAATACAAGTATAACTCAACACTTTTTGGCACATATCTTTCTGGAACATATACATTATTTATGTACATGTTCGTTGATTATATCTACAGGCACTCTTTCTGTGGGAGTTCTTCCCTATTGCAGAAAGCATTCTTAGTATCTTTGTAAGAAGTAGAAGCTAGTAGAAGTAGAAGTAGACAGAGCCACACATGTATACACTATTAGAAGATAGCTCCTGAATTTCATTCACAGTTTTTAGGCTTCATAGATAAACCCTGGAAGAAAAGCTCCTAGGAAAAATGAACAGTTTAGGTGTGATGTGATTCTAGATAAAAAATGCATAAGAGAGGGATGCCTGGGTGGCTCTGTTGGTTAAGCATCTGCCTTTGGCTCAGGTCATGATCCCAGAGCCCTGGAATCCAATACCGCATCCAGTTCCTTGTTTGGATGGGAGGGAGCCTGCTTCTCCCTCTGTTTGCTTCTCCCTCTGTCTGCCACTCCCCCTGCCTGGGCGCTCTCTCTCTCCCCGACAAATAAATGAATAAAATCTTTAATAGTAATAATAATAAATAAAAATGAAAAAAATTAAAATACCTAAGAAAATCATACAAATAGCTTACTATTTATAGCACTCAAGCATTGTAAATATTTACAAAATATTGTCTTGTGAAACTGCTTCTCTTTCATCAACTAATGGAGTTAATGATGTAGATTTTTATAGTTAATAAGCTACTTTGAAGATTTTATGTGTACTCTTCTAAACTTTTTAGATAATAATTCACCAATACATGAGTAGCTTGCAATATATCTATTTTATTAAACTGAATTCAGAGAAAACCTTGACTGCTGATTATTTTTATTTAGGAGTACAACTATCATTTAAACAATATGCCTTACAACCAAACTTAGTGATTTTGGCACAAAAGTAATTTCTCTTCTCTTTTCTCTGTTATTCTAGACACTTCAGATTGGACATTTTAGGACTCTTACATCTTTGTCTCCCTATAGTAAGTTATATTAATTCATCCTTCGTTTTATTCAATTCTTTTTTTCTTTCTTTCTGTTCCCTCTCCTCCTTTCCAAGTCCAAAAGACTAGACTGGTGCTCTATTACTATCAGTACCAATTGTAAGTGAGCTCTGAGAAGACATGAAAATTACCTGACAAGCTTAAATATGGCATTCCAAGAGGTTTTCATAAGATTTATAGCAGGAATTTTTATGGTGGGAAAGCACGAGGAGCTGTATGTAGCTCAACTTTAGACTTATGAATGATCGTGGAATAAGTCTCAGGGACAAGTAAAGCATGTGCTAGAGGTGGAGACAAACATATGGGTCCTAAATCCAAGTTAGTCCCCTTGATGGAAGAAGGAGGCTTTCATAACTCCTTCTACATCTCTGGTTTATGGAAGGTGAAGTACAGTTCTTGGATGAATGGAATAAAGTATCCTTGAACAAAAGTCAAGAAGAAAAAGAGCACAACTACTTCAATGCTTCGGCAATTCTTATCTTTGACACGGAGAAGAAAAAGAGGAAATTCTATAATGCCTAACTCTCCATCAAGTACGAAACTCTCCCCAAGCAGAGAAGATGCAGACCTTCTGATGTAGCTGCAGAAGCCTTGCCCAGAGAACAGGACACCAGTACTGCACGGGCCTGGATGTGTGGGTCTTACTGTAGAAGACGAGACACTGGATGCAAATCTGTTGTGGGAAATCAATCTTCCCGATGTACTCAGTCAGGGCTCAAGAAGAGCTTGCCTAGAATCAAACATACCAACCCCCACATCTCTGTTTATTCATTGGGAAAGAATTGAAATAATGAAACCCAGAATATAGATATCTCTGGGGCCTGAAAAAAAACTTATCTCACAAATTGAAGCCCTGGAGACAGAAGAAGTAGACTAATTTTTCTTCTAATTGGAGATTGTGCATTTGGAAGAAGCTAGAGAATGTGAGAGGTAAATGGCTGGCTCCGAACAAAGAGTCAAGAAAAGATTTGCTTTCTATACCACAAAGTAGGATTCTGGATCACCAAACCCCTACATGAGCATTTTATAAAGATCAGGAAGAAAATATAGGTGGGAGTCATATAGATCTGATATAAAAGATGTCAAACTATGAGGAAATGAAGATGGGTAAAAAGTGTACATTATGGTGATAACAGGCATGATATATAGAGAACAACAGTAAAGAAGGTATTTGATGATTATAAGTAATAAATAACAATATATCCAATCTCCAGTAGTAAATAACAAGGTCCCCAGACTTCAACCTGTGACTACAAATAGTCACATTAGCATTTGTGGACAAATTTTACTGCCTCCTTATGCTTACCCTCTCCCATGGGATTTCAGCCCACTGTAAAATGCTCCCAAATTATTTCTAGAAATTAACAGAGAGTATACTAACAAATGTTTACATGTCTGTTGGGCATTTGCCTCTTTCTTAGACGTCAGGGGAGGATCTGCCATCTCTCATCTGATCCACTAAGTCTGCAGTTCTTACAAGGGATTTCCTTGCAAGCTATCTCCTGGTGCTAGCAAAGCCACCAAACGCTACAGGTGCTAGCTAGCCCTGCATTCCCTCCAGTCTTTCTGTACCATAGCAATTCTAGGTTCCTTACAGTAATGCATCGTGCTCATTATTCCGTTTCAAAGGATTCAGATTCCATGCCATCCCCCCATCATAATCTCTCATGCACTTGTCTAAGGTACCTGAATACCTGAATAGATACGTGGCACGAAATTATAGAATCAGTTCAGGTTTAGCAGGGTCTATCTTGCTCCTCTGTACTACCTGCAAAATACGACAGTCCCTTGGAGACGACTCCAAACTTAGCCACTGACTCTTTCTCTGAGAAGGGGACAGTGTTCTTTCTGTAGTTTCCTGACCTACATGGCTAAGTACCATAATAGCAGTTACTGTAATACTCAGATGACCCCCATACTAGAATTCATAAAGTCTTGCATGGAACTTCAAAATTTTACTGGAATATCCCTAGATGTTATTAGCCTCTGTATACAAATGAAATCCCCCCAGTCTAGGCTCTGACTATTCAACATGTAGTCCATGGACCTACAGTATAGGCTCACCGGGGGCTCATTAGAAAAGCATAATTTCAAACTCCCTCCTAGAATGTGCAGTTTGCGGAGAACTCCAGGTGATTCATGTTTACATTCAAGTATGAAGAGAGAGTGTTACAGACTATATCACTAAATTTTATCATTTTATTTGTGTGTTTATTTTTAAGATTTTATTTATTTGACAGAGATAGAGAGTGAGTGAGAGCAACAGTGCACATGAACCAGGGTAGGGGCAAAGAAGCAGGTTTCCCACTGAGCAGGGAGCCCCACATGGGACTCAATCCCAAGACTCTGGGATCATGACCTGAGCCAAAGGCAGATGCTTAACTGACTGAGCCACCCAGGCACCCCGTAAATTTTACCATTTTAGAAAATTACATCACTGACACCAACACTGTTCATGGATTTGAGTCATGAATATATACATCTGTACCCATCTGTATCTGCAGCCTTCACAGTCTCTGTGATCCTGAATATAGGCACAAATATCTGACCATTGTGTCTTCTGGTGGTGTCACACCCACATATTTACATACTTAAGTCCATATTCTTTTATACTAAATTATTTTATTTTACTTCCCTTTTACATTATTGTTGGGGCATTTTATTGATTTCATTTTCAAGTTATGTGTATAGGCTGATTGTATTTTCTATGTGTTTCATTTTAGGAGAGTAAGGAGATTTTATAGAACACTGTTACAAATAAGAGGCATTTGGTCCGAGGGCATTGACAAACACTGACAAGGTCCATGGGAAGCTATTCCAAGTTTTAAGCAGGGAAGTAACATGGCTAGATATTTTGTTTCAGGTAGAATCTTCTGGCAGTTGTTTGGAGGATAGATTTAGGTCCATAAGACTGGTGTTGGAGGAACCCATGTGGGAGACTATTACTGCAGTCTAAGAGAGTCTGGAGTAGCCATAGACTAGAAGAAAAATTTGGACAAGGAGGATTCTCAGAAGCAAGGATGAGAGAATTCAAGAAGGAAAAGGCAAGTAAATAGAGCCAAATGGATTTATACAAATTTATTTCAGTTGGTAGCCAGATGGCCACAAAATGTGGCCCATCCCCATACAGCTGGGAATATCAAGACCAACTCACTTTGCTGTGGCATGAGTATTGAGGGAAAAGGACACAGAAAAGGAGAAAGAGGAAGGAACACTTCCTTGCTTTTCTCAGAGCAGCATTTTCCCATTTATTTCTATGTCTCTGTAAGTGATCCTGCAGTCTTTAGAAAATGGCAGCGGTAAGACTCTGCAGAATGAATTCCAGTCCCAAATCAAACGCCAAATACGTCACTTCTGACAGGCCTATTTTCTTTGACTCAATGTCCTTATCTGGGGCTTAGGGGTAATAATTTGTCTTCTCTCTTAAGATAGCTTTGGTGACAGAAACATATATATATATATTTTTGAAGAATTAAGGAAGATAACTAAATTGTGACTGTTGTATTGTTTAGATTTCAACAATATATTAGGTTTCCATTCAGAGCATCAGTATGCATGAGTGGGAGCCACGCCACTCACTTCTAGGTAGTAATTAGGTTTTTCCTTTCTCAAAAAAGAAAGAAAGAACTTTCTGATATTAACGCTTCTCTATGGCTTCATACTAGGGAATTTATGTGAACAAAGGGGCCTAACAGTTCTGTGCCTTTTTGGGTCTCTTTTTCTTTTCTCAAATCCCTGTCAATCTTGTTTTATAATCAAAGTACATTCTTTGGAGACCTTTGGCGACAGCTGGAAGTCAGAGTTGCTGTTCGTTATATTTATTCAAAGTATTTTGTAAAAGATTCTTGATGGGGAAATTTTAAATTGAAAAAAGTCTCTGGAGAAATTATTATTACTTTGGAAAAGTATAAGTAGTCATGATGACTTTGAAAAGGTCCATATTATGGTGAGCTATTTTCCTGCAAAGTAAGTTCCAGACAGAATCACCCATGCACATCATCAGCAGTATTTGTTAGTATCCAAAGAAGTCTATGGCTTGAGCATATATGTATTTTAAAATCGAAGTATTACTAGTACACCTATAAATTTCTGACAAGCTTTCTTTTTTTAGAGAAAGAAAAAGATGCCTAAATTCTCCAAAAAAATTAAATTTATTTTTAATTAACTATAAAATGATATATAGTTATAAATTATTTATATAAGTTGAATTTTTTCAAGAGTCTTATCAGACCAGGATGAGGCATTAGAAGTTTACTGGGTTGGTGTTCAAAATTACCTAATTGTACCATTGAGCCAACTTTAAGTATGAAGTATTACATTAGGTGCACTGCAATTCCATTCATACACACAAAATGGCATTTCCATTATCACTGATGAGGAGTTTTTTCAGCCATATGAAATACTGTGAACTAAGTAGGCATCTAAAATGGTCATTTACACATGGATAATCATGGTTCTGGACCAGACTTTGAAAAGGGTCTCTTGGATCAGACTAAACCCCATTTTAAATGCCACACATTTGTTCTAGAACACAGATGCTCTGTTAATATGACAAATGGAAAAAGTATGATGCTATGATGCTTCCTACTAATTATCAGCCTATAAACAGAAATTTCAACCTATGCAGCTAATACTAGAAATTGACTCAAAGACACAAGTTCACAGCAGAGATACTAAAATCACGTGTTACATGCAAATCTTAGAGTTTCGGAACTGGAGATAATTTAGTCCAACTCTTGTCTTTGACAAGGAACTAGAAGCCTGAAAATATTAGGTCATATCTCCTCCAGATTACTTATGAGCTTCTTAAACTTGATCAAGTTACTTAACCCCTCTAAGCTCTTGTTTCCTCATTTTATAAAACAGAGAGAATTAAAGACCTAACTTACTGTGTTATAGCAAGTATTAAATGAGGCCATGTATTTAAATCAGATGGCATAGTCCCTAAAATGCAGTAAACATTTCATAAATGTTAGGCATTACTTTCCTTGTTTGTGAGTCAGAGAGAAAAATAACATTAGCCTGATTTGGAACATTTGGTAGGTATGAATTGTTAAGTATCAAGAATGACCATCATCACCTCAAGGAAGTGTAGGGTGTGTTAGAGCAGCTCTTCAACTCTTCAAAATGATTTTTTGCATGAAATAGTCAATCCTGCTGTGACTAGTCATTCAGCCTGTGCACTGCCCAACTTTAAGTTCTGCACATGTCACCATCCCTTGAGCTGTGTTCTATATTTACTTTGCACAGCTAACATGTAGCAGCCCTGGGAATAGTTTTCAGTAATGATACAGTCTTAAAACATTCACAATATTTATTTGTGATCCATAATTGGACTTAGGGTATCTGTTGTAATTGGTCTTAACAATTTTTTAAATTTTTTTAAAATTTTTTAAAAGATTTTTTTATTTATTTGACAGACAGATCACAAGTAGGCAGAGAGGCAGGCAGAGAGAGAGAGGAGGAGACGGCAGGCTCCCTGCTGAGCAGAGAGCCCGATGCGAGGCTCGATTCCAGGACCCCGGGATCGTGACCTGAGCTGAAGGCAGAGGCTTTAACCACTGAGCCACCCAGGCACCCCACAATTTTTTTATTTTTAAGAGAATTTTTTTGAATTCTAGTTTTGGCCCTGGAGATAAAGAAAGATATTTTACACAAAATACAAGAGCATTAACCATCAAAGAGAAAGGTTGATAAGTTCATTACTTAAAAATTAAAAACTCCCCTATGCAGAAAGTTAGTACTCAGACAATGAAAATGAGATGTACAGAGTGGAGAAACATATCTGAAACACATAAAATCCACAAAGAGTTTATATCCAAAATACTTAGTGAACAAGTATAAACTAATAAGAAAAACACAGACTGTCCAACAGGGGAAAAAAATGAGCAAAAGATTTGAATAGGCAATTTTACAAAGAAATCCAAATAGCCATTAAACATGCTAAAAGACCCTCAACATCATTAGAAATTAGAGAACTGCAAGTGAAAATCACAACAAAATATCAATTCACACCCACCAGATTGGTTAAAATGAAAACATCTGAGAATACAAACATTAGCAAGAATGTGGAATGGGAACTTGCATGCTCTGCTGCTGTAAGAGTCAATTGGTACAAACCCTTTGGGAAAAAAGTATAGTAGCAAGTAGTACCTTGCAAAGTTTTAAATATGTATATGCTATGACCCAGCATTCAACTCTTAGGTATTCTCCACAGAAATGTGGTACCAGGGAATATATGTAAAAATGTTCATAGCAACATAGTCCCTTAAAAAACTCTAAACATGCAAATAGTGCAAATATCATCATTAGCAAAATGGGTCATTTAGTTGTAGTATACTAAAGTCACACACAACAATAAAACATAGAGGAAAAGATGCCATGCACAATGAAATAACATACTGTTTGAGTCTATTCACAAAAGTTCAAACACAGGCAAAACTAATTTGTACTGTTCAGGAATGTATATCCAGTGGTAAAAGCAGAGAAATGATTATCGCAAAAATTTGCTTATACTATTCAGAGGCTGAGGGTTGGTGTTAGGGTAGAGCCTGAGAGGGAAACTGGGTAGAGGTTGAAAGAAAGGGACTAAGAGAAGCACACAGCCAAGGGACTGGGGTGGGGCAGAAGTCTTGGGGAGGAGGAGGTGAAGAAGAACTAGACCTGGAGGGACAAGTAAGATGCAGATACGGAAGTTGAGGTGAGTCACACAGGGAAGGGAGCTGAGGCGCAGCAGCAGGCTAAGGAGGTGGGGTCACCACAGCAAGCTAACGGAGAAGGAGGCTACCAGTGGGCAAGAGCTGGGCACAGGGCATGCTCTGCCAGGCAGTCAGGTTATTGTTATACCTAACATTCCATACTATCAGCTCTAGCCTGGCTAACTGCAAAAGCCTCCAAATGGGTCAGCCAGCTTCTTCCCTTGCCCCTCTAGCCTATTCTCAAACCAACAGTTAGAGGGATCCTGTTAAACTGTTGATGTCAGCTCATGTCATTCCTTACTCACTATAGCCACAATATCCTCATTTCTGTTCCTCAAGTACAATAGGCAGGGTCTTTGCACTTGCTGTGCTCTTTGCCTAGATTTGCCTGTTATATTTCCCCTTGATACATAGCTTGCTCTCTCATCTCTTTCAGGTTTTACTCACCTGTCGTCTTCTCTCTAAGGCTTTTCAATGATAGGCTATCTAAATATTCAACAGCACACCCCCCAGTTTGTCTCTTTCCTTTTTAAAATATTTTTCTTACTAATACTACTCTCCTGCATTATATGTTTTACTTATTTACCTTGCTAAGCATCCCAACTTCTATTAGAATTTAAGTACTGATATACATACCAGGGTTGGGACTTAGGGGTCTTTTTCATGTTTGACTCCCCAGTATTTAGAAGAATGCCAGTATATACTCAGCATTCACTTATAATTTGTTGAATTAATCAACAAACCCACCCATCCAGTAATGAAAGCTAGAAACCTGGGCACTTTTCCCTCGTTCTTCTCTGTCACCCAGTTCTGTCTATTTAGTTTTCTAAATATCCCTCTACCCCTTCCTCTTCATCTCTATTTCCATCACTCTAGCTCAGACCACTATCTTTCACCCAGAATATGACCATAGATATCTGACTTTTGTCCCCTCCTCTAGTCTATGGCCCATAAAATCCATCCACCCTGAAACTATCAGATTGATCTTTAAACAGGTCGATCTCCTATAACCCTTCAATGGCTTCTCATCACGCATGGTGATGACAACTCCAGTTCCTTGACGTTGCACATCCCTGCAAGATCTAGCACACACTTACCTCTCTAGCCTTCCTCTCATTACTCTGGACCACAATTTACTATCAGGAAACACCAAAATGCTTTTGTTTGTTTGTTTACATTTTTATTTATTTTTTAAATTTCTTTTCAGTGTTCCAGAATTCACTGTTTATGTACCACACCCAGTGCTCCATGCATTTCGTGCCCTCCACAATACCCACCACCAGGTTCACCCAATCTCCCACCCCTCTCCCCTCCAAAACCCTCAGTTAGTTCTTCAGAGTCCACAGTCTCTAATGGTTCACCTCCCCCTCCAATTTGTATGCTAACATGTTTCTGATCTGTGGGAGACTGACTCATCTGTCCTGTGTTAAGAATGTATTCCCACTTCTCATTTTACCATGCTAATAAATACCATTCTTTAGGATTTAGTTCAAATGCTTGCCTCTATCAGGGCTTACTATTGCTGCCTGCCCCGTTTGCTATGTACACTCCTCCATACTCCCATAATTTTCATACATGCTGTCCTGTGACGCTTACCATACTCTGTCATAACTATATTTATACACTGCTCTCTTCTACTGGAATCTAAGATCTTTGTGTGTGTCTTAGTCATCTCTGTATGCCTAGTGCCTCTATCAGTGCCTGACATAGGCAGGTGCTCAAAAATATTTGACTGAGTAAATAAGTGAGTTATGCTATACACAAAGAAAATGAATTTTTGTAATAATCACTAAGGAAATTGGTAACAAGCAACTTGTGTCATTTGCAAATACTCAGGCATTCAACATATGTCTTTTACAAATTCCATCTTTTGTGTAAGTAAAGAAATAGGCACAGAGCCCAGAAGAATCACTTTTAACATGTCTCTTATGGTTCTTTCATGCCCAGAAATTTGCTTCTCTTTATTGTAAATGCCTCAGGCACCAACAGATCATTTTCTCATTTTTTTGTTCAACTTTATCCCTTCACTACTCTGCCTCTTTCACCTACCAAAAAAAAACTTTCAGGGAACCACCATAACCAAATGTAACATTTGTTATAATGTGACAATATAGGAGAAACTCATATACATTATTTTTGACATTTGCAAAATGGGGATTTTCTCAAGTAGTCTGCAGTTAAAATAGGCTAATGGGAATTCACTGGGTAAGAATCAGCTTGGTGGCAAGAGACAAGCAGTCATTGTGTTCAGAGAACTAAGTGCTCCACTAGGTAGAAATATATACCATAGATAATACAACAGAGATTTCCTTTTAATAACTAATATATTTAATTTCTCCATTATTACCCAGAGAGGTCTATGAAGATACATCTCATATTAAAAAGATACCTTCATCTGTCCATTTATTAACTGTTAATCCTAAACTTGAAATTCTTTTGTTAAAAGACTTCTGTTCCATCTGGAGCTAAGAGCAAGGAATCAGGACTAGGTTTTTCTACCCAATTATCCTCTCATTCACTGCCTAGAGTTTTCCCAATCAAACAATGCCAGGGTAAAAGGGCAAACTATAAAAGGCAGGCAGATCTGCCCTTTGAGTTTCTCGTTGGAGAAAAGTATATATAGAAACCAGAATGAGCTCTGGTGTCATAAAAACTATAGGGATTGTCTTAAAAAGACTTGGATGAATTAATGCCATAATACCATACCATACCATTTGATTTTAAAATGCAAAAAAGTTTTTAACATTAAAAAAAAACATAAAAACCAGATGTGAACAATATGAAATGCAAGCAGATTGTCAGAGAACATAAATGGGTATACAAGATTCTTCACATAGCACTTTTTAAAAATTAAAGGTTGATTTTATACAAATACAACTTATTCAAGGGTATATGAAGTCAATATGGGCTTTTTGAGTACTTATTATAGATTATAACTGGCATTAGGCATTAGGGATACAAAGATGAATGAAAAATGTATCTTTCTCTTCATATGTTTAGAGTTCAGCAACAGACATACAAACATTAGCATCAGATATAATAAATGGAATGTGGGAGGTGAACATAGGGAAGACAATGTGGGGGAGGGAGGAAGAACACATTTATCTACTGCAATACATATAAAATTAGATTTCTAGAGAAAGTTACACTGTTAATATACCATTATGTATAATGTAAAGGAGCCAGCATACCTTATATTTATCTTATATTAGGCTGGGCTTGCCATAGGATAGTATTAATATTTAGCCATTTCTGATCTACAAAAACAGGAATTTGACACCATTTATCCTATGGGTTTCAAAACAAAGTTTCATTTGTTTATTCTACAAATATTTGGTCATCATATAGCAAGGGCAGGTGGATGAGGCATGGGGAGAAGAGTAAATGGCACCAAAGGGGATGAGAGAAGCTAAAGACTGTAGTTACCCTTCGGCTGAATCTATTTTTTTTCCTAAGGTTTCTCCTAAAAAATACCATAGACTCAGCCCTCGAAGAGAACAGTGTGCCTCTAGAGGCCCTGTGTTTGTCCTAACAGATAAGCTTTTGTGAGATTGCCTGCAGTAAAAGGAGAGTCTTGGGGAGGCAGGGTCCCCAAATCCTTTGCTGACACCTCATAGCCAGAGTTTGCTGGTTATCCCTCTTACTTACTCTCCCCTTTTTTCATGGAAGTGACCTCCTAACTCGGGTGGGACATTAACCACCTAAAACAGACCACCCTGTTCACCTTGCAGTCACATATGGCAGGTGTCAGGTAAGTGCTGGTTCATGAGAAGCCAAGTGGAATCAGAGTGCAATTTCTGGAAAGTTAACTTGGAGGTAAGTGGCCTTCTCCTATTCCTCTTCCTGCTGATAATGGAAGTCCCTCCTTCCCCAGTTCTTAACTCTTTCTTTGCAAGAAGATCATATAACTGAAATCACATAGTATGCAGCCTTTTGCCTCTGGCATTTTTCACTTGTAATACCTTTGAGATTTGTCCATGTTGTTGCATGTTTCCGTATTCATTATTTTTATTGCTAAGTAAAATTCTTCCATTGTATGGAAGTATCATAGTTTGGTATCCCTCCTCCAGTTGAGGACATTGGGGTATTGGGGTTGCTTTTGGTTTTAGCAATGACAAAACTGCTGCACATGGTCACTTATAGGTTTCTGTGTGAACATAGGTTTTCATTTAAATAAGTAAACACCTAGGAGTAGGACTTCTGGGGATTGTGGTAAGTGTACGTTTAAGAGCATGAAGAACTGCACAAATATTTTACAAAGTGATTGTATCATTTTGTATCTCATTGCATCATATATGCATCATTGCATACTTCTGCAGCAATGTATGAGATTCAAGTTGTTCAAGCTGTTCCACATCTTTGTCAATATTTGGCATGGTCAGGTTTTTTTTTAGACTTTTTAATAGATCTATAGGAATATCCCATTGTTGTTTTGATTTGCATCTCTCTAGTGACTAATGATATTGAGCATCTTTTCTTTGGCAAAAGATATTTGCCAAATATCTTTTTTTTTAAGATTTTATATATTTTTTTGACACAGAGAGATCACAAGTAGGCAGAGAGACAGGCAGAGGGAGAGGGGGAAGCAGGCTCCCCACTGAGCAGAGAGCCCGATGCAGGGCTCAATCCCAGGACCCTGGAATCGTGACCTGAGCCAAAGGCAGAGGCTTAACCCACTGAGCCACCCAGATGCCCCATTCTCCCCAAATACCTTTTTTGTGAAGTGACTATTCTTCTTTATTGACTTGTTTGATTACTTATTATTAAGCTTTGAAAATTCTTCATTAACTCTGATGTGAGCCCTTCATCAGATATATGATTTGCAAATATTTTCTCCTAGTGGGAGGCCTGCCTTTTTATTGTCTTCACAGTGTCTTTTGATGAGCAGAACTTCTTAAATTTTTTAAAGAATTTTTTATTCATTTATTTTTTAAGATTTTATTTATTTGACAGAGATCACAAGTAGGCAGAGAGGCAGGCAGAGAGAGAAGAATGGAAGCAGGCTCCCTGCTGAACAGAGAGCCCAATGTGGGGCTCGATCCCAGGACCCTGGGATCATGACCTGAGCTGAAGGCAGAGGCTTTAACCGACTGAGCCACCCAGGCACCCCTTTTTTATTTATTTTAAAGAGAAAGAGAGAGAATGTGTTAGCAGAGGAAGGGGCAAAGGGAGAGGGAGATAGAAGCAGAGTCCCTTTGAGCATAGAGCCCCACACAGGGCTCATCTCACCACCCTGAGATCATGACATGCACTGAAACCAAGAGTAAGAAGCCCAACCCACTGAGCCACCTAGGCACCCCAGAATTCTTAATTTTGAGAAAGTCCAGCTTATCAACTTTTTCTTCTAGGGATAGTGCATTTGGTGTTGTGTTTAAGAAACTTTGCCCAACCCAAGGTCATAAAGATTTTCTCTTTTATTGTCTTTTCCTGTGTTTTATAGTTTTCAGTTTTACATTTAGATCAGTGATCCATTTTGAGTTAATTTTTGTATAAAGCACATGTTATGTATCAAGGTTCATTTCTTTTTGCATCTGGATATTCAATGGCTCCCACACCATTTGTTGTTAAGACTACTCTTTCTCCATTGAACTTACTTTGTATCTTTGTTGAAAATCAACTGAGCATGGATGTGTGGGTCTATTTCTGGATTCTCCATTCTGTTAAGTGAGACACAGTTAAAGTTTTTTCTAGTAAATATATATTTATTTTTAATAGGAGTTTTTAAAGTGCTAGCTTTCCAACCTCAAGTTGTGGCTTCTTCTCTTAAATTACCTAGTCCTTATGATTGTGTTTGCCTAAAGTTATATTGCATAAACTCACTCTAAAATGCAAACATACAATATATGTCACAACAAGTATCCTCATTTGTAAAACATCTTATGAGATGTTTTTATGACTTGCCATTGAAATATAAGGCATTCATTTTAAAGAACTTTAAAAAGTACAGTTTCTTTTAGACTTCATTAAATAGACCTCAATGCAGACAAATATACTTTTTAAAACTAAGACATTTTAAGAGTAGGGCTATTCCAACTATTTTACTTGGAACTAATACATAGATTCATCAAGTCCCCAAACCCTGTGGAATTTCAATTAGCTACCTGCCAAGAGCCACAGATAGCATAATATAGCTGTATAGAGGAAATACCATCTGCCTCTGTGAACAAAAATCACTCTAGTATCGATGCCTATGGTTCCTCAGAGCTCTCTTGGTATTGCCAATATTATACCCATGGTTAACTACAGTGAACTTCTCTGAATGTCCCCAACTGCAGAGACTATAGGGAAGCCAACAATGCAAAGATTCACCGATAACACTGATTATGCTGAGGGTGCATAACACAGTAATACATAGCACACACTAAGACATCCATAAACAAATTCCCTAAATTGGCAGAAACTACTGAATTCTTGCCAGTTCCTGTGATAAACTAGACATCTAAGTTTTTCCAATTACTTTGTTTCTTCTTCTTTTCTAATCAAGGAAGCATGTAATATGAGCATCATTAATGCCGAGAAGAAACTTCCTATATCTCCCATTACCAAGGAAAAACCACCAGAGGTGATATCAGATATATAAATGGAAATGAATTACAACTATGGAGATTGAGAGATTGTTATCATGTGGTGCCTTTCTCTTTGGCATCTAGTCACTCAAGCCATGTGACTTATGGGTAAGTTTTTTGTGGCCACCTCTTCGTTTAACATGGTCTTCTATAGAGTCCTGTATGCCTATAGTATCAATTCCAGCTTGAACCAGGTGAGTGACGGGCCATTATTGATTCTGACTCCTGCTCATCTTAACGTGCAGTCAGCAAGCCAGCAAGTTAGAATAGCATAGCAGAACGCATACGTCACCTGGGTTTGAGTTATTAGTTGCACATCAGAATCTACCCTAGTTAGTTTAAGAAGGAAAGCATTAAGTGCAGGATTTTAGAAAGTTTCCAAAGTCTTTGTAAGGGCCAGAGAAGCAAGCTCTAGACTAAGCTTCCAGGAATAACATCCAGAACCACATATCACAGACTTGGTCACGTCATACTGACTCTGGCACAACTGGGAAGTTGCTACTATCACCACTGACCCAGCACATGCTGCTTTTGCTCTTGATTGCACCAATGGGATGGATCTCCATATTGTATCTGTCTCTTCACATAACTCTTTAACTTTTGTTTCAGTAGCTTGATTATCATGCATCTCAGTATTATTTTCTTTGTATATATCCATCTCAGGGTTTGCTAAGCTTCTTGAAAATACACATGGATGTTGCTTGTCAAATTTGTGAAGTTCTTGGATGTGATTTCTTCAATATTGCCTCTATTTCATTCTCTCACTCCTCCTGGGGCTTTAATTACATATATATTAAAACTGTTTGCCATGTTCCATATTTCTCTTATGTTCTCCATTCTGCTCTTAATTTTATTACTTTCTCCTTATATGTTTCAGTTTTAGTATTTTCTCTTAACCTGACTTCAAATTCATTAATTCTGTCTCCTGCTATGTCTAATCTCCTCTAAAAGCTCATCCAATGAGTTCTTAATTTCAGGTATTATATTTTACATTCATTTCTAGAATTTTTGAGGGGGGGGGTCTTTTAACTACAGTATCTATATCACTTCTGAGTTTGTTTTATTCCTTGATTATCTGTTAGTTCATTTTTCCTGTTTCTTTGAACACTTGACCATTTTAACTGTGTGAATACAGGGCTCAACTTCACAGCTTTTCTTATTTCAAGAATTTTATCTATGCACTTTTTGTCCAATGCCTGCAAACAATATTTAAAAAAAATATTTTGCTAAGTTTTTATAGATGTCTATCATATCAACTATTCATTATCACTGAAATTGAACCTCAAAAAACTCTCTATTTTAAATTAAAGTATCATTTCCCATCAGATTTGTGAAACCTAAGTCCAAGTTTGTTCTCCATTGGGAAAGAAGCCTAAAGTCTATGGAGAAGGGAGATTGTGAAAGGAGTTGATGCTCTAAGAAATTATCAAAATGTGAAAAGTGTGTCCATATGGTATTTATTCAAAAAGTGTCTTCTACTCCATCACTACCCGATTCTTTAACTACTATGGCTTCTTGATTACATTAGCTGATCAGCTAGAGATGGGGCAAGAAGCACAAAAGTAAGATGAAGTGGAGAAGAGTGGAAAAGTGCCTGGTCGTTTTTTGTTCATGCCTAAAATGTACCTCAGTTTTATAGGTCACCAGGTTTTATTTTTAAAACCACATTTGAGTACATGTGTCCTGATGTTTATAGTAGCATTATCAACAAGAGCCAAACTATGGAGAGAGCTCAAATGTCCATCAACTGATGAATGAATAAAGAAGATATGGTGTGTGTGTGTGTGTGTGTGTATATACACACACATATATACACACACAATGCAATATTACTCAGCCAATCAAAAAGAATGAAATCTTGCCATTTGCAATGATATGGATGGAGCTAGAGTGTATTATGCTAACTGAAATAAGTCAGTCAAAGAAAGACAAATATCTATGATCTCACTCATATGGGAAATTTAAGAAAAAAAAATGTGAACATATGAGAGGGGGGTGAGGGAGAGAGAGAAATAAACCATAAGAGACTCTTAATGATAGAGAACAAACTGAGGGTTGATGGAGGAAGGTGGGTGGGGAGATGGGATAGATGGGTGAAAGACATTAAAGAGGCACTTTTTGTGATAAGTACCAGTATTGTCTATAAGTGACAAACCACTGAATTCTACCCCAGAAACCAATACTGTACTGTATGTTAACTAAATAAAATTTAAATAAAATAACATAAAAATAAATTAAATAAAATAAAACCGCATTTGAGATTTTAGCATATTCAATATTGACAATTAAAACTTAGACTTCATTTCTTAATGCTTTGCACATCCATATACTTGTTTCTATAGCTAGTTTTCTCAGGTAAAAAGAAGATAGTGAAAATAGTACTATATCAGAAGGTACTGAGAAGAAGAGGGAAAAAATGCCCAAGGCTTATTAAATATGTCACTTCAACAAAAGTTACTGAGTACCTACTATGTTCCAAGCACTAAAATATCTGCAACAGTTGCAGGTAGTGGTGGGTTCAAATGGAAGGTGAAGGTATAAAGGAGTTGGAAGGGGTGTATGTTATACCAAGATGAATAAGATGGGGTTCCTGCTTGCATTTGTGAAGCGACATAGATTTCCCAGTGTGCCATAATCATTGTCAAGTCAGGGTTATGTACAAAGAGTAAGGGAGAACCAAGAATGGATTGAATCTGACCAAGGACTAAGGAAGACCAAGAAAGTCTTCCTGTAGCAAACATTTAAGCTGAATCTTGAAGATGAGTGAGACTTAGCCAGACAAAGGAAGCAGAGGCATTCTGGACAAAATTAACAATAGCAGGAGCAAAGGCACAGTCAGGAAACAAAAGGTTGTACAGTGCAATGGCAGAGGTAGAGTGGAAGTGGATTACAAGGAGTTTGACGTTTCTAAATTGTAAAGTATGAGGTGGAGTGTGTCAAGAAAGGAGGCTGGAAAGGGAGCTGGAGTCCATGTTATTGAGGACCTGGAAAGCCATGCCAGGAAGTTTGGCCATTATTTTAAGCAAAGGGTGCCACAGAGGTGTTATCATCAAGGGAGGGCATAACCCAAATTGCATTTTAGATATAGCATTCTGCCTACTGTTTAGGGGGAAAAGTTCAGAAGGGCGGGATTTGACCCACCCAGCATGGATGCAGAGAAAGCCGTTAGAGTGCCACTGCAATAGTCCAGGAACAATGGCCAGGCCCAGGTTAAGAGAGAAAATTTCTAAAGCTGGTAAATAGCTATGGGGGTGAGAGAGTGGGAAGAGGAAGTTAAAATAAGTTTTCAGAAAAGAGTGTCAATTTATAGGAGGGAAACAAAAATTCCCATTTTGGACATAGACTTCAAGGTATCTATAGACTTTTAAATTGATCTAATCAGTATGTAGATGGATAAATGAGGTTCAAGAGAGAGCTGTTCAGAGATGAGAAAAAAGAGTGGGCATCTAGATGGCTTAGTCACTTAAGCGTCTGCCTTCAGCTCAGGTCATGATTCCAGGGTCCTGGGATCAAGTCCCACATCAGGCTCCCTGATCAGCAGGGAGCCCGCTTCTGCCACTCTCCTTGCTTGTACTCTCTCTCTTTCTCTTTCTCTCTCTGTCAAATAAATAAATAAGTACATAAATCTTAAAGCATATAAAATAGGTAAAAACATAAGTGGGATTAGGAGCCAGTGAAGTACTGAGAGAAAAGGAAAGAACAAGGACAGCAAGTGAGGAAACCAGGGTTTTAGGATGGTGCAGACGATGACAAATACACAGGCAGACTAAGATATGGCAAACAGAATAATATTTCAGAAGCTGAAACAATATTTTAGAACAAAGAGTACATGGTCAACAATGAGAAATGAAGCAGAGAGGTCTACTAGCCTAAGGATGGAAGAGCACTGACAGGATTAGGTAATTAATTGAGGTCACTGGTGACCTTGGGGAGAGGAGAGGATCTTGATAGAGTAGAGAGGTCAGAAGTCCTAAGAAAATATAGATTATTCTTTCAAATGGTTGATTTCAAAGAAAAGGATAGAGATTAGGGACTACCTAGGAGCTAGAGGATGACTTCCGAGAAGAGAAGGTTTGATTTGAGTAAGAAAGACTTAACCATATTTACAGGCTGGAAGAAATACTCATAGGATAAGAAAGAAAAATAATAATAAAAGGAGATAATCAGTAGAACCAAGTTCCTAAAGTTGTTAGATGGGTTAGAGGCCGGAAGACTGGGGGAAGGACTGGATATGAGCACTTAGAAGGCATCACATCTTGCATCAGGAAGAGAGTGGGTGGACTAGCAGAAGACACAAGGACATAGGGTGAGGCAGGAATTAGGGATCTATTTCACAACTCCATGACTTCATTTTATTGATAAAATAGAGGCAGGTTGTCTCCTGGGGCTGGAAGGGGATGGTGTGTGGCATTAGGTTCCAGGTACAGAAAGGATTGGTGACCTTTTGAAACGGTCATTAAGAGAAATGGGGAGAACTGTAGAACAAAGGATAGAACTAAGTCCTCTCATGCGGCTTTGAGAGTCCAGGTAAACTTAGTAGCTCTTGGCCACCCAGCAAGGGTGCAGAGAAAGTAACTAAGACAGACCTGGGAATAAAGTTCCCCAGCCATGGTGTAAAAAAGCATGCTAAAAAATCAAGTGCACAGCTAACAGAGTGGTTTAGGCTGCATGCTGGGGAAGGGCTGGATTTTCGGGGATCAAAGAGTGAGCTTTGTGGTAGCAGGAGAGTGAGACTTCCATTTCCCTGCTTTCCTCACTGCTCTGGGAAGAGTTCTCTACTTGGTACAGCATCCATTACCGATAGAAAACCAAAATAAAACACAGAAGGGGTGAAAGAGAGTGAGAAAACTCATTATTTCAAAATTCCTTTAACACTTTCCTTAAAAGGCATGAATCACGTAAATCATCCCCAAAAATCCTTTTTAAATTCCAAGACTAAGAACAAAATTATGGTTAAATGTTTAATTAATGTTTATTATAGCTAGCATGTTAGTTTTAGAAAGGTCAAATTTATGATACAATGAAGTAATATTTTTCACATTCTGTGTGTCTATTTTATAGTGCATTGGGGCTCAAAGTATAATAAATATCTTCTATTATTTTTGCAAGATTCTTGTATGCAAAGCTGTGTAGGGCCAAGATAATATTGAATTTCAAGTCAAATGAGCTGGCATGAACCTTAAGCAAGTCACTTTATCTTTCAGGACTTCAGCTTTTAGACTTGTAAAATGAAGGATGAGGATAAATCTCCAAGTTTCCATACAGGTTAAAAAAAAAAGAGAGAGCATAATTTAGTATTTTAAATTACTTAGAATTGATAGGATTACTTTTTTTCCTTTATGATATACTTTTGTTTCTAGCTACAACTTATTGAGCCTCAGTCCCTGACCAGGAACACAAACTCCAAAGATAATACCATCTCTATGGGAAATAGAACATATTTTGCATCACAATTTAGTTTATGTTCCACCATTCTCTGCTCATATTTACTCTTTGGAGGCTTCATCTCCAAAAGTTCAGAGACATTTGTTCACCATCTTGTGACCATGGGTCTCTGAGGAGATGCCATATTATATTGCTTCCAGAAACCAAGCCCCTGATTTCTGTGGGTGGGTACTCCACAGCAACCCCTACACATCTTGGATTTGTCACTGAAGATAATATGATAAAATGCTAATAGAATGCCTGAAATGCAGGAACACTTCATAGAGTATATCCAATACACTGAACAGCAAGATACATGGGAAATAATCAAAACACAGCATTATTCTTGTCCCCCATTTAGATATTTCACCTGCCACTAGATGAAAACTAAGCAGAACCCATGGTTCACCCTTGGGTTACAAAGGGTCTTACAGTCACTTTAAGTCGCAAAATATAGTTAATTCAAAATCAAATTGCCCAGTTCCAAGAGATTAATCAACTCTTTCCTCTTTATTCAGACAATGACCTTTCGTTTCATTCCTTAGGTGTTTAGACCATCAGAGTCCATGCGTAGGAGGGAGAGGGAACAATATGTATATTGTATATATAGGAGAGGCCAGCAGAGTTGTCATTAGCCTGGTGACTGACAATGTCCCCCAGTAAACCTGGCAGGTGGTTAATGCGGACTCTTGCCCTCCTATAACTTTCATTGTCTTGATTGCCAGCTGGGAAACATTCCTGGAAACATTCCCCTGATGTGGGTCGTTTACATTTTCCTTTGTCTAGCTGCTTCTCTTCCATCTATCATGTTCCCAATTAGGGCTCTTCTACCCCACTTTTGGGGGGTCCCCTCCCCATTAGCAGAAGTCCTATTGGGAAGAAAAATCTCAGGCAGGCTGCCTTTGAAAACGACCCTGTGCTACTACGCAATGATTTCTTAAGCAGGGCACACACAAGATTGATAAATAGTATTTCATGAGGACCTTCCAGGTTCCATTTAGAATGTAAGAAGCCAGAAAGAATGTCACCTCCCACTTTAAGCACAAGGAAAAGCTATATATGAACTTTTCTCAAATCCATCAGAGGACTGAGGTCGCAGGGCAAATAAGCCTGAGATTTAAAGAACGGCAGATGTTTCCAAAGAAAGAGGCAATACAGAAACTGACCTATTTGAGACAGAGCACCTAAAAAAGTCAAGGCCACTGTATAAGTGGGAAAGAAGATTGCAGCTAATACTCTGTAATGAGTCAACAGTTAAATTTTTTTATAATTTGCTGTTGTCATAAAGCAGGGAGTATAGAACCCATGGAAGTTACAGACACAAGGGAATTTACACCCCCTTTCAGGCTTTTCTCCACAGAAAGCTAAAAAAAAAAATAGATCAGGGTCAAGGGAGGTGAGCAGAGGAAGATTCTTAAGTTAATACAGGTCCAAGAAATAAGAAAAAAAGCCCTATGTAAGTGGCTAACTCTTGGTTTTGGCTCAGGTAATGATCTCAAGATCATGAGATAGAACACCCCACCCTATCTGGGCTCTGTACTCAGTGGGGAGTCTGGTTGAGATTCTCTCCCTTTGTCTTTCCTCCCACCCTCTCTGTCTCTGTCTCTCTCTAAAAATAAAAGAAGAAGAAGAAGAACGAAGCCCTACAGAATAAAAGTCACTGGGGGTGGGGAGGGATGTAAAGCAGGGAACCCACCAGAGTACAAGTGTACACCTATTACAGCTGGGGGAAAAGACAAAAAACAAAGATACCCTCTTCTCTTGGGGTAATGGGGGAATCTCTCTCCCACACAAGAACCACCAAGACACAGGGCAGAGTTTGTCTGCCATGGTGAGGAGGCCAAGATCACTGAGTAGGTTCTGGTCCCAAGACCAAGTGAAAAAAACCTGCCTGAGGCTATGGCTGAACCAAGAAGGCAGAAGGCCTCTCCCTTATCAGACACAGTCCAGCAAGTGTCTAATAAGAATCTACTACTGGGCAAGGAAAATCAGTGGCAAGTCTCTCTGAGGCACAGGCTCACAGGGAAAGCCTAAAGCCTACTCCACCCTAACCAGAATAACACTAATTGCCAAAAACTGAAAATAGCTGGTGAATGGATAAACAGTGATTAAACCACAGACTACTACTCAGTAATAAAAAGGAACTAATTATTGATACACATAACAAAATGGCTAGATCTCAAATACATTATGCTAAGTGCAAAAAGCCAAAACCAGATTTCCACATACTATATGGTTACATTTATATGACATTCTAGAACAGCCAAGTACAGGGACAGAGATCAGTAGTTGCTAAAGGCTGAAGGTGGATGTGGGGTGAAGCACAAAGGGCAAGAAGAATTTCTGAAGGGTGATGAAGCAGTCTGTATGTTGCTTGTGGTGGTAGTTACACGTCATGCATTTGTTAAAACTCAGGGAACTACACACTAACTAAAACAGGTGATTTTATTGCATATAATTTATATCTCAGACATTTAAATTAAAACAAAGAATTTCATTGAAACTAAGAACTTTTGTTTATCAAAAGACACCATTAAAAGAATGAAAAGTCAAAGAAAGAAAGGAAATAGAATTTGCATATGGAATATATAAAGAACACACAAATGAATAAGAAAAAACAGACAGCCGAAATAGAAAAATGGGCAGAAGTCTTGAGGGGACATTTCACAGGAGCAGATACCCTAAGGCTTAATATGCATGTGAAAAGACACTCATCATCTGCTCTGAAGGCAGATGAAAACCTTGTTGAGGGACCACTACACATATAGGAGACTAGCTAAATGTAAAGATTGGCAATATCAATGTTGGTGAGGATGTGGAGCAACTGAAACCAGCGGCAAATTTGTATAACCACTTTGGAAAACTATTTGGCAGTATTTACTAAAGCTAAATACCCCTGATCTGGCAATCCCACTCCCAAGTATAAATCCTATAGAAATGAGTGCATATGTCCACCATAAGACATGTTCAAGAGTGTTCACAGGCCCATTATCATAAGAGCAAAAACCTGGAAATAACATGAATTTCTATTAACATGATAACCTACAAATAAATTGTGGTATATGTCTACAATGAAATACTACCCAGCAATAAAGAAAACCAAATAATTGCAACATGGAACAAGAATGAAACTCACAGATATGAGTGAAAGAAGTACAAAAGAGATATATGTACGATTTGAGTTATATGAAATTCATGAATAAGAAAAACTAATTTATAGTGATGAATTTAGAATAGTGGTTATGGGTATGGGTAGTATATGCTAGGAAGAGACATGAAGGAACCTGAGCTGCAGGAAATGTTCTCTTTTCAGCTCAGCGGTTTTTACATGCGGCAGTATAAATTTGTAAAATTTCATTCAATCACCCACTTCCCTTCTCTGTTCTTTACTGCATGTTTACCTCAATGCAATACAATAAAAAGAAAATATTCCCCCACAGCACAGCTAAAAGGCTAATGATACTGTGCACAAAATGAATATAAACAAGACTCTGGAGTATATAGAGACTTGTCCTTGTCCCTGACCCATGTGTGTTTCTTATCGGCTGCAGGTAGAGAAGAAATGTGCATTAGCTCTATAGTCCATGGTAGGCAGTTCAGACTTGATGCAGCTTCTGTTCCTTCTAGGTCCCAAGCTTATCCAATGCCCAATATAGTATCTTTTTGTTTAAAAGAATATGGAATAGGCATTTCTCCTCTAATGTTTTAAAAGAGACATTTCTTTTTACATGCTGTTAATTGCTGTGGTATAACTATTAATTGCAGGTTATTTTTTTTTCTACCAATAGAATAAAACTTCTTGTGCCATCATTCTCCTACCATTTATCAATAAATAAAGATTTGCAGGGGTGCCTGGGTAGCTCAGTCGGTTAAGCATCTGCCGTTGGCTCAGGTCAGGTTCTCAGGCTCCTAGGATCAAGCCCCGAATTGGGCTCCCTGCTCAGTGGGGAGCCTGCTTCTCCCTCTGCCTGCTGCTCTCCCTGCTTGTGATATCTCTCTCTCTCTCTGTCAACTAAATAAATAAAATCTTTTAAAAAATAATAAAAATATATAAAGATTTGTGTACTTTACTATAGATATGCTGTAGCTCAACACAATTTGTTTAATAGTCCTGACAAGGAAGGCTATATCCACCTCGGGCCTTCAGGACTCATGCACCAGTGAGCAGTCTGGGGAATGAAATTATTCCCAACACAGCAGCCATCTTTGTTTTCAATTCTGCTGTGGAGGCAGCTCCTCTGGCTTCCTGTGACCATGAAACACTAGTCCTCAAGCTCCAACTGCAGGGGTTCTCCACTAACCTCGCCAAGCCATCCCGGAGACCCCCTCATTGGGTCTGAGGAAGAGGAATGCCCCATCCACTCCACCTTTCACTTTGCCCATCAAGTTCCCCCCAACATATCTCTTCACAAATCTTCTCTCCTCTTCATAAATTTACCTTTTTTGACATCTTTAATGTGAATGAGAGGTCCAAGAGTGAGCTCGAATCAGACTCTACTCTATAGTTACTTTCTGCATTTTCATCCAGCACCTCTCACGTAGAATTTGTAGTTCGTGTTGGATATCGCTCAATCCAAATTTGAACATTGACCTGTCACGGTAACTTCCGTGTGAACCATAAGAAATTGTTGATTGTTGACTACTGTTGATCTAAAACAACTGCAATTTCATATGGTTCCAACTAACAGTTTTATTCAAAATAAAATTTTTAGAGAAACTGAACTTCAGGTTGGGTTTGAGCAAACAGGACAGTGGGTTCTTAAATGAATGCCAGGGCAAATAAATCCCCAAACACCATCAGCAGAGCATCTCACCTTGGCTTTCAGATGAGCACACAGTTTCTGCTGCTTTCTCCTGTCCTTAGCCAATGTGTCCTCCATTGCATGTGTTGCACAGGCCTCAGTGAGGGTCAGCACAGCCTTCTGGATAAAGTCTCTCCTGTTCTTATTCCAATTTGATATCAGGATCCTTCGCTGCTCCCTGGCAAAGCGATATTGATCACAATATTTCTCATGTTCCACCTGAAAAGAAAACAGATGGCAAACACTTATGAAACTGAGACTATGCTTTATGTCATTGCTACAAAAAATGAATAAAGTGAATTATAACCAGTAATTTTGAAAAATTGGAGACAAACATCTTAACAGTGAATGCAACCAGGACCAGGTACAATTCCCCAAGTTCTGAGCCTATGGCTAACTGGTGACTAAGGACCAGTTGTTTAATGTTTGTTAAGTCCTTAGTGTCCCTGTATGGGATGGAGTCTGATTAGGCAGCCCTAAAACATTTTCCATGTCTACATGTCAGTGAATTTATTCACAGAAAGTATTACTTCCCTTGTATATAATTTCAAAAATATTCCATCTGTAATTTAGTTTGGGTATTTTAACAATTACTTCAAGTGCTTCACTTAGACACATGCTAATAAACATAAATTGCTACCATAATCCCCAAAACTCAGTTTGCCCTTGATTACTGATATATTCAGGTTTTAGGATGTCTGAACTTAAAGGAATTACAGCAGTCATATTAGTTCTTCCCATCCTGCAGTCCTGATGGACTGATATTCTCACATGGGTACTGGCAGTTCCTGTTGGCAGTGAATCCCAACCATGAGAGATCTGAGAGTCTTGAGGGAAAGTCTTGAGGGGAAGAACAGGGATGGAGATTGCCTGAGTCGTTTGAAAAGTCTTTGTAGGTATTTCTGAAATGTTCTTTATATGAAGTTGTGTCTTCTGAAATTGAGAGCCACTGACCCTCTAATTCTTTATCTTGCTAGTATAGACCACATCTCTGAATTTATACATTATTTAACCCCTAAGTGGTGTGAGAAAAGAATCTAGCAAGAAGGATAAGGTTGTTGTTCTAAGATAATAATCCAGGTATGGTTAATTAGGTACATGATGAAACAGGCTATGGATTCAATTAAACCAAATATCAGCTGCTAATATATGTTGTGGAAACTTCTGAGCTTTGTTCCCAAAAGTCAAAAATATACTAAAAATCTGTCAAACACTAAGAAAGGAAGCATATACCATGCAGAAATGCATACTAATCAACACATAATAAAAATTTTTATCATGTTAATAGGTAAATACAAAAAGTTAAAAATCATAACTGGTCACAGAAACAAATAGAATCAACAGGGAATAAAAAGAAAGATCTAACTTAATAAATTAAAACTTTAAAAAAGCTAGAGTGAATTATTTATTATATAACATGTTTTTTATATAATAGGTATCTGCTATAAAATAAAGATCAAAATTAAAACAAATAATCATTTGGTGAGGGAATCAGGGATAGGAGAGGATGGTCATACTAGATGTGTGACCTTTGCTTCAGTTTCTTTATCTGTAAAATATAATAAAAATAGTACTCTTTCATCCACTTCTGTGTGTTATAGAAGTTTACTCATGACTGAAATAAGGTAAATTCTATATACACGTCGGTACTATTGTTACCTGCTTATTTAAAATAATTACAAAATGCAGAGTATGTGATAATATTTTATAGCATGGCCCATTTAAAAGTTTAAATGTGTTTGTTTACATATACGTTTTAAGATGAGTCATTGTAAAGTTAATTGGCGACATGGTAACTTCTGTTGTCTTTGTGGTCTTATGAACTAAAGACCCTTCTCAGGGAAATTTCAGTCATGACTCTGAGTTCTAATTTGGGGCATTTGTATTTCAGACCCATCTAGGGTGATCAAGTGGAGATGTTGTTGTGGGGATGATATAAGTAAGCACCAGCCCCCAGGGCAAGTGCTGCCTTCCCCATGACTAGAGGGGCTGAGATGTGGGAGGTTCTGCAGATAGATGGGTAGCAGGCACCCCCACTTTCAGGCAAGAGCCAGAGATTGCAGAACCTCTGAGGGCAGGCAGGTGAATGCACAGACACCTAGAGATCAATTACGGGCAGAGCAACCCAGGAAGTCACAGTAAAGATCTCTCGGGCAGGTAAGCATAGAAGAATGAATGTTGCCTGAAGGGTTCTCTACATTCTTATGCACCATATGACTTGAAAAATGAGAGACTTTCAACCTATAACTCTATTATTTGCTAGAGTGTAGGAAAAAAAAAATTTAGAGCACCATTCTAAAAATACAAATTTTGCCTAGTAATTATTGACTACTAAAGCAATTTAACTTGCTGTTATATAGGGTCCTGTACTCACCAAATCATGCCTAGATCTGTGAGGAAAATATCTTTGTATCATGTTCAGATACAGAGTTCTTCTGTTACAGAGCTCTCCAGGATACTGATCCAAAATAGCCTGGTAAATCCAGTGGTCTTCTTCACTTAATTGGAAGTTTCTAGAAGCAACAAAAGTGTCACAACACATTGTTAAGCAATCACCGAGTTTGAGGGAACTCAAACTGCTCAAACTATTAACGAATGGTACTGATTATATAAAATGAAGTCTGGGGTTGGTTTTTTAAAATACATTATAGCCAAACTATATGTCTGCTATAGAAAAGGTTCTAAATCCTAATACGATGGGTTCTTCAATCCTTTATTGGTCTTGCCACAAGTTCCAGGCATAATTTCAAGAAGTTTGCAAAGTGACATAATATTTTTAAAATATTTATTCTATCCTCCCTATAAGAATATTTAAAAAATCACAATCAATGAGTGAAATAAATGAACATTGGGAAATAAAACATACAGACTAAAATGGAATTTTTATTCCTGGAGGAAAACACAAAAGTAGACAGTTAAATGAACAATTTTACAAAGAAAATTAAGGCCTGAGGAAAGCACTTATTTAAGGTTTCACTTTAAAACAAGTCTAAAATTATCATTAATTTACTCTCTCAGCTTCTCGTGTGGTGGGATTAAGACTAGATAATATTAGTGAGAAGATTACCAATGGCATTAGATTTCAGATCACTGAAGAAATCATTTGTAAATAGGACCTCTTCAAGGCCCTACCTAGTAACATGTCCACCCTGGTCCAGAATGCCTTTTTCATTTCAGGGCACTCCTGGGCACTAGCCTGGTATGTGTTTTACATAAGGTATTAGCAAAGCCCTATGCAGAGTGGAAAGGGTGCGATATTAGCTTAAACTCTAAACTGAATTAATGCCTCTTTATTATTCTGGATTTATTTGCATATTGTTATTCCTGTTTAATAAATTGGAATAATGAAATACAGGTGCAATCAGAGTGAATATTATTAGCAACAAGTATTTCTTTGATCCAAGATGGAGACTTGCTATTGTTTATTTCTACTATATCAATGATCTTCTACTTTAAAGTTAATAGTGCAATTAACGAATTCATAATATATCTTCTATGCCCTTGAAAAATACTTGACAATTTAAAATGAATAAAAACCTCTTTAAATCAGTGATACTAATGGGAATTCCACTGTCCTCTTATCATACAAAGTTACCTGGTTTTTGTAAAGTGTTTCACTATTCTGGTAAGTAGCAAGAAAAAAAAATTCTCTTTCAAAAAAGATAATCTTCACTAACAGCTCTATAATGGGAAGAAAAAGAGGCATGGAGGTATTTTACCAGAAGAAGCATACTCCACAGTTCTTCTGTATGACATAATCTATTGCAGAGAAATAATTTGAGATGAGTTCATTCATTGAACACACTGAGTGTATTGCTTCTGTCTGAATCAGGTATGAATGTATAGACATTCAAACAAAGCATTTCATATAGGGGTATTAAGCCTGTGGAAACACTTGCCTAAGTATACTTGGCATTTAGAACACCCTCAAGACTTCATGGGTAATACCTAAGGTCCTCTCTCGAACTCATTTTGTTCACAATAACAAAAATGCATTTTAATAGCAAAGGCAGCCACATAAATTCTCTATTACTACACCACAAGTAACAAAAATAAATAAATAAAAATAGACCTGCGGTCCATGTCTTCATTTATGCTTTTAAACTATCTCTAATCACAGGGACTTGAACATGGTTTGACTTTCCACTTTTATTTAATTACAAATGTAGATGTATGTGGCGGGGTATGCTGAGGAGGGGAAAATAACAGATTTGAGGTCAATAAATTGTCCATTTGTTTTAAGTTGTCATCCATCTATTTGGTGGATGCTGTTGGTGCCATGCTAGATCTCCCTTACTAGCTAGAAGTCCCATCACCAAGATGCTGATAATTCACAGATGCACCTGTTTCTCTGCAGAATTGCCCCAGACCAAATGGGAAATGCCTCACCCAGGAGGCTTCTCTCCCACCCATTTTTGAGGGCAGCTGCCACCAACGTTTGGCTGATATGGGGGAACAGAAGGTCAACCCACTTGCCTCACGATGGAACCAACTCTGTGATACCATTCATGCTCTAGAATTTCACAGTGGAAGCAAACTGCAGGCTGTTTCCACTGAGCTCACCTCCATGCAGAACCATTTTCCCCTCCTCTTTCTTTCTTTCCTTACTATCCTTCTCCTGAGAGCATTGCCCAACAAATCACTTGTTCTTACAATTCCTATCTCAGCTTTGCTTCTATAGAACCTGACCTAAGATAGTATCTAAGCCATCTTACCCATAATTTTCAAAAAATAGTTTTAATCCTTTGGTAAATGGAGAAGTACTTCTAAGCTAATTGCTTTGATGATCTCTCAAATTGAATGGTGGTGCAAGATTTCAGCTGCACTCAAAGAGAAAGTGCAAATGGCAAACATTTACAAAAATGCTTTTCAAATAAAAGCACACATTAAGCAGTGTGCATTGCTATAAATAAATATAGCAGCAGGAGAATCTGTGGCACTGAGTGCATTTTTACGTATTGTGCGAATGTATTAATTACGTGCCATTATAGTGACAACATTAAAACCACTTAAACATATGAAATGATAATATAACATCAAAACTATTTCAAACCAAGTATGCCACAAAAGATCACATCCATTTTGCTCTTCTTATTGATTTTAGAAACCTCACATTTCAACAACTTTTTCCAATTACCACAATTATGCAAACTGTAAGTCATTTTTCTAGTATACATAGAATAAAAACAAAAACAAACTTTAAAATGATACATAAATACTCACAACATTATTATTTTAGAGTATTTATAGCAGTTTTTAGAGCCAAAGGCTTAAATTTGGAGGCAAATATTCATACTGGCAATAGTAATAGCACAGTCATACATCTCCATTAGGATGCTGTTTGTGAGGGAGAAAGCCCCCATCATTATATATTTACTGAGTCTTCTGGATAGTAAAAATCTAAGAGGAATATTCAAATATAATGGCCTCTTCAGAATAACAAAGTAGCTGTTTTCTATTTAGCCTCTAAAATAAAATCAAATTTAATAAATCTGAATTTCTAAATTCCAATCTGGACATTTTTCTTTCCTAATCAAATATCTTTTCAGGGGCGCCTGGGTGGCTCAGTGGGTTAAGCTGCTGCCTTCGGCTCAGGTCATGGTCTCAGAGTCCTGGGATCAAGCCCCGCATCGGGCTCTCTGCTCAGCGGGGAGCCTGCTTCCTCCTCTCTCTGCCTGCCTCTCTGCCTGCTTGTGATCTGTCAAATAAATAAATAAAATCTTAAAAAAAAAAACCACAAAAAACAAAAAACAAATATCTTTTCATTGTACAGAAAAACCTATGTAAAATAGCTAAGCTATATAAAATAACTAAGGTTAGCTTTTTTTTTTTTTAGTTTTATTTATTTATTTAACAGACAGAGAGAGAGCACAAGCAGGCAGAGTAGAGGCAGAGGGAGCAGGAGAAGCAGGCTCCCCACTGAGCAAAGAGCTTGACCCAGGGCTCCATCCCAGAATCCTGGGATCCTGACCTGAGCCAAAGGCAGTTGCTTAACCAACTGAGCCACCCCGGTGCCGCTAAGGTTAGATTTTACCTTCAAAGTTCCTGTTTAATTTAATTGCTTTGCTGGTGATTCCAATGACAGAAGTAGCTAAGTTATACAGCTATTAAAAGCTCTTCTAATCATTTACCTACTTTCTGAATTTGAAAAGTGACTCCATAATTTTAAAAAATTTAAAGAAGGCTTTAAAATTATCCTAAACTTTTGTAATTTTTAAATTATCTTTAGAGAAAAAAATCTGTGGCAGATCTGTGCAATTTCTATTCTTTTTGTCCATCCAAATTTTCTGATTTAAAATGTTTCATAGTTTTCATCTTTATAATAGCATACCAAGATTTTACAGTTTCTAGGCTTACTGGGCACTTCTAACACTTCAGGAAATTCCAGACTGCAGAAGTGTAAAATATCTACAGTTCAGTCTCCACCTACCATCCCCGCCCCATAATGAAGTCCCATGATATAATTTTATCATGATATCCCAGGATATGAGACAAAATGGGTAATTCAGAAAAGAATGACAGCTATAAGAATCTAACTACACCAAGGCTGACTGTCTCCCTAATTCTACCTGTTTGAATCATTCCAAAAATTCTAAACTGACTCACAATTAACTTAGCCACCAATTTTCTTCTTAGTCATGCTTAAGTCATTTCCTTAAGGTTTCGGCTCTATGACATCAACACACATTTGTGGTGGGGGGAGAAGCAGAGAGGCAACCAATGGTGGCAAACAAGGTGACAAGTACTTTAACAGCAGAGACAAGTTTATGAAATTAACCATTGTGTTCACAAATGGCCGAAAGTTGTTTTATAACTTTCTCAGAGTGAAGGGAGATTTCCAGCAAAATGGTAGTACCTCCTGAAGCTGCATGATACATCTAATAGCTAGCTCAAGATTGGCAACTGGCCACAGTGAATCTGGCCTGGAGAAAAAATCTTAACTCTTCTAGTGTAACAGTGGTAGGAGACATCTAGTGCTTCTCTCCACTAAGAAGCAGGATTGCAAGGAAACACTGGTGGATTAAGGTGAGTAAAAGATAGCTCTGATGTAATCAGCTTTTGGGGCTGTATGGGGTCTGACCCTCTAGGAGATATAACTTGACTCTACTTTTTAATGTTGTCTTTCCAAATCAGACCCAAACACTGAATCTAATTAGCCTGATTCCTGAAACTGTCACCCCACCCTACTACCACACCACCCCACTCCCATTATCCAAAAATAAATCTCTCTTTGGTTTCCAGCCAGGTTTACAGGGGGCTCCTGAGCCTTAGAGTTACTTCTGACCAACAGAATCTTCTCCTTGGATTTTGTTTGAGTAAGTATATTGTCTTTCCAGAGACCCATTCTTACTTAGCAGCTCTCACTTCCAGGGTCCTCAGGCTCTGCCCAGTCTGCCTACTTAGGTGGAAGCTGATGGCTAGAATAAGGTAGGCTCTCACAAGTATGGCCCTCACTTCTCAGCCTTTTGGCTAAGATCAGTTGTAGATGTATGGCCAAAATCCACTGAATTAAAGAATCAACAACAAAACTGCCTATAGGGTAAAGCCAGAACTTACATCAGCATCCAAAGCCACAGTCTCCTGAGAGCCACAGTAAAGTGAAAATATGGCAGGGCTCTAAAATTGATGACTCCAGAATTTCTTCCAGAAGGGTTTAGGGGCATGAATCTGGCCAGAAGAGGAGGTTAAATGATTTTTATGGAAGCTGCAATTGCTATTGATATGGCAAGCACACTTTTTTCTTAGATTTTTTTGTGTTGGAGTAGTTGTCATAGAAAGCTCAATTTTTTACTTAGAATGTATATTTTTTAGAAGTGGAGTAGCTGGGATGATGGCAAGGCTCCTAAACCATCATTTGTCCCTACATCCATCTACACAGTTTTAAGAGGCAATATAATTCCTAGTGGAAGTTTTGAGATCGTATGATCAAGATAAAACAGCCTGTTAAAAGTAACACATAACGGCCCAACCACTCCACATGCTATGTTTTAAGTAATTATATTCATCATAAGTGTAAGGAAAAGGTAAAAAGTAGCAAACATTTCCCCTACTCCTGCTTCTGCTCATCAGAATCCTAATTTTATTCAAGACCTACCTTTCTCCATAGGGCCTCCACTCCAGGGAAGGCTTAAATCCCCATCCCCATCCCTGAGAGAGAATCTTGACTGATTTTAAGCCCTTTACAGACATCCATTCACAAGCTTCCTGTTCTTCTGGCCAATGTTTGGTATAAGTATGGACAAAACACCCAATTCTGGCCAATGAAATGTGAGAACTAGTCTTCTAAGGCAAAGGTTTCCTAGCTTATGAGGAAGAAAAGTTCTTTTTCTGCCTCTGAGTGTTATGGTGGGAATTGCTGCAGGAAGTCAACTACCTTGCAGGAAAGCAGGGCAAGAGAATGCAGAAAACCAGATTTCACTGTGCTTGGACTTCTCTACTTCTGCATTTTATGGGAAATAAGACATCGCTATTATTTAAGTGATGATGACTTGGGTTGGGATTCTCTTACTTACAGCCAAAGATACCCAATTTGATAGGGTATCTTGAAGGAAATAAAAGTGACTTTTTAAATGTGTCCAGAGACCCTCATCTACACTAACATTTCTCTGATGATTGGTAACTGACAAGTATTCAACATCAAGGACCATTTTAAAGGCAAAGACCCAGAACTGAACAAAACCAGCTCAAACTCGAATGTATACAATCAGTAAAAGATCACCTACAAACACACAATATGCTCTATTCCTTTTAATCCCACTGAGCCAGAACTTGCCTCCATGTACCAGTTATTTTTCATTTTGGGGAAACAAGAACATTTTTAACTGCAATAAAGGTGAAGTGAATAAAGTTACTTATATAGACATTATGACTCAGTTTTCCAGATTCAAAAACAAGAATAATAAAACTGGCCTATTACTTTGGGATGGCATGAGGAAACATTTAATTAACCATTGAGGACTTTTGACATTTATTTATTTATTTATTTATTTATTTATTTGGCTCCACACCCAAAGTGGGGCTCGAACTCACAACCTTAAGTTCAAGAGTCACATGCTCTAATGACTGAGCAGGGCAGGTGCCTCAGGCTTTTGAAATTTTAAATGCCACATAAAAATGTTGTAATATCACCTCAAACCAACTATCAATAGTCATTAAGAAATTATAAGAATAGATTAGAGGATTGATGATTCTCTTTCTCAGAGAAGTTTATTATTTTTTAGACATTATCAATATTCAACTTTATGTTCTTATATAAGCACTAAGATGGCAGATAAACATAAGCCTGAGCATGGGGATTATAATTTCTTATGTTACTGGTTCTCCATAGTCTCAGTTCTAATGATACAGTTTCCTCAAAGGATTGGACCTCAAGGTACAAGGAGTAGGAAAATCTTGTTATGAACAATTGATTTGATATATAAAATAGGCATTATAATTCCTCTCTTGTCAAAATTTGGCAATCCTGTCCATAGCAATTTTAATCTTGTCTTTCTTTATAGCTACACATATTTTATTATGTTAATAATAAACTCTATCTGTATTATCCAGGTTAAAAAATAACATATGTCAATTGTCCTGGACACAAATCGCTCGAGCTGCTGTGTTTCCATTTTCTCCAATCTGATTTACTCAAGATTAATTTGATTTCATATCCACCAAAGAACAGAAACCTCTCATAAATGACTTTCACTCCTTCATCCTATAAAAAGCAGATTTTTCAGTCTCCAAAAGTATTAAAAAATGTAGCCTCAAACACCACTACACTGTGTAGTTTCTAGCTGAAACAATTATATCAAGAAGGTAGGTGTGGGCTTCAGTGATACTAACAATAAGGACTGTTGAACCTAGAAACTTACAGCTATTATTTCTAGATTTATCCTCACAGATACATTTAAACAAACATAACATCCAAGTAAATATACAAGCTGAATTATTAATCAAGCAAGGCAAACTCTAAGACTAGCTTTTCGGGTATCCTATAGAAAATGCATCCATTTTTCTCCCTTGATAAAATACATTACACTATAGCCAAAAGAACTTAAAATATACTTTATTCCCACAACAAACCTGAAGTAGGTTAAACAGTTGTCAAATATGGCTTTTAGTTCAAGAGTCATAAAGTAATTAATTATTTTCAATGATGTATTTATTTTAAGAGAAAGTTATTAAATATATATGACAAAAAATAAATCATAGTCTACAATTATGACCTCCTTCTAAAAAATATAAATTGCAAAATCAGGTTGGACAAACCATGTTGGAATACCTCAAGAGAAAATGAGAGTTGCAGTTAACAGGGTGTTGCTCGAGTAGGTCATGTAACCAATGTAACTAAGTGAACATGCCAATGTTCAAATAACCATGTTCCTAATTCTGAGCACTTTTCCACTTACTAGCTACCCTTGACATACAAGCAGCCCAGACCAGAAATGTAGAACCTGAGACTGGACATCCCTAGGCAAGGAAATTTTCCAAAATTTCTGAGACTACATTCTCTAAAAAGAATCCCATCTGGTAATTAAAGCCCCATTGTTTTAACTTGTAACGTCATCAAGTAAGCAAGTATCAGTTATTCCATCCCTTTCCTTCTCTTTCTTCTATCTTGTATTCATCAAGCAATATCCTCATATGTAAATATTTGTTTATTAAAAATACTTTAGGGGCGCCTGGGTGGTTCAGTGGGTTAAGCCTCTGCCTTCAGCCCAGGTCATGATCTCAGGGTTCTGAGATCAAGCCCCACATCAGGCTCTTTGCTCAGCAGACAGCCTGCTTCCCCTTCTCTCTCTGCCTGCTGCTCTGCCTACTTGTGATCTTTCTCTCTCTCTCTGTGTCAAATAAATAAATAAAATCTTTAAAATATAGGTATTTTAAAGAAAATTACATGAAGTCACTCATTGTTTCCTGAGTGCTGAGTTTCTGATGCTGGCTTTTATCTTTTTCATCTTTTTCCCAATTCTGTTGGCAAAGCTTTCACAAAAAGACAGTAACAGAGCTATGCTATGTAAATAAGTATTGAAAAAGAGAGAGAAAGAGAATATGAACAAGACACTGGTGATATTCACACAGGATTATAAAATCCAATGAAATCTAAAAGATGAACCAAACAATGGAAAGTCTGTTGGTCAATGTATAAAGTGTTTCTACTTTTCTGGAGAGCAATATAGCCATACTCTCAAAAGTATTATAATTTTTCAATCCCTTTGACTCAGCAATTCCATCTCTAGAAATTCGTGTTAAGGGAATAATCATGGGATTACTCAAAATATAGCAACAGAGTTATTTGTCCCAAGGTTTTTAACCAAATACCAAAATGTATACTAAGTAATTGTCTAAAGCCAGAAGATGGGTTGAATTTATCTGGTACAACGACATATTGTAATGTCATATGTATAATAAAAAATACATTGTAAAGGAATATTTAATACAGTGATCTAAGACATAGGTTAGTAAACACTGATTGGAAAAATGAATAATATTAGATTTGATTCACAAACAGGAAAAATAATGAGTAGGTGTAGAGTATGTTTTCATTTTTATAAACATACATTTTTAATGTATATGTATAAATATACATTTTTATAAACATTTCATTTTTATAAACATACATATGATTTAAATATATAAATTGTTACCAGAGACTGTCTCTTGGTGTTGAGAACTAAAGACTAACTTTTACTTCCTTTTCTTTGCTTGCCTTGGTTTTTTAAACATTTTCTGTAATGAATGTAATTATTTCTATATTAAAAGAAAAAATACATATATAAGGTAACATATATAATGCTACTAGTTATCTTGAAACTTACTAGTTAGTAATTTACTTGCCTTGTTACTTGAAAGTTACTAATTAGTAACTTTCAAGTAATAAGTTACTAGTTACTAGTTACTAAGTTTCAAGTAACAAGTTGAGTAAATTGAAATAATTTAGTTGAAAACATATGAAACTATAGGCCTTGGCAATGTACACGTAGAGGGACAAAACTGTTATAATCATTGTAGATTTTAAATAGTATTCAGATTCTGATCTCATAAAATAACAGGATAATAATTATGAATCAATATTTAAAATTTAACATGCCTATCAGACAATAAAGTAGAAATTACTCGTTATCACTCTATAGCTTTGCTGTATATTGGCTTCAGATCTGACATAGCTAAATGGAGCATCAGACAATTATGTCTCATCTATATGATTAAGTCATCTAAATGTTAGGAAATTAAAGCCACAATCTCATCGGAGTCTAAAACAAGCAATTAAACTTGTCTTCGTGTTACTAATGAAATACAGCTTAAATAAAATCTAAATAGCTTCACACATATTGAATAAAGCGATAGGTTCAATTGCTGTCAGATTTAAAGAAAAAAAAATATGTTAGAGTAAAAGACAACATCCTTTAAAGCTGTGTTGTCCAACACAGTGGCCACGAGCCACTATGTCGTTATTCAGGACTTAACATGTGGTTAGCACACCAATTAAGGTGTGCTGCAAGTGTAATATCCAGACCAGATTTCAAAGACTTCATATGAAAAATGGAATGTAATGTATCTAATTAATAATTTTGAAATACTGATTGTATGTCAAAATGCTAATATTTTGAACTATTGAGTTAAATGAAATATACTATTAAATTTCATCCTTTAAAAAATATTTTAACATGGCTACTTAGAAACTTCAAATTCTATATGCTGTTCACATCTGTGGCTTGCATTGTACTTCTGTTCAAAAGCACTGCAATTTACCAACACAACTGATACATGTAAATGCTTGAATTGGAGTGGTGTGAGGGAAAGCTTTCAATTCAGATGAGCAGAAGAAACTCATTCCTGTTCAGCTATCTGGTAACTCAGAAACTTTGGAGAGATTGTTCACTTTCCACTTAGCTGCAGTTTCTTCATTTGTAAAGTCGTTTTATAAATGGGCTGTATTGACAGGTAAAATGGCATGTACCTGTCATGTCATTTAACAGGTACTCATTAAATATCAATAGTATCCCCTACACTCTTTAACTTAGATTTTTAAAAGTCTGTGTTTTGCTTTACAAATAGAAAAAAGCAGGTAGGCCAAACTTATTTATAATTTTACTTCCTGGGGATAACTATTGTTATTGCTGGTTTGGATAAACTTCCAGTTTTTTCTGTAGCTTTGTAGATGTAGATGTAACACTTTCAGAGGGAAAAAGGGAAAAAAAGAGAGAGATAGACTCCACTATTTTGTGGCCTAATTTCTAATTGCACAGCAACTTATTGAAACTATTTGTATCATTAAAAATTATTTAATATAATTATTAATGACAGTGTGGTATTCCATTACATAGGTATATCATAATTGATGAAGGTAATTCTCTAATTGTTGGCTATTTTGTCATTTTGAAGATTTTCCATCACTAAAGAAAGGAACAAAAAAATGTTGACTATCCTTGAAGCCAACTATTTATTTCACTTCCATGATTATTTCCTTTAAGATTATTTCTAAACAATGATCGCTCACATTTATAAAGATTCTTGACGACACAGTTTCCTTTCAAAGGAAAGGGTCAAAATTACCTTCTTCATAGCCACAAGCAGCCTGATTACAATGCATCCCCCAGAAAAACAAAAGAGAAAAAACAAAAAACTCTCTCCTTCTTACTTGATGAACTCTAAAATCTCCTTAACAAGGTTGGGATGGGAAGAGAGGAAGGATGTTTATTTTACAATTAGAGACTTCAACTAAGTACACGGCTGAGTTAACATTTCATTGTGACTGAGTTTCAATAAAGTGTAATTAATTAATCAATCAGCACAAATAAAAGATATATTATTAATTTTCCACCAGCTTTAATGCAAGGTGGGATGGAATAAAGGAAGGCAGAGAGGCGGGGAAAGAAGGGACTCTTAGAAGACCAAAAAGTGTCTGCCTACAAGGAACACCTGGGGGCGCCTGGGTGGCTCAGTGGGTTAAGCCGCTGCCTTCAGCTCAGGTCATGATCCCAGGTCCTGGGTTCAAGCCCCACATCGGGCTTTCTGCTCAGCAGGGAGCCTGCTTCCTCCTCTCTCTCTGCCTGCCTCTCTGCCTACTTGTGATTTCTCTCTGTCAAATAAATAAATAAAATCTTCAAAAAAAAAAAAAAAAAAGGAACACCTGACCATCCCCATAGAGATGTAAGAAAAATATGGGTCAGGAAAGAGTCAGACATCACCAAGGACTGCCTCTCCAAGTAAGACAAGTAGAAGCTGGGTTTGGAGACTCCAAACAGGGCCATGTACCAGAGGTAGAAATGCTCCATCACAGACTGGGTGAGCTCGAAGTGCAGCCCAAGACCAGGGAACAGGAGTGATTAATGGCTTTTCTCTGAGGCCACACTGCGTAGTGGGGGCCCTGAGCTCTCGGCGCCTCTGGGCTGGAGACTGGGAGGCTGGTATTTTTATTCCTGGCCTCCAAACATATACAGAAAGCATTCAGGGAACAAAAGCTCCCGAGAGCAAACTCAAGCAGATTACTTAGCCTGGTCCCTGGCAAGGTTGGTGCAATTCTGACTCAGGCAAAGACATAAGAGAATCACAGCAATGGGTCCCTACCCCAGAAGATCTCAAGAACACCCAGCCAAGACCAAGTTCACCAATCAATGAGAATTGTAGAACTCCAGAGCTAAGGGAATGCAACACACAGAATTCATGGCTCTTTTCCCATGATTCTTTACTCTTTCAAGGTTAATTTTTTTTAAAGATTTTATTTATTTATTTACAGAGAGAGAGATCACAAGTAGGCAAAGAGGCAGGTGGGGGGTGGGAGCAGGTTCCCCACTGAGCAGAGAGCCTGATGCAGGGCTCCATCCCAGGACCCTGAGATCATGACCTGAGCTGAAGGCAGAGGCTTAACCCACTGAGCCACCCAGGCACCCCTCAAAGTTAATTTATTTTTTAATTTTATTTTTTTCTTATTCTATTTTCAAAAATTTTTCCTCTTTCCTATTTTAATGTCTTTTTAACTATTTTATCTTATCAATACCTTTTAAAAATTTTTTTTTAAATTTTTATTGTTATAATCATATTTTATCCCTTCATTGTATTTAACCTTATTTCTTGTATACATATAGGTTTTTCCTTCTTTAAAATTTTGGGATACAATTTCTTCTAATAGATCAAAATATATCCTAAATTAACTGCATAGCTTTGTTCTAGTCTCCAGCCTGATCACATTCTTTTCTTTTTTTTTTTTAACCAACTTCTTATCTTATCAATTCCTTTTTTAGAATCTTTTTAAAATTTCATCTTTACAGTCATATTCCATCCCTTCATTGTGTTTATCTTTATTTTTGTATATGTATGTAAGTTTTTCTGTCTTTAAAATTTGGGGAGATTGTTTCTTCTAAAAGACCAAAATACACCCAAAATCAAGTGTGTAGATCTGTTCTATTCACCGGTCTAATATATATATATATATATATATTTTTCTTTTTTCTCCCCATCCTTCTCCCCCCAGTTTCAGGTCTCTTCTGATTTGGTTAGTATATATTTTTCCAGGATTGTTGCTACCCTTTTAGTACTTTGTTCTCTCATTCATCTATTCTTACCTGGATAAAATGACAAGGTGGAAAAACTCACCGCAAAAAAAAAAAAAAAAAAAAAAAAAAGAACAAGAGGCACTGCTGACAGCTAGGGACCTAATCAATAGAAACAGTAGTAATATGTCAGAACTAGAGTTCAAAATGATGATTCTCAAGGTGCTAGCCAGCCTCAAAAAAGCATGGAAGATGTTAGAGAATCCCTTTCTGGGGAAATAAAATCCCTTTCTTTAGAAATAAAAGAACTAAAATCTAACCAAGTTGAAATCAAAAAAGCTATTAATGAGGTGCAATAAAAAATGGAGGCTCTTACTGCTAGGATATATGAGGCAGAAGAGAGAATTAGTGATAAAGAAGACTAAATGATAGAGAATGAAGAAACTGAGCAAAAGAGAGACAAACAACTACTGGACTACGAGGGCAGAATTGGAGAGATAAGTGATACCAAAAGATGAAACAATATTAGAAAAACTGGGATTCCAGAAGAAGAAGAAAGAGAGAGGGGGGCAGACAGTATATTGGAGCAAATTATAGCAGAGAATTTCCCTAATCTGGCGAAGGGAACAAGCATCAAAATCCAGGAGGCACAGAGAATGCCCCTCAAAATCAATAAAAATAGGTCCATAATAAAATAGGTCCATCATCTAATAGTAAAGTCTCAGAGACAAAGAGAAAATCCTGAAAGCAGCTCAGGACAAGAGGTCTGTAACATACAATGGTAGACATATTAGATGGACAAAAGACCTATACACAGAGACCTGGCAGGCCAGAAAGGACTGGCATAATATATTTAGAGCATTAAATGAGAGAAATATGCAGCCAAGAATGCTATATCCAGCTAGGTTATCATTGAAAATAGAAGGAGAGATAAAAAGCTTGCAAGACAAATAAAAATTAAAAGAATTTGCAAACACCAAACCTCCCTACAGGAAATATTAAAAGGGTCCTCTAAGCAAAGACAAAGGCTAAAAGTAACAGACCAGAAAGGAACAAAGACAATATACAGTAACAGTCACCTTACAGGCAATACAATGGCACTAAATTCGTATCTTTCAATAGTTACCCTGAATGTAAATGGGCTAAATGTCCCAATCAAAAGACACAGGATATTAGAATGGATTAAAAAAAAAAAAAAAAAGACCTACTGATATGCTGTCTGCAAGAGACTCATTTTATACCCAAATACACCTCCAGATTTATAGTGAAGGGGTGGAAAACAATTTACCATGCTAACGGATATCAAAAGAAACCTGGGGTGGCAATCCTTATTTCAGATAAATTAGATTTTAAGCTAAAGACTATAATAAGAGATGAGGAAAGACACTATATCACACTTAAAGGGTCTGTCCAACAAGAACATCTAACAATTTTAAATATCTATGCCCCTAACATGGGAGCAGCCAATTATATAAACCAATTAATAACAAAATCAAAGAAACACATCAACAATAAGACAATAATAGTAGTAGGGATCTTTAACAACTCCCTTACTGAAATGGATAGATCATCTAAGCAAAAAATCAACAAGGAAATAAAGGCTTTAAATGACACACTGGACCAGATGGACATCACAGATATATTCAGAACATTCTATCCCAAACAACAGAATACACATTCCTCCCTAGTGCACATGGAACATTCTCCAGAATAGATCACATCCTGGGTCACAAATCAAGTCTCAACCAGTACCAAAAGACTGGGATCATTCCCTGCATATTTTCAGACCACAATGCTCTGAAACTAGAACTCAATCACGAGAGGAAAGTTGGAAAGAACTCAAGTACATGGAGGCTAAAGAGCATCCTACTAAAGAATGATCCACCAAGAAATTAGAGTGGATTGGTTGATCCACCAAGAAATTAGAGAAGAATTTAAAAAATTCATGGAAACTAATGAAAATGAAAACACAACTATTCAAAATCATTGGGACACAAAAAAGTGGTCCTGAGAGGAAAGTATAGAGCAATATAAGCCTTTCTCAAGAAACAAGAAAGGTCTCAAATACACAACCTAACCCTACCCCTAAAGGAGCTGGAGAAGGAACAGCAAGGAAAGCCTAAATCCAGGAGGAGAAGAGAAATAATAAAGATCAGAGCAGAAATCAATGAAACAAACCAAAAGAACAGTAGAACAGATCAATGAAACTAGGAGCTGGTTCTTTGAAAGAATTATTAAGATTGATAAACCTCTGGCCAGGCTTATCAAAAAGAAGAGAGAAAGGACCCAAATAAATAAAATCATGAATGAAAAAGGAGAGATCACAACCAACACCAAAAAAATACAAACAATTACAAGAGCATATTATGAGCAACTATACACCAGCAAATATGACAACCTGGAAGAAATGGATGCATTCCTAGAGATGTATAAACTACCAAAATTGAACCAGGAAGAAATAGAAAACTGGAACAGACCCATAAACGGAAAGGATATTGAAGCAGTCATCAAAAATCTCCCAACAAACAAGAGCCCAGGGCCAGATGGCTTCCCAGGGGAATTCGACCAAACATTTAAAGAAGAATAAATACCTATTCTCCTAAAACTGTTCCAAAAAATAGAAATGGAAGGAAAACTTCCAAACTCATTTTATGAGACCAGCATTACCTTGATCCCAAAACCAGGCAAAGACCCCACCAAAAAGGAGAATTACAGACCAATATCCTTGATGAACATGGATGCGAAAATTCTCACCAAAATACTAGCCAATAGGATCCAACAGTATATTAAAAGGATTATTCACCATGACCAAGTGGGATTTATTCCTGGGCTGCAAGGTTGGTTCAATATCTGCAAGTCAATCAATGTGATACAATACATTAATAAAAGAAAGAACACGAACCATATGATACTCTCAATAGATGCTGAAAAAGCATTTGACAAAGTACAGCATTCTTTTTTGATGAAAGTTCTTCAGTGTAGGCATAGAGAGTACATACCTCAATATCATCAAAGCTATCTATGAAAAACCCACAGTGAATATCATTCTCAATGGGGGAAAAACTGAGAGCTTTTCCCCTAAGGTCAGGAACATGGCAGGGCTGTCCATAATCACCACTGCTATTCAACATAGTATTAGACGTCCTATCCTCAGCAATCAGACAACAAAAAGAAATTAAAGGCATCCGAATCAGCAAAGAAGAAGTCAAATTATCACTCTTCGCAGATGATATGATACTCTATGTGGAAAACCCAAAAGACTCCACTCCAAAACTGCTAGAAATCATACAGGAATTCGGTAAAGTGTCAAGATATAAAATCAATGCACAGAAATCAGTTGCATTTCTAGACACCAACAGCAAGACAGAAGAAAGAAAAATTAAGGAGTCGATCCCATTTATACCCAAAACCAGAAGATACCTAAGAATAAACCTAACCAAAGAGGCAAAGAATCTGTACTCAGAAAACTATAAAGTACTCATGAAAGAAATTGAGGAAAACCCAAAGAAAAGGGAAAACCTTCCATGCTTATGGATTGGAAGAACAAATACTGTGAAAAATGTCTGTGCTACCTAAAGCAATCTACACATGTAACACAATCCCTATCAAAGCACCATCAATTTTTTTTAAGGAAATGTAACAAATAATCCTAAAATTTATATGGACTGGATAAGACCCCAAATAGCCAGAGAAATGTTGAAAAAGAAAACCAAAGTGGCACAATCACAATTCCAGACTTCAAGCTCTATTATGAAGCTGTAATCATCAAGAGAGTATGGTACTGACACAAAATCAAACACATAGATCAATGGAACAGAATAGAGAGCCCAGAAATAGACCCTCAACTCTATGGTCAACTAATCTTTGACAAAGCAGGAAGGAATGTCCAATGGAAAAAAGACAATCTCTTCAACAAATGGTGTTGGGAAAATTGGACAGCCACATGCAGAAGAATGAAACTGGACCATTTCCTTATACCACACACAAAAATAGACTCAAAATGGATGAAAGACCTCAATGTGAGACAGGAATCCATCAAAATCCTTGAGGAGAATATAGGCAACAACCTCTTCGACCTCAGTCACAGTAACTTCTTCCTAGAAACATCACCAAAGGCAAGGGAAGCAAGGGCAAAAATGAACTATTGGGACTTTATCAAGATCAAACGCTTTTGCACAGCAAAGGAAACAGTCAACAAAATCAAAAGACAACTGACAGAATGGGAGAAGATATTCACAAATGACATATCAAGATAAAGGGCTAGTATCCAAAATCTATAAAGAACTTATCAAACTCAACACCCAAAGAACAAATAATCTAATCAAGAAGTGGGCAGAAGACATGAACAGACATTTCTGCCAAGAAGACATCCACATGGCCAACAGACACATGAAAAAGTGCTCCATATCACTCGGCATCAGGAAAATACAAATCAAAATTACAATGAGATACCACCTCACACCAGTCAGAATGGCTAAAATTAACAAGTCAGGAAACGACAGATGCTGGTGAGGATGTGGAGAAAGGGGAACCCTCCTACACTGTTGGTAGGAATGGAAGCTGGTACAGCTACCCTGGAAAACGGTATGGAGTTTCCTCAAAAAGTTTAAAATAAAGCTACCCTACGACCTAGCAATCACACTACTGGGTATTTACTCTAAAGATACAAATGTAGTGATCTGAAGGGGCACGTGCACTTGAATGCTTACAGTAGAAATGTCCACAATAGCCAAACTATGGAAGGAACCTAGATGTCCATCAACAGATGAATGGATAAAGATGTAACATATATCTTCAATGGAATACTAAGCAGCCATCAAAAGAAACAAAAACTTGACATTTGCAACAATGTGGATGGAACTAGAGGGTATTATGCTAAGCAAAATAAGTCAATCAGAGAAAGACAATTATCATATGATCTCCATCATATGAGGAATTTAAGAGGCAGGGCAGGGGGTCGTGGGGGTAGGGAGGGAAAAAATGAAACAAGATGGGATCAAGAGGGAGACAAAACTCTTAATCTCATGAAACAAACTGAGGGTTGCTATGGGGTAAGAGGTAGGGATAGAGTGGCTGGGTTATGGACCTTGGGGAGGGCATGTGCTATGGTGAGTGCTGTGAAATGTATAAGCCTAGTGATTCACAGACCTTTACTTCTGGAGCAAATAATACATTATATGTTAATTAAAAAAAATAAAATAAATCCCCTAAAGTTGTATTTTGTCGTTCAGAAGAGGATTTGTCATTCTCAGGATACATCCAGAAGTCCCATTTTCTAAAAAAAATTAACATGTTTTTAAAAATTTATAAAACATACTTTGTGTTTACTGTAGAACAAAATCACAGCAGATTACAAGTAACATAATTCCATGGATACATTTTCTATTGCAATCAATTATTATTAGTATTGATTCATAAATTTCCACTGAAGAGGAGCTTCACACATTAAAGTCAAAATTCATGGTTACTGAAAACTGTTTCTTAATTATTCAGTAAAGAGCTCAGTGAGGTGGTATTTTCATCATGTTTCAACCTTATAAAAATTTAAAGTCATTGTTCAGGAAAATTATCTTGGAGGAAAGAGAACCCTTATTCAACAAATGGTCAATCTAAACATTTGCGGATTGACTATGTTCCAACCACATAATAACTATGAAAACAATAAATCAGAAGTATAATAACCCCTAATAAAAATAAAAATGTAGTGGCAGAAATCTACATAATTCAAGTAGTGTTATCACCTGGATATGTCTTCTAACTGCAGATCAACGTCTTGAAGTTTCTTTTGATAATTCTCTGTAAAGTTACAGAACTCATGAAGAATTGAAGATTTCAAATCAGGGTACGGGCATTCCAAAGTTTCTAATTCCACAGGCAGTTCACTAGGCAGGTTACTTCTTTCTTCTGAAGAATAATCTAGTATCTGAAAAAAAATTATATGATTGTTGTACTTAACATAAATGACAAATTGATAAACAAATTACTATACACATGACACTTACCTTCATACTCCAGTCTGAAAGATAATTTTCTATTTTCTGTTGCTCCAGACTAAGACTTTCGAAGACAGCTTTCAATTGTTTCTTCACGAAGTCAATCTAGAGGATATAGATAAGAGAAGGTCTCTTTGAGGACCTGTGGAAAAGGGTTCAAGAAATGCCATAGCCAGATAGTGCTTATCAGAGAGGACCTCTAGACACATATCCTAAAAATGGGCCTAGGAAGTACAGTGGGGTCATAGCCACTCTGCATTCTCATTTGGATTTTGTTTGTGTTAAGACAGAGAGCTTACCAGATTGTCTCTGGTTTAATCACCCCCTTCCTCCCTTTGCATCCTTGCCTCCAATCCCCAGCTGGACATGCATTTTTGTTTTAAGATTTTATTTATTTATTTATTTATCAGAGAGAGAGAGAGAGAGAAAGCATAAACATAACCTGAGCCAAAGGCAGACGCTTAATCGATTGAGCCACCCAGGCTCCCCTTATCTATTTTTTTATTAGTCTATTGACTACCTCCCCTGACTAGAGCATAAGCTTCACAGTCATAATGGCACTAGATGTATGCTTTTAGATGATTTTTCTTACCATTTTTCAGTTATTCTGTAGTGTTATTTTGCTTTCATAAATAATATATATATTTAAAGGCATTGAAAATCCCTTGCCTAGGGACTCCTGGATGGCTCAGTGGGTTAAGCATCTGCCTTCAGCTCAGTTCACGGGATCGAGTCCTGTATCAGGCTCCTTGCTCAGCCGGAAGTCTGCTTCTCCCTCTCCCTGTGCTCCTCCCTGCCCCGCTCATGCGCACTCACTCTTTCTCTTTCTCTCTCACTTTCAAATAAATAAGTAAAATCTTTTTTAAAAAAATAGATAAGATGATTATCAAGAGGAGATAAGTGACATAAAAACAGGGTAATATAATAGAGAATAACTGTAGCTTCTCTCATGTGGATGATTGGGACAGGCCTCTCAGGGGAAAAGACACTTAAGCTAAGACCTAAGTGACAAAAAGTGGCATCAGTGGGACAGAGAAAACAGGTGATGCAAAGGCTTTGAGATGAGGAGTCTGGCACCTCTGAGGAATAGATGGGAGGTCAGCCTCAGTGTGACAAGGTCTAGGAAAAAGGGGAGTGTCAGGCAAGAGATGAGGTTTAAGAGGAGAGAAGCCAGGATGTATCAGGAGGAATTACGGGCCTTGAGGGGATCTATCAGGGGGATGACTTGATCTCCCTCCACCTAAGGTAGAATACCAAAACGTACTGTGAAGAGTGGCAAGAATGAGTGCAGGGAGACTTGTCATGAGGTCATTGTAACTTTTCAGGACAGAAATAAGCATGCTTGGACAGATTCAGGGATATGTTTAAGATACTGAAGAGACACAATCTGCTATACCTTGTATTTTTTTTAATTTTTATTTTTTAAAAGATTTTATTTATTTATTTGACAGAGAGAGAGAGAGAGAGAGAGAGAGACAGCAAGAGAGGGGATATAAGCAAAGGGAGTGGGAGAGGGAGAAGCAGGCTTCCCGCAGAGCAGGGAGGCTAATGCGGGACTTGATCCCAGGACCCTGGGATCATGCCCTGAGCTGAAGGTAGAGGCTTAAGGACTGAGCCACCCAGGTGCCCCTACCTTCTATTTAAATACAAGGCACACATTTATTTCCTATGTCAAACTGTTCTAGTTGGAACAAAAATGAAATATTATATTATTAGAAGTAATGGTAATATACTGACCTCTTCCAGTACTTTCACCGAGTTAAGCTCAATATGTGAGCATGAATGCTGTGAAATGTGATGCTGTCTGTATTTTAGATCTGCTCTCAATTGCTGAATAGGACTTATCACATTCTTAAGATATGTGCACCATTGTTCTGATAACTCTTGTTCTATGAAGAAACAAAATTACATCCAGGTAACCCCTTATTATTTTAAGTTCCTTCAAGAACCGGTCATTACAATGCAGATTTAGCTTTGAATTCCTTCAGAAAAAAACAAGCAGTTAATAGGAAGAGAACCTATGGTGAGTGGCCCACTTTCATCTTCAAAATGAATCTCCCCTTTAAACATAGGATCAAAAAGGAAAACAACTCACCAAAATTTAGAAGGTCAGAAAGACATTCATTTCCAATGTTTTCCTCACTGAGAAAGGATTTTATTTCAGATTCCACTTTACATCTGAAATAGACATTATCTCCATCAGTTTTTTTAAATAATCATAAACATACATAGATTTTAAAATTCACCTGTTCATTTATTCAGACCATACACTAAATTCCTAGCATGGGTTGGACACTTGCTAGACATAGAGATAGAAGCGTAAGTGAACACCCCAAGTAGAAGTAACAGCATGAGCATAAAGGCAAGCGCATGGCACATCCTAGCATTGCTTTGTGTGGAAAGAGCTTAGGGCAGTAGGAAGCCACTGAGGGATATTCAGCTGACCTCACCTGCCAAGCAGATCTGTGTTTCGGAAAGATTCCCAAGGCAGCAAAACGGGGTGTGGGCTGGGAGGAGGAATGGTCAATAAAAACAGAAAATGAAGAGGGAGGGGATCAGGTAAACCTGGACCAACATGGAAGTTATTTCAAAAGTTAAGAGATCATGAGGTCCTGAAATAGGGAAATGGGAGTACAAGTAGGATTTAATTACTAATAAAAGTAATACATCTTAATGACTTTTTATCATATTACTTAAATATAGTCATTTTTAGAATAAAACCATAACCAGCTCTAAATGGACATCCAAAAACATTGTAGTCTATCCCATGCTTATGGCAGATTTAATGAAATCATAGAAAAGAGTTTTGATTATCATTTATCAACATCTGAAATGATATCAAATAAGAAAATAGCATCAATTACTTTAATACAATGATTATTTTTATTTTTGCATATAAGTTTCCAGTCCCTGTCTACATGCATATATATTTTAAATAACTATACTTATGACATATTTACCATTTTATATTGGAATTTTTCAATAACATTTTAAGATATTTCTAGGGGCACCTAGGTAGCTCAGTCATTAAGCATCTGGCTTCCACTCAGTCATGATCTCAGTGTCCTAGGATTGAGCCCCACATCAGGCTCCCTGCTCAGCCAGAGGCCTGCTTCTCCCTCTCCCCCCCCCCCCCCGCTTGTGTTCCCTCTCTTGCTATCTCTCTCTCTCTCTCTGTGTCAAATAAATACATAAAATCTTTCTAAAAAGATACTTCTAAGTAATTCTCACAATTGCCATTTATTTTAATGGCCTCATAGTATTCTATTTTATATATGTGCCACCATCTTCTAAGCCAACTTACTTACATGGACAGAGGTTTTATTTGTATCTATAATGGAGGGATTTGGGGTACCTGGGTGGCTCAGTGGGTTAAGCCTCTGCCTTCAGCCCAGGTCATGATCTCAGGGTCCTGGGATAAAGCCCCACATCGGGCTCCCTGCTCAGCAGGGGGCCTGCTTCCCCCTCCCCCTCTGCCTGCCTCTCTGCCTACTTGTGATCTCTCTCTCTCTCTGTGTCAAATAAATAAATAAATAAATAAAATCTAAAAAAATTAGTGATTAAAAAAAAATATATATATATATATAATGGAGGGATACTACTGTAGATGATACTTCATTGTCTACTTTTTTAACATGTAGTTTTTGCCAGAAATATATTTGAAACTGTTACATGAAGGATGGTTGCATAATTGTGGAATAAAAACAAAAATTATTTCATGGTGGATTTGTTTAAACAAAAACATAGCACTTATCAACCATCTAGCTCAACTCCCTTAAGTTTTCAGCACCCAGAAAATCACAGTAAAACATACAAGCCAATAGGAGAATTGACTTTGTTCATCCAGGAGACCAACCTGCTACTTATATGTAATAATTCTAGTAAGTTCCATCTTGGTTTCCTAGGTTAACAACCTAACCCATCTGCCAAGATCAGGCTTTTTCTCTGACAGTCCTGATTGCCCAGCAAAATTCAAAAGCATTTTTTTAAGTCCTCAAGAACTACGAGACTCTGAAACTAGCTTGTGAATATAAGCTAACATTTCCCGAATTGTGTTCTATAAAATAATACTGTCAATGAGATGCTGGGATTGGGGGGAATGGGAAATAGTAAACTAAACAAAATTTAATATGTTTCAGCTTATCATATGTTTCAGCACAGGATTTCTCAAAAACTTGATTATGCTAAAGTGCATTGAGGTGATTTTCTTGAGGTGATTGAGAAATCGATTTTCTAATTTATAGGAACATGAAATTCATTATTCTCAATGGAGTATCTCAAAGAATATTTCTGTTTTGTAGAATTTGATTTAGCAAATATAAAAATTGTGGTTGGGGGCTCCTGGGTGGTTCAGCCAATAAAGCATCTGACTCTTTAGCCTTAGGTCATAATCTCAGGGTTGTGGGAATGAGACCTGCATAGGGCTCCATGCTCAGTGTAGAGTCTGCTTAAGACTCTCCCTCTCTACTTCTGGCCCTCCCCACCCCCAACTAAAGTCAATCAATCAGTCTATCTATCTATCTTTTAAAAAAAATTCTGGTGGATTCAAAAGCATTAAAAATTGTAACTCTGGAGAAGAGAACCCTGCCCTATTCATCACTGACTTGCTAAACCAGGTCTCAGGTGTTTTCCAAGGTGGAGCTCTACAGCACATACAATGTCTTCCCCTCTGAAGAGTGAGCAAATGTAAGGCAGCTTTCTGTGCCCAAATCTGGCAATTTAAGTACCTCCTAATGCTATTTGGCCTATCCTCTGTTACCAGTGAATCTGACAGCACTACAAAAAAGTCTCCTGAGTTTTTGCCTAGATGATATGTTCATCTACTTCCTAGATCTGCCTAGTTGCAATGCAACCACCTGCAAGGTAAACCAGCCTGGTGATGGGTGTTATTGAACTCTCGGGAGTCTACTGCAATACAGGTCCTCATCCTTCCAGGATGGTGCCAAAGTTCTAGGTATAAAATCAGTCTCCTCAGAACATCAAACATCGCCAGAGCTTCCTGAGATTTCTAGGGTAATCACTTGGTTACCAATTTGGGTAGAACAAACAAAACATGGGGTACAAGAATGGTAGAGACAGAAGCCATAAGCAAACAATAAGCAAAGGGACACGGATCATGAAAGGCAGAGCAAGAGAATATGATAAAGTTTCATTAATGAAACTAACAGCCAGGAGACCTGCAGAAAATTAGGGTACCAGAGCAGGCTGAAGGTCAAAGCTCTGTCCCTCCCTCAGGGAAGGAACTTAGCAGGTCAGGCAGCTTGGTTCCTTACACTCAGCTATTTGATCCACTTCTCACCTGAGTTTGTCCCAAGTGAGCATACCACAGAGGCAGAGAAGGGAGTCTCAGAACCAATGGCTGGGGAAGGCACTGAGGAGCCCCTGGGCTTAGAGAGTTCTTTGAGGCTCTGAGTTGCACAGTATGAATACCGGTGTCAATTTTCTCTTTAAAGATATATTTATAGACATTTAATTGTTGTTGGTAAAACCCCATGATATCCTCCGTAAAAAGGAGACATTTTTAAAATAATATTTTAAGATTAAAACTGCAAAAAAAGAAGAAAGAAAATAAAACTAAAACTGTGAGCAAGACACTACATGTATTTCTAAGGGATTTGGTTATAAAACATCTCTTGTAGGAATTATCATACAAGTAGTAAAGTATACAAATGAACACTCCAAATTTTATGATTCAACAATTCTGACTAAAACAAAAATTGTAATTCTTTACCACATGGTCAATATAAATAACTCCCTCCTTAACTCTAAACCAGTCATTCTGAAACAAGGAAGCAAGTGCCTCTGAGAAAGTATATCGAGGTCTCTAAGAGGTATAGTTTGGGAAAGCACATTAAATACTAAATGTAATTTTATAAGTTTAAGTGTGAAATTTTATAAATTTAAATTTTATATATTTTAAATATTATATTTAAAAACTATATATTTAGAAATTTTGTATGTCTAGTTTCCTTAGGACAGATTTCAAAGAATTAAAATTTGGCCAAAAAAAAATTTTTTTTGCTAGCAAGATTAGACCAATTCAATCATCAGGTGGTATGAATGGAACCCTGTGGGGGAGATAAGCTTCTGAACTCCAACTTCCTGGAGCACAGGAGTTAAAGGCAAGTGCTCCAATGCCATCTTCACATAAACAAGCTGATTTGCCTTCTGTGAAAAACTTTGATCCTCTGAAACTCAAGATTGTCACCTGTAAAGTGGGGACGCAAAGATACCTACTCTGTAGGGTGGTCATAAGGACTTAATGAAATAAAGCATATAAATTATTTACCATATTACCTGGCACATACTAAATAACCCAACAAAAGTTCAATGTCATTGTAGTCACCCACCTTCTGTGGGCCTGAGAGTCTCAAACGCACTCTCCTATGGTGAGGCATAAAAATATTTTATTTTTAATCTTTTATTAAAAAGGAGTATAGGTTTTTAAAGGTTGGAGCTCACACTCCTGACTTTCTGGTGGTCCCTAAATTCTCCACAAATCAAACCACTTCTCTAACTTTCCTCCTTTCACTCTTAGTTTTTATTTCACTGAAAACATATTGAAATGAGTCTGCTTTCTAGAATAACACAGAAAATTATCTTAGAATTCTTCCTTTTGTTCTGTTTTTAGCACTTACAAGTTTCAACACATTAAGGCTATTCCTTGAATGCTCCTCCCTTCCATTGCCTTTGTGTCATTCCAGGTCAACAAAAAGAACCATTTTCCATAATGATATGTATATGCCTCTTCTATCTAGCTCTAGAACAGCTAATGCACACATTTAGAAGCATGTGGAACAGCCAAGATAAAAACTTTCACCAGTGTCTTCCTTTACCTTTGAGCTTACATCAGTGAGCGCTGTAATAAAAATTTTCTAACGGCTTTTCTTTCTACCAAGTTATGCAAATTTAAAAAAAAATTTCTAATGGGCTCAAACATCCTCTCCATAAACGGTGACTTTTTGAGACATATAATGGGACTGATTTGTTTTTATGTCAGCAGCATGGTGATGGAGTCTAATAATTTTGTTTTTATATGTTTTAAGTTATACAATGTTGTAAAACCATTTCCAATCATGAGCCTTTTAGTTCAGTTCAGAATCTCTTGCCGGAATAAGAAACTCCTACTAATTTGAAAAGTACCTACAAAAGTACCTATCAAAAGTAAAGTTAATGACCTTTGGGTTTGACTTAGAATAAGACCATAAAACAACCTATTTTAATATAAAATATATGATTAAAAATATACATTTTAAAAAGCATACTTTATAAATACCACCATCATTAAAACTAGTATACATGTTTCATACGGAGGGAAAACATATCTGCCTTCTCCTTCTGCCCTGACCTTTGAAAGAAATGTATTTTTCAAGGATTACAATTAAGAACAAGGATAGAATCATTATTTTGTTGCTTCATCTTGAAACAAGTGCTAGAAATACTAACAAAAGTAAAAAATGCAAATTGACTTAGTCATGATGCAGCTACATCTAGAAATCAGTGAACAACTTGAACCCCTTAGTTCATTTTTTATTCATTTATTGAAATCTTTTCTGTCTCCTCCTATGAATCCTACAACAAAAAGATAAAACTGATGGTATGTTTGCCCTTGTTTGGCACTTCATAGGGAAGACAAACATGTAAACAAGATATTATAATTCAATGTGCTAAGGGCAATATGAATAATTACAAGTATGAGAGGGAATGTAAAAGAATAAATGATCAGCAGATATAGAAGATGATCTTTTTTTCCCGAAGGAAAGCAAAAACCATATTAATGTATTCACTGGATTTCAAATTAAATTGAGGAAATGAAGAAATTTTAATTTAACTCACAATCAAACTGTAACTTTAACTCTTTTTAATGGTTCAATTAACATGGAAAGTTATGGAACTTCTAACTAAGTGCAACTCTTAGCAAGTCTCACATGTTCTTGTAGAGATTTCCCTCAGTTCTTACCTGACATCAGTTAGCCGTTGGTGTTCCTGCCACCACACTTGCTTGTGTTGTTTTAGTAGTGTTTGTTCCTTAGATATCTTTGAAGTCTCCACTGCTTTCCTGATCTAGATTTAGAAGAACAAAAAAGGAGCAATTCCAATGTTTTCTAAGTGTGTTTTCCACAAGGAAATTGTTTAATTTGTCATTTCTAAGTTAAATATTTATTCTTTTTCAATTCTATTAGTGCATTCTCTAACACAAAATCCACCTTAAAATAAGTAATTCATTAAACAAAATGCAGGACAGTGAAAGAGAAAATGGTTTGGAATACTGTCCAAGTCAAGAATTGTCTTTAAAGTAGTTATGAAAAGAAAGATGATGTAATTCTATTTTCCTTACATACAGTGAAAAACACCTTAATTCACACAGTCTCGGGAAAATTTTTCAAGAGCTTTCCATATATTTCTTCTCTTTTTGATACCTCTTCCCTACCAGGCATTATGGCCATCATTATCCCCATTTGACTTATGAGGACACTGAAGTTCAGAGAGGTTAAAAAAACTTGTCAAGATCATAAAGCTCATAAACTTCAGAAACACATAGAACCTTGGTGTTCAGATTGGCTTTTACATGCTCCTTCAGCAGAGGATTGGGAAAAGTCAATTGGATAAGTTGTTAGAAAGTCTGGCTTTAGTTTCAGCTTCAGCACCTACTAGAAATATGACCTTGAAATCCAGTTTTAATCTTTCAACTCCATGACTTCATAAGTAAAGTTTTAAAAAATTTAGGCAAATATTTATTTGAAGGAACTTAAAGAAATTGTGAAAAATCATGTAACACTAAAGCCCACATTTGTAATTAAATTTTAAATTTCCCCAAATTTTATGGCTTTTTGAAAATGTGGTTCATAATTAGTGCTTTGGAGTTTGTTGACAAGTTATATCAGGCCTGGATCTGTTTGCCTTAACATCCATTCTTGGCCATCTCCCTGATCTGCTCCATATCACAGAGCAGCCCGTTTCCCAGACAACCCTATTAACAGGCTTCCAGCTGGTTTCAGCCAAAGGGAGAAACTGGTTTCAGAGACTGAACAGAGGGAGGAAAGCAGAAGCCAAAGGATTACTCTGCCTGCCTTTTCTACTCTCAGAGTGGTCTCCAGAAGCATCTGCATCTTCTCCTTTGCTCTAACTTTTCTTGACAGTTCTACTATGGTTCCAACAATTTCTGGGTAAACTCAGCCCACACAATGTGGTACAGACTTGCTTTTTTCTAATGTCCCTCTGACCCAAGCATGGCAGTGACTTTTGCTGTTGTTAACCCCTGTATTCCTTCATGGCCCCATTTGGCTTCTCAGCCTGTGTAACCATTTCCTGCATTAATGACACCTAAAATCCTCAATGTCTGGATGCCTGGGTGGCTGAGGGTCATGATCCTGGAGTAACAAGGAGTCTGCTTCTCCCTCTGACCTTCTCCTCTCTCTTGCTCTCTCTCTCTCACAAATAAATGAATAAAATATTTAAATGCTCAATGTCTGTTTCCTTGTTAGACTGATATTCATGTGTTCACTGAATTCACATATCCAATATTAGTACTTCTAAACATCTACAAAAGTGCTACTCTCAAATCAGAAATTTGATGAAATATGCATATTTTATGTTTTCTGTGCTACTAGAATACTTAGTAGGCTGAAAGCTTTAACAGATCAATGATGAAGATAAAAAAATTTCAGAAGACAAGTCTTAAAAAGAGACTCTTTATAATGCATGCTATTTCTAGCTGTCATTCACTGATTGCTTTAACCTTGCGTTTATCTTTCCACTGTTCCAGTTACTGATTCAAAATTAGGGGTATAGGAAAACAAAAACATGAAGTCAAAGTCAAATCTTTTTCTCAGGAGGTCTTAGGAGTGTTACAATTAGGAAAAGTACATTTAAATAAGAACAGGAGGGGCACCTGAATGGCTCAGTGGGGAAAGCTTCTGCCTTCCGCTCAGGTTGTGATCCCAGAGTTCCGGGATCAGCCAGAATCAGACTCCCTGCTTAGCGGGGAGTCCACTTCTCCCTCGGCCTCTCCCTCTGGCAGCTGCACCCTCTCTCTCTCTCTCTCATTCACTCTATCTCTTTCTCTCAAATAAATAAATAAAATCTTAAAAAAAAAAAAAAGGACACTGCAGAGAAACACTCAGCAATCCTTATTTCACCTACTAAAAACATAAAAGTACATAGTGTTTCTAAAATCTGACACTCTTGCATTTGCTTTAAGAATGCCTAAAACCCCTTCCAACTATTTGCCACCTATAGCCTCTAAAATTTGTTGCAGCAGACACAACTTTTAAAATTAGATTTCTTTGACATATTTGGTCCATGTTGTACAAAAAACTTAAAACACATTGGTGAAAGATGTAGACACATTTTTATAGCTTAAAAAAATCAATGTTGTAGCCTTTGAGCCCAGGGTAAGACCAATTAAGTAGACTATAAAAGTGGAAAATAAAGCTACTATTTTTCACTAGACACTTCCAATATTTAAAGAACATCCTGATTTTTTGTAAGTTCACTCATTGACTCCACTTCTATCCTCAGGCCAAAAATGAAGGAAAAATAAAGTCTTAAAAGAACAAAAAGATTTAAAGTTGTGTCTTTTTCAATAGAGAGATTTCTAGGTGATTCTAATGTATTTTGCTGGGCAATAAGCCATATGAAATCAATATTTAAGGTGGATGATGATTTATGCAGAACGCTAATGAATTAAAAATAGCAAAAATAATAAATTCATTAACGAATAAGAAACTAGAGGTTTCCTATATGGTCTATTGTGATGATCCAAAATAATAAGGCTCTAAATCGGCACCTTGAAATGCATGAAAACCCTTTGGGCAGATGGTCCATTTTTAAATATAAGCAACAATAAGTAGTGGAAAACTTAAATGTTGGTTACATATGTATATACATTTGTCAAAATTCACTGAGATGTACATAAGATCTGTGTACTTATTATACCTCCTCAAAGGTAAAAGAACAGTTAAGTGTATAAGGAACTGTTAACATAAATAAAAAGAAAAAAACCCATCTACCTAAGATGTAATTCCTCATCTATCAAGTTAGAAAACCTCAGATGTGTCACAAAATACCCTGTGAGGCTATAGGGAAACATATTCTTTCCTGTTGCTGGTGGGAATGCAAAATGGGGCAGCCTCCCACAGAAAGGAATCTGGAGGTGTGTAGTGAAATTTCTAATGGATTTACCCCCCGACCTAGTAAATTTGCTTACAGAAATCTATCTGAAGACTATACTGACAAAAGTATAAAAAGACAAATAAACAACAAACTATTCACTGCAGCACTATTTGTGATGGAAAAAGACTGCAGTACAAAAATTCTATCAATAAGTGATCCTGCCAAAATAATTGAACCGGAATCTCATCAAATCTGCAGATATAACTACCAATTTACTGGAAATACAAGAGACAGAAAAACATGTTAAGTGACACCACCAGGATGTAATCAGCAAAATCCAGACTATAAGAAAATATAAAAGACAAACAATATAATTTCTTCAAAAAATAAATTACAAAAATACAAGAGGATAGAGGAGGAGACCTAAAAAATAAAAATCAACTGTAATATACAGATCCTACTTAGATACTGATTTGAACAAACTCTAAGTAAAAAGAATTGAAGACAATCATGGAAATTTAACATTGGATATTTGAAATTAAGAAATTATTAGTATCCTAATGGTAATGGTATTATAAGGTTTGGGGTGGGGCTGTTTAGCCCTCATCTTTTAGAGATACATGCTGAAATATTTATGGTTAAATATTATGATGCCTGAGATTTACTTCAAAACAACCCGGCAGAGGGGAAAGTTGTAGTAAGGACTACAGAGAAAACAATAGCCAAGAGTTGATCATAGTTGAAGCTGGATAAATTACAAAGAGATTATTAATCATTCACTCTCATTTTGCATGTGCTTACAATTTCTGATAATGTTTTTTAAAAAAGAATTAGTAGACAAATAGTTAGATAATAAGAAATATTTATTCTTGCTAAGCAAAACTATTCAAATAAAAATAATTATAAAGATCTCTTTTATACTTAACCTAAATTATATGTGAACAGTTAACATATAATATACCAAAAATTGGTCTCTGTTTCCAGCCCAAATCTACTTTTTGACTTCAGGTTCAATCTCAGCCTGTGAAAGACTAGATCACTCTATGTTCACATCAGTGTCTTATCTGGCAGTCCACAACTTGTGCATGATCAATGACATAGACACATCTGATCAATATACCAATACGAGTAACAGAAACAAGGCAAGTCTTCTGAATTTACTGCTAATTAACAATAATTATCAAATATAACTAAGTACTCTAGATCCAACTTGATGCAAATACATCCTTAGTGTTCAGTTTAAGTATATTTACATTTAATATTGCCAGAGTATACTACTATAGTAATTAACAATGATTGTTAAAGCTGTTAATTTCACGAGCAAGAAAAGAACATATTTAGTTAGGTAAAAAGGAGGAAATGAACTGATATTTAACAAAAATATTGAAAGAATGTGGTAATTATGTAATATGAGGAAGAAAAATATTCTTCTTGAGCCAAGGCATATTTTATATAAATGTAAATAACAATATAAGAAAGAGTAACAGAGATAACATTATAATAATAATCCCAGTTGGTATAGACTGGTTCGTATATATATTAGCATTCGTAACATTAAACAAAATAAACTTTAAGAATTATACTTAATTTCTAGTTATCTAATTCCATTTAAGCCATGAATCTTTCAAGGAAAAGTCTTCTTTAGGAATTGTTCACATTTTGTAAGAGTCAATTAAAAGCAAAATATCAACTTGTTATCTCTAAATTAAAAGAGAAGGAAAGACCAAAAATCACATGAAACAACATTCTCAGTACATCTTTCTTAATCCAGCTGTACTAAAAAAATGAAAACTATAAAAGGAAAGAAGAAAGTATTAGAAAATGATGAGGTATCCAGGATATGCTTTGTTCTCACTAACTGAAATTCAAAACAACAGATACTATAAAAATGCTCTAACAGGACAATTCCTTATCATTATGAATCTATGAAGACTAAAAATGGAAGCAAGAAGCTTATCAAAATGATTGCTACAGACTGTGGACCATTTTCAGTAGCTGAAGACAAGGGATTTTTGAGATTTGTCAAGCTATAAATCCCAGGTACAGTTATTTCCAGAAAATATGTAACTAAAAATCTTCTTCCTGAATTATATTCTGTGAACAAAAAGGTTATTGATGTTATTTAAAATAACATCTGTTGAAAGTGATCATCTGTTTAATCTCACAAATGTGTAACACAGTGACCAGAGAAGCAATCTACAGCTGACCGGGCTGAGAAATTACTGCCCTTGCACTTAATATAAAAAACTGAAAGCCACATCAATGATTAAAATTTTCAAACATGTTTATTCTTTAATAGTGATTCTATTATGAAAGAGAAATTCCCCATGGCCAAGCAATGAGTTATGACACTCAACCATTCTACATTCAGCCAAAAAAATTGTTTTGGAACATGATGGATGGACAAACAGAGACAAACAGATATATAGATAATATTTAAGATGTATGTGTGTATATATATGAATATATATGCACATATTCCAATACTGAAAGGGTGTAGAGGAAGTACCTGTGGTGGTATCTTTATTAGAACAACACTTTGGAAAAGAACTTTTTAAAAAACATCCAAATTTTTTTTCCTTGAACACTCCAATCATGGGAATTTATCCTATGAGGGTAAAAGATTCTAAAACATGAAAATTGTCTCTGCATGAAGATATTTACCAAAGTATGATTTGTAATATTGTAAAATTGGATACAATCCAAATATCCAAAAATCGAGACGTGATAAGGCATATTATCTTTTTCTATTTGAAGTACTCATCACTCCTGTTTTGGCTTAATTTTTATTGGCCTTGACATCCCAATTCCAATGTCATTGCCTCAAAAAGGGCTTTCCACTGAACTACGATCAAGTGCTGTTAGTATACACTAGACAGCATGTTTTTATTATTTGAAAACACTCACTTTCCTCCTTCTCTCCTATAAACAGTGCATGCCATGAGGGTAAGGGATGTATTTTGCTCATTATTGTATTATTGAGCCACATAATAAATATTTATTTATGAGAGCAATTAAATATTCTATAATAAATATTAAAAAGATTATGTGGCAAAGTGTTGGGGGAAAGTATACAGGATTTCATGTCTATGTTTATCATGGGAGAAAATAAAATATATATGTATATATTTATGTCTATATATGTATGAATATATGTGATGTATATACAATGGGTCAGAATAGAAGTCAGAAATATGAAAATAGTTTTATTAGGATGATGGTTATATAATGGTTATAATGGTTTATATGGTTATATAAGTGATTTTCCCATAAAATTTCTTTCAATGTCCTGAGAACATCAAATTCTTTTAAAGTTACATCTGAACTGAAAAAATAAGGCCCTTTCTAAGAAGTCTGCTTAGTTTGAGGGGATATATCTCATGGGTAGATAGTCATTTCTTTAAAATAGGTACAAAATGTGCTTTGGAATCATAATGTTTGCCATTTAAATAAGACATTAACCATAAAAAGCCATGTAAAACTCTCTCCCTCTGTCAAATAAATAAATAAAATCTTAAAAAAAAAAAGCCATGTAAAACTAATGTAACACAAAAAATATTAAATGCAAATGAAAACTTTTAATTGCTTAATATGTCACTTTGCCAAATCAGATTTTTAATGTAACAAAGCAATGAACATGTTGCTTGTAATGTACTTTATTATTTGCACAAGAGAGAAACATACTGTAAGAGTAATCCTAAACCACACTTGATCCTAAAATACTGTACAATCATTTGTACAAAAAGCTTTTGAAAAATCTAGTCCAGGTTCACCTTTTCTGAGATGAGGGCAAAAAAGGGAATTGTAGAAAAGAGAGGCACTTGAGGGCATATTTGTATCATGTTGCAAAAGGAGCCTTAAATCAGATGGTAATCCATGGCTGGCACTTATTTGCAGTTCTTATTTTTCAGAGTAAGTTAGAAATTGTTAAAAGCTAATAAAATAGCTAGCTTTCTAAAAGTAAAGACCTCAGGGATGTTATGAACATTAACTGAGGAATGCATGTAAACTATATAGCAAAGAGTCTGAGAGCATTCAATAAACGTCAGCGGCTCTTCACTATTATTAATAGTTGGAAGATTCTAAAAACTATTTAGAATGTCATTAATATTCACATTTACATTATAAATATCATTTTACTTCCAGGAAACTCAATTTTCCAAAACTAGAAAACACACATACACACATACACACTTCTAACCTTTAGCTCTGTAGAGGCAGAAGCTAATTTTTTTGCTTCCGTTAATGCATGCAACTGTTGATAGTCTACTGGTTTATACTTGATGTTTCTCATTCCATTTTTCATATGGAACACCAGATTATCTGTTTTTCATTAAAACAAAAGATGACAAAAAAATAATATCACATTATTGGAAGTCTCAAAATAGCTACGGCAACATGTCGACTGTTGTCTTATTTTTAAGTATTTTTAAGCAAAAACAAGAAATGATATTATAACATTCATAGTATAGTTGGACCTCTATGTTTAGAAACTTTAAAAATGATTACCACTATATACTTTGCATAAAATTACTTCTAAAAGAACATAAAGGGAATACTTCCATTTAAATAAGTTTATTGAGAATTTTAGAAAATTGTCAAATTTTCTTCAAATTGTCAAAATTGTCAAAGTGTAACGTCTTTTTATTTTAAAAAGTTTTAGGCATCAACTGTGAATATTTAAGTATCATTATAAATAAAATTAAGTAGATTTTTAAAGTCATAGCTGCATTTCTAATAGAAAAAAATTGAAATAATTTCAAGTAAATTTGAAAAAAGGTTGAAACTTAAAGCCAAAAAATTTAATGGGCCAAGTAAGAATAAAATGATGTAAAATGGTCAGGTAGGCATTCTCCATCCAAATACATAAAATATCCTAGTTTAGTATGATGTTCGCTTTTCTGATAAAGTAAAACGTAAGTAGAAGGTACTCAAAGGCCTCGTAGCATAAAGTATAATAATCTGAGTAATTCAAGGGCAAAATGCATTTTTGCCCCAATTATATAAATAATTAATCTGTACCATACAAAGTAATTGAGATTAAGTATATCATGAGTCACATGACTTTTAAGTAGACTCCAAATGATTTAAGGACAAACACAATAAAGGAGATTATTGTTATCTTGACCACTGTTGAAGATTAAAGTATACATTGTAGAGTATGCATTGTAAGAGAACTGGAGAAACCTTCAGTATGACCAAACAATGAGCTTTCCATTAAAATTTTGAAAATCAACATTCCAACTTCACATCATCCATAATCCACTATAAATCATAGGACAGATCTGGAAGTAGAAAAAATACCTGAGCTATCGTTTTTCTGAATTGTCATGAATGGTTGATCTCTTTTATTCAAGTCCTCCATATCTGTGGAAGAAACAAGAAGACAGCTAAGATTTCACAATGTTACTTCCCAAGTGTTTTTAAAGATGCGTTAATCGTAGTTTTCTTTCTTTCTTTCTTTTTCTTTCTTTCTTTCTTTCTTTCTTTCTTTCTTTCTTTCTTTCTTTCTTTCTTTCTTTTTCTTTCTTTCTTCCTTTCTTTCTTTTAAAAACAAGGCCCATGGCTGGATGCCATAACTCTTTGTATTTACTAAAATTTTCTTCTCCAAGTTCTAGAGTTTTCTTCCTTCCATTAGTTTTTTCCCCTCCATGCCTTTCCTGTTCTTGGTGTCTCCTTCCAACCTCTGATGTTTTAATCCCCCTCTCTTGGATTGCCTTAGTGACTGATAAATATTTTGTGATAAAAATTGTGTAAACTTTATCCTGAGTCCCTAGGAGGAAAAAACTACATAAATTAAAAAATAAAGCAGCAGGGGCACCTGGGTGGCTCAGTTGGTTAAGAGACTGCCTTCAGCTCCGGTCACGATCCCAGGGTCCTGGGATCAAGCCCCACATCGGGCTCCCTACTCAGTGGGGAGCCTGCGTCTCCCTCTCCCTCTGCTGCTCTGCCTGCTTATGGTCTCTCACTCTTTCTGTCAAATAAATAAATAAAATCTTTAAATATTTATATATATATATTTATATATATATAAATTTTAAAAAAAGCAGCAGGCCAAGTGACTCACTGCTCGGATGTGCCATCCACTTCTAGAAAGCATTCGATGCCCAGCTGTCCCTTCTTTCTGAGAGTTGGACTCAGTTTCAGAGAGTAACCTCGTCCAGAGATATACAAATGCTGGGGCATCCTACACCCAAAGACTGAGCAAGGCAGGATTATAAAGTCTGACCAGTTTGGATCCAATGTGAGTCATCCTGATGAGCAATATTTCATCCAGAGTTCCCTGCAGGGTTGACCCACACTTTGCTGGACCTGCAGTGAAACTGACTTTTTCATCTGCCCAATCCTGCTTCCTCCTTCTTCCTTTCACAGATATGGATCCCTAATGAATATCTAGCACCCAACCTCTGCCTCAGCATCTCCTTCCTGAGAACTCAACCTGCAGTAGCACCAAACTAAACTGGCATCGTTTTAGGGCACCTCCAGGGCAACAGACTAGTCAAATGGTGTAACAGTACCATTTTTCATAAATTTTTATTCCATATCCACTAGGTTCAACTACTCATGTCTGGTGGCTTTTGAGGTAATCTAAGTCTTCTTAAATGAAAGAGAAAGTAGCACAAGTACATGATTTTTGGAAACTCTTCCAAGTTACTAAGAATCATGGTGATTGCCCACCAGCTTTCAGAATACAGCGATTAACTCCAGTGCATAGATCAGGGAACTCTTGTTTTAAGCCTTCGGTAACACTGACATTCCTCCCTATAGTCTGGTTTCTACTCACATCTACATCCTATCCATTAGGATTCTTCTTTTGGGGGGAAGATTTTCACCTGTCAGTCTGCACTGCCTTAAGCCACCATCAATTCCTGCCAGATGACAGCAGCAGTTCTACTTTGTACCCTTAGAGACCATTCTTCACCTTCTAAGCAACCTCTTTAAAAATTCTAGTCTGACCTTGCTGAATCCTTTCAACAGCTTCCATTATCCTTTACAATAGTGCCCTAAATGGCCCATAAAGCCCTGCATAACCTTGCCCTTGTTCATCTCTCCATTCTGATCTCATTCACACATTCCAACCACACTCTCTTTCTACTTCTCAAATATACCAAGTTCATTTTGCCTTAAGGCCTTCCCACATGCTGTCCTCTTTACCTTAAAGATATTTCCTTCCTCTTTTTTTTAAATTTTTTTTATTTATTTGACAGAGAAATAGAGAGCACAAGTACAGCAGCAGGCAGAGGCAGAGGGAGAAGCATTCCCTGCTTAGCAGGGAGCCTGATGCGGGGCTCGATCCCCAGACCTTGGGATCATGATCTGAGCGGAAGGCAGCTGCTTAACCGGCTGAGCCACCCAGGCACCCCTATTTCCTTCCTCTTTTTACCTGGCTGGTTCCTACTCAGCTTTCAGCTAAACCTCAGAGACTTAACCAGACTTCTCCATCTAAATAAGAGAGAACGCTTTGTTTTTCTCTCTCATCACATTCCTTCTTTTCTATGATAATTTGTATTAGTCTTCGCAACCCCATGTTTACTGATTCAATGTCTTCTTCCTCCATAGATCTGTGGTCTATGTGTGTCTTCTGATTGCATCCCCAGTGCTCAGCACAGGTAGTAAATGTTCAATAAATACTATTTGAGAAAATGAGTAAAAGGTAGCTGGTGGTAGCTCAATGTCTTCTAACCCCCGGAAGGGCTGCAATACCAATTCCTTAGTCCATACTATAGCCTCCCTCTCCAACAATAAATTTCCACTTTTCAAAAGGCTGCCTTAGTAGTGTAGCCTACAGGCAGAAATGGCACATTTACATGCCTTCAGAGGCCATCACGTCAATGAGAGAGTGACAAGGTACACAACCACAGGGAGTGCAGAAAACATAGAACTCTAAAGAGCATTCCGTGCCCAAAGATAATCAAATACATTTTTTTTCTTTTAATTAACAAAGGTATGCCACAGATAAAGCAAGTATCCAAAACAAATGGATGTTGCATTTAGCAAGCCGTCTGTGAACTCTAGCTAACTGAATCTTGCCTTTTGTTTTCTCCGACTCCCACCAGGAACTTGACATGAGCTTGCTATCTCCATCTTGGAGAGATCTCACCAGTTTTCTAATTGATTAGCTTTAGGTTTTTCCTCAGTGGGGAGCCCAGCCCCTCAGATTTAGGACTCATTTTCGGGAGATTTAGATTGCGTGACTGAGGCCCTGAAACAAAGTGGGGTTTTGCAGACTCCCTTTAGGTTACCTTGGTTGAACGTTGCTTAGATTTTCAGGTTTCCAGAGGAAAGTCATGAAGTCCACAGAATATTTCTTACCATTTCTGCATGGTGCAAATATTAATTATGACTGTAAGACACTCACAGTAGAATACATTCTGAAAATCAAAATTGCAAACAAAAACTACTCTGTCTTCATGAACCTGAAATCTAGTTTGGTTGCAACTATACAGAAGACCTTCCAAGTAAAAACACTTCTTGACCTACATTCTTTAATATTTGTATATAAAGCATAAACAGTTACCATTTACATTCCAGGGATATTGAGGATCTCTGAACTAAATAATTGTTAAACTGAAATAATATAAGAATGACATTCGTAGTGTTTCTTATATCAAAGAATTAAGTAGGCATTATATTTGGAATCTGAAAAGTTCACATATAATTCACTTAGTCTAACTTCTCATTTTAGCTTATGAGATGATTGCAGCCCAGAAAAATGACCAAGATCACAGAGAACTTCAAGTCCAAAATCTCATTTTCATAATACAAAAATCTCTGAAAATAAAGGTGTATATCATAATCAAGATGGTGTCCAAATCCAATCTGAGCTGAAATCACTTGGTGGCAAACTTGACCCAAACCTAAGTTTATTTTATTGAATGTAAACATTCATACATTTGTCTAAAAGTGTTAATGTGCTTTATTATAGGGCACTGCCTAGATACCATCAGTTTTAAGTAATATAGGGCATATGCTCTATATTACATTTGCTCTATAGTACATTTCTAAAAATCTGAAAAACCAAAACTACATCTGGCACCACAGACTTCAGATAAGAGAGTATGAAACTGTACTAAAACAAACAGTCCTTGATTCCCAAACAAGCATATGTCATCTGGCCATTTCAATTTTATGCTTACCAGTGAAATTCAAAGTGGCTACTTCAGCCTGCAGTTAAAATGCTTTTGACTGAGTAACAGCTACTTGAACAGAATTTTCCATGTTAAACAATTTTAAAGCACTTAGTTTTAGAAATTAATTCCAAGTTCACATTATGTGACATTTTAGAAATTGCTTATGAGGATGATCAAAATGTTAAACCTTTTAGATTTACTCAATTACTGAAAATATTTTAAAATAATATATTTTTATGAGAAGTTTCTTATAGGAAGAAGGTTATAATATATAATGTAACGATAGCTTCACAGTAGCTAGAGGATTGAATAAAGATTTTAATATAAAGTTAATTTTTACAGATTTGATAGAGAATCTAAACTTAAAAAGCTACATGACCTCAACTGGTCTCTATGGGGTAGGTGAGCAAGAAGGACTTCTCTAGAGATGAGAAAAAAATAGCAAAGAGATCATTTATATAACAAGGCAATCTTTTTACAGTATTAAAATTTGTATTCTTCTCTTTCCTAAGAAAATTTCTTTTAATACTCCAAGGAAGAAAATCTCAGTTGTACTTAGGCTTAAAATTATACAACGCATGGATAGTCTGTTAACTCTAAACTGCCTAACTGTATAGATATGTAGATTAGCCAATCACCCCATGAAGGTAAGTTTTCAAAAGTGGTAGGGATTCTGCCAGGCCAAATAGTGTGAGAACAATGCAAATATGAAAAAAAAATACCTTGGATGTAGCATCATATTATAGCCTTTTTTCATATGAAAGATCTCATTTCAAATGTGAGTTCAAATACTATGGCCAAAGTCTGGTTTAAGCAATAGTTTTCTAACATGCAAAATTCTCTTTTAAATTATAAGCAGAACAGTGCATATTACTTCCATTATGAAACATTATACATTGTAGTCAGCATGAGATAAAAATATTGTCCTGGAAAATGAATGGAAGCAAAAGTGAAACTATTAAAGTTAACAAAAATAGTTAAATAAAGTCTTCAGTTACATAATAAATAATAATTTCAAACATAATGCAGAAGGCTCTCAGTCAAAGGAGCAAATACAACAGAACAAACAAAAACAAAATACCTAGGAATAAACTATACAAGAATTGTATAGGACTCATACCCTAAAAAACCACAAAAGTTCATTAAAGGAAACAAAACTTAATTCTGATTCTGTGGGTCAAATACTTAATAGTGGCAATTTGGGGATAGTAGGATTATAGTTGATTTTGATTTCTTCTTTTTGTTTGAGCAGAATTTCAAAAATATTTACAGGAAGAAAAAAATACACTTTAAAAAATACTAAGCCAAGACAATATTTATTTCACTATAAATTAGGGGAAATGATACCACAGTTTCCATATTTTACCAGTCAGAAAAGAAACTGGATTTCATGACACCAAGAAATCTTTAAGATGTGAACTTGTATATATAATATAGTTTTCCACACTAATATTGAACTGAAATATTTTTCACTAGTCCTCTTCTATTAAAAAAACAGGGTATGTAAATACATTGGTAGCATTTTTTAGAACCTGAAAATGTTAGCATTAAAATATTCACAAGGTCACTTTTTAATGTTGTATGAGGAAAAAATATATTTAATGATCCTTTCAATTATAAAAGTACTGGTTAAATAATATGAAACTATACAGAAAAATATATGGTAAAAATTAAAGTTTCCAGCCCTACTTAGCCGTAATACTCCAGATGTATTTAGTCCTGGCAGTCATTTTCAATGTTTTATTGTATATTCTTTCAAAGATTTTCTGTGCACATAAACAGACACATGCATATCCAATTTTTACACAAATGCAATCATGATACATGTACAATTCTACAAGTTGCTTCTCATTTAATAATTCATCTTTCCGCATCATTCTATTTGTGTGTCTATGCATATATGGATATATCTTTAATGGCTGCTAAATAACTAATTCACAAAATCACCATTTATTAACCAGTACAAGAATCCAAGAATGAAATTCTTCAAAAAATATTTTACCCTTTTATGCAAAATAAAATCCATAAGGAGACAAAGGTAATTCTATAAAACCTCTGCCCTTTTCATAATTCATATAAATTCACTTATGAAGCAAATTCTACATATAGTCACTCTTTACGAATATCCCGTTTTTTTATGTCTAGAATAGCTCAAAGAGGAGACTCTAAATCAACCTCACTAATGAAAATGATTCAAATAAAAATCTATTTATCCCATACACTTTTCCAATAAAAGTCTGGGGAGCAAAATCAAGTAGAAAGAACAGAATTAATTAAGGCAAGGAACTTAGAAGTTTCTGACAGATTTCAGAGCTCCAGAGAGTAGAAATAACTTCTGTAGAACCTCCCATGCCCTTATTCCTCCTATATCCTCAAAGCTGTTTTAATCATTTCAAAAATACAAGAGAAATTCCATGTGTACCTAGTTTAAAGTAGTATATAGTAAAAACAAAGGGTGGGGGAAGGAAGGAAATTGAATTTATCTATTCCCTCTTCTCCCTGAGAAATTCACATTGATTGCCTCAGAAATTCCAACCAGAAGACATGACTGGCAGTTTTAAGCTCCGGCAAAACAACTTGGGGAGATTAAATAATTATTTATGATGAAATATTACTTTGTCCTAAATTTTCTCCCTAAATGTGCAACCCAAAGGAGAGTATTAAAAGTGATCCTCTGTTGTGAGAACACTCATCACTTGTCCTTCTTCACTTGCCATTTTGGACATGCTTAAACTGGAGACTTTGTCAACTTTCTGATACAATCTGGGAATCCAGTTCCTCATCCTATATAGCTGGACTTGAAGTTAGAGGCTTATCTGCTTCCCCCGCTCATTTTATTTCTAACCTCTCCATCAGTAGAGGAGCATCATGTAATTCACCCCTTCCAAATCTTTTATGAGGATTTTTGCAGTAGCAATAGGAAATTGACAGTGCTCTTTTATACCTCCCTACTTTTGCATATGCTGTTACCTGTGCTTGGAATGCCCTTCCCAATCACTGCCTCTCTGGCCAATGACTACATACTTTCAGTCTCATTTTAAGCATCCTACTGAAGCTTCTCTTAATCCATATATATATTATTTATCTTCCCTCTTGTGCTACTATTATATTTTTGTGTATCCCTGCTGATGCCATTATTCATTTATTCAGTGTTTATTGAACATCTATCATAGACTAGTCTAAGGGATATAGATTTATTCAGGCTCTACAGAGAGACCTGCCTTGGGCATCTCATCTAAAGTAGCCCCCTTCACCTTCAATCACTCTTTATCCCCTTAATCTAATTATTTCCCTTCATAGCTCTTCTCACTATGTGGCATTATACTATATATTCATTCATTTGTTGATCTGCTTATTGTTCACTTCTACAACCAAGGATGTATGCTCTATAAAAGCAAGGCCTTTAGCTGATTATCTCTATTTCTCCAGAATGCCTAAATAGTGTATGTCATATACTATACACTCAACAGATATTTGCTTAAAAAAGCATCACGTGATTGCATTACAGATCATGGTCCTCTCCTTAGGGCATGGTACTATAAGAGACAAACACATAGTTTCCCTTCCTCTTTTCCAATGTTTAAAATCTAGGCTCACTTGTATGAGATGAAAATTTTTATAAAAACAAATTCCAAATCAAAATGGTCAGTGTACTAAGGCATATGTCAAGAAGTAAGAAAGGAGAAATACCCCTACGTTATCTTGGTGAGTTTCAGCTCTGACTATAAATTCATGTCAATGACAGTTGAAGGTGCCCCTTGACCAGCTATTCAGCTGCTAATCACAGCACATAACACATCTGTGTCATCTTACCTCTTCAAGAGGGTAAGATCATTCTGATAGTACACACAGATTATCTGGTTTTATCTTCAACATGTATTGTTCAATGAAAAAAGCAAGTTGCACCAACATACATATCATGTGATACCATTACATAAACATACAAAGACACCAAAAAATGTTATGTATATTACAAACACACTCTCCCACACATGCATTCTACAAAGGGTTGAGCATGTAGGGAGAAAAGTCTAAAGGACATATAAATAGACCAAACTAGAGAGGATACTGAAACTGGAGGTTAGTTTCAAAGGGTACTCTATCTCTAATGAAATCTTTGCCTTTTTACAAAGAGAATGTATATGTGTGTGTGTGTATATATATATATATTTATATACTTAAGAGTAATAAACATTACCCCCAAAGATCTTATTTCTAAATACTTATATTATCTATTGTATAGTTAATACAATTACATTTGAGTTTATAAGTGATTATCCAGTGGGTTCTATAAGTGGAGCCCCAGGGCCTAACAACCCAATTGCACCCATTTCAGAACCTGTTAAACGTGGTCTACTTCCAAAGGAACTTGACCCTCCCAGGACTGACAACCCGTAAAGCCCAGCCTGAAATATCCAGTTAACTTTAGCTTTAACTTTGAATATAATTAAATTTGGGGGGGCGCCTGGGTGGCTCAGTGGGTTAAGCCACTGCCTTCGGCTCAGGTCATGATCCCAGGTCCTGGGTTCGAGCCCCACATCGGGCTTTCTGCTCAGCAGGGAGCCTGCTTTCTCCTCTCTCTCTGCCTGCCTCTCTGCTTACTTGTGATTTCTCTCTGTCAAATAAATAAATAAAATCTTTAAAAAAATATTGGGGGGGTGGTGGTGGGGAGAGAGTGCACATGTGCTAGCAGCAGGCAGGGAGGGACAGAGGGAGAGGGAGAGAGAGAATCTTAAGCAGGCTCCATGTCCAGTGCAGAGACTGAGGCCAGGCTCCATCTCACAACCCTTACAGAGATAATGACCTGAGCTAAAACCAAGAGTTGGATGCCTAACTGACTGAGCCACCCAGGTGCCCCAATCAAATAATTTTTATACAAATTTGTTGTGCCTTATATTAGAAATTTCTTCTGACATCTTCTTTAACAAAATGCTTCAAAACACAGTATTTTTAAATTTTACTTAATGGTCACAAAAGCACTGCTCATTCTTTTGATTGCAAGTTTGTTCGTTAAAAGAAAACTATTAATATCAAGGCCACAACAAGGTTATAGAGTTTAACAATTAAATTGAATTTTCCACTATTCCACTATTATTGCTGAGAAAATTATACCATTCTTCCTTTTTTCCTTCCTAGCATAACCCAGTTTTATTCAGGATTAAAAGACTGGCCGTCTTTGATATCCCTTAGATTCGAAGTGACCATGTGACACAGTTCCAGCCAATGAGATATAAGCAGAGGTCTGCTGGGAATTGGGGTACGGGACTTGCTTCTTCATAGGAGTACTATCCCTTCCCTGTCCTCCTCCTTCCTTCTTGCCTGGCAATGTGAACGTGAAACTGGATATGGAGAAGCCATCTGTGACTATGTAGTGAGTATTAGGATAAAAGATATATACTAAGTATCCCAGAGAAGAAAGCCAAAGGGAGCCTGGGACACTGATGATATCAAGAATCTGCTACACCAGCTGTAGACTACTTCTCTTTGGACTTGTTATGAGAGAAATAAATCCCAAGCTTCTGCAAGCAGGTTCTGTAAGTTTCAGTCTAACAAAATTCCCAGCTGACACAGAATGGGAAAATCTGAAGTGTCCAAGAAGTATTGATGCCCTTCCATATACAGCAGTATAAAAATTCTTCTAGAAAAGCACCCATCAATACAGCATAGGATAAAATACTAGAAAATATTACATGGTTGCTTTTCAACAGTAGTTTGAGAAAACCACAGCTAGAAAAATTTCCTATTTGAAAACTCCAATAGAGTTTCATTTGCAGTTCAACATCACTGAAAGAGAGTAGGTAAAGAGTGTAGGTGGTTCTGGAAGGGAAAAGAAGAAAAATCTTCAGAAACTTAGTTTCACTATCAAAAAATAACACAGAAGAATGTATCTGTGGGTTTTCAGTACTCCAGAATAAATAATTTTCCACAAAGGATTAACTAATTTGAAGAGGAATTTTCTCTTAAAATGCTACATGATTTTTAAAAATTTTAAATAAAAAATGGCAACCGAGCACTCTTTAATAATAAGGACTATAAGAATCCATTAAATGATAGTGCTTGGAACACAGTAGCACTAACACATTTTAAATGCATGAAGTAATTATAATGGGTAGGAAATTTTAACTCATTTTTGTATAAGGGAAAGATCTCTAAGGTGAAGTCATGAAGAAATGAAAGGAAAAGGTTAAAGAAATTAAGATAGTTTAAAGGAGGGAAAGAAAGTATGAAGAAAAAGAAAATTAAAAAGAACAAGGAAAGAAAAAAATTGTGTTCATTTCTTATTTCTACTTTCTAGTTCCCTTAAGTTTGGTCAAAGAAGAAGGCATCCTCCTCCCTCTAAAGGCAAACTCACAGTTTAGATCAGCTTCACTGAAGTGGTTAGCAGTCTTATTGCAGAGGATGTAGAGCAGGTAATTTTCAAACACAAAGGAGGACCCTAACAAAGGCAGGTGTGGTGGGATTCCCACTGGCAGCAGGCAACTAACTCAGGATGAACAGCTCCACTCTGAAGAAGAGAAAGGGAATATCTATTTGGTGTGACCAGATGGGATGAATGCAGAAGATATAATGAGAGATGTCAGTCTTTTCCTGTTTCAATTTTTGTTTCAACCTAATTCTTCACACAGAAAAGGAGAAAGGAAACTTCCACTCTCCTCTATTTCATGTTCTCCTTCCACAGGGATCCATATTCTCTGAATAAAGTTGGAAGTCCTTGGATGGAAAAATCTCAATAATATCTTATTATTATTGATAAAAGCTGGGGAGACAGAAGAAAAATAGATTTCTCTCCTTTAACAAAAAGAGTGAAAGGGGCGCCTGGGTGGCTCAGTCATTAAGCATCTGCCTTCGGCTCAGGTCATGAGCCGGGTCCTGGGATGGAGCCCCACGTCTGGCTCCCTGCTCAGCGGGAAGCCTGCTTTTCCTTCTCCCACTCCCTCTGCTTGTGCTCCCTCTCTCGCTGTCTCTCTCTATATATCAAATAAATAAATAAAATCTTAAAAAAAAAGTGTGAAAGAAGAGTTCTTTCTGCCTGGGGTGGTGCAAGAGGAGAGTAAGGGGGAGGGTAATGAGAGGGCCAAATGTCATGTAACACAAGGACAAACAGTAAGAATTTGGCTGCACAAGATTTTCCACTTGGCTTTAAAAACACCATCGAAGTAATTTGGTCCAAAATATAATGGTCTATAATACATAAAATGATCATTAACATATGACTACTACTTGTCAGTGGTAATTGAAGACACCAGATGCATGAGCTATCCATGCAATGGGAGATTTTTAAAAAATTGCTCCTGTAGAAAACATTGCCAACAACATGGGGTTTGTTTAAAATTTAATTGATATGAAAACACACATTCTCAAAACTAAGATACACCTGAACTCTGGAGGACTGTTGGGCTTTAGAATGAGACTACAGAAGAGTGAATTCCAACTCACCAATTTTAAATTATGGAACTCACAGCAAATTACTTAAATGATAGAAAAGACTGAATACTGTAAACATGTCAATTCTTTCAAATTAATTTATATACTTCAATTGAAATCCTAGAAGATTTTTTGGCAAAAATTGGCAAGCTGATTTAAAATGTGTATAGAAATGCAAAGGACAAAGGACAGCCAAGGAAATCTTGAAGAAGAGAACAAAGCTGGAGGGTTTATAGTACCATATATCAAGATCCATTATGAAACTGTAGCAATTAAGACAATGTGTTATTGGCACAGGGATGTACAAATAGGCCAATGAACAGTACAGAGAAGCAAGAAATAGATCCATATATATATATATATATATATATATATATATATACACATAGTCACCTGATTTATGACAGAGGTGAGTCACACTGCAGTGTGCAAAGAACAGCCTTGAATAAATGGTCCTGGGATAGCTGGATGTCCATATGGAAAAAATGAATCTTGACGCCCTACTTCCCAACATTCACAAAATTCAATTCCAGATGTATTAGATATCCAAATGTGAAAGATTAAAAAAAACGAAGCTTTTAGAAGATTACATAGGAAAACATATTCATGACCTTGGAGTTGGCAAAGATTTCTTAAACAGTTCACCAAAAAAAGCTAATCATAATTAGAAAATGTAATAAGTTGGGGAATCCTAAAATTAAGAACTTCTGTTCACCCAAATACACCACTAAGGTAGTAAAAAGGCAACTTTTTCCCACTATAAATAGTGGGAAAATATATTTGCAATAATATATTCAACAAAAGGCTTGTATCCAGAATATAGATATATTTAATATAATATATTTAAATACCTACAAATTAATAAGGAAAAGTCAGAGAGCCCAATAGAAAATGAGGCAGAACACCTGAATAAACATTCCACAAAAATGTGGAAAAAAAGGAAACCAAATGGTCAATGAACTTATTAAAAGGGTTCAACTTTATTCATTAGGAAAAATCCAATTTATTTTTAAAGGATTTTATTTATTTGAGAGAGAGAGTGTGTACGCCCAAGTAGGGGAGGAGCAGAGGGAGAGGAACAAGTAGACTCTGTGCTGAGTGTGAAACCCTCACAGGGCTCAATCCCACATCCCTGAGATCATGACCTGAGCCAAAATCAAGTCAGACACTTAATCAACTGAGTCACCCAGACACCCCAGGCAAATCAATTTAAAACCAAAATTCAGTACATCTAAAAACATACTAGAGTGGCTAAAATGACAAATATCAAATGTTGCAAAGAAGGTGGAGCAACCAGAACATTCAAACATTGCTGGTGGGAGTATAAGTTGGTACAACTGCTTTAGAAAATTCACTGCCAGTTCAGCTACTATGACCCAGTGAATCTACTCCCACATGTACCCAACAGAACTGTGTACATACATTCATCAGAAGGTATGTATAAGAATGTTCATAGAAGCACTATTCCTAGTAGCCCCAAATCATAAACTACTCAAATTCTATCAGTGGTTGAATCAATAAACTGTGATATATTCATAAATTTACTATTTGACTTTAGTCGTTAGGAACAAGGCTATGACAAGAAGTGTGTAGTCAAATATCCATCAGTAATAGTGCCTTCTTGGGTCAAGAAGACAACTTGCCCCAAGAAGACAGGACGATAACTTCTGGCTTTGTCCAAGGGGAAGTATTCATAAGAAAAAGGATACATTAATATCAGGCATTATTCTTCTTTAATATTTGCATAACTTACTTGTTCAAGATATCTTTTTCTTTATAACTGCTATAGCTGATGTTAATTCGCCATGGTGACAGAGATGACAAACTTGATGAGAGGCACTCAATTATGATAAAATCAAATCTGAACATTTCAAGCAATAACATAATATATTTCACATGCAAAAAAAAAGTCACCAGAAAAATTAATATTGTAGGAGCACCTGGGTGGCTCAGTTGGGTAAGCGTCTGAGTCTTGGTTTCAACTCAGTCAAAATCTTGAGGTCATGGGATCGACCCAAGTAGGGCTCTATGCTCAGTGCAGAATCTGTCTCAGATTCTCTCTCCCTCTCCCTCCCACTCTCTCTCATTCTCTCTCTCAAATAAATAAAATATTTTTAAAAATTAATATTGTAGAAGACTATTTAATGAGATATAGATTACATATAAATACAAAAATCTTAAAGCAAGATACAAAATAGGAAGAATTTTAATTTTATAAAAAGTGTGTATGTATATGTGCCTACATGAATATTTAATAAATGATTGAGAACTGTATACCATAGCATAACAAAAAGTATGAATAGATTTTTAATTTCTTTTTGTTCTGTATTTACAAATTTGCAAGTGATTGAAGAAAAAATATTTTCTTTTTAAAAATTTAATAATTTATTAAAAATTTCAAACAATCACAGACTTACAGAAAATTTGCAAGAACAGCATAAATTTATGTTTCTGAAGGAAGACGACTCCATTTCAGAGGAAGTTGCTGCCCTAATTCCCCATCACTCCTAAAGATACATAAGGATGTCTTTCCTATTAACAAGGACATTCTCTTGCATAACTGCAAGATGATTATTAATAAGAAATTAACATTGATAAACACTACTATCAACTAATCCTCAGACCCCACTCAAGTTTTGCCCATTGTTCCAATAATGTTCTTTATAGTAAATAATGTTCTTTATACTAAACAACTTCAGTTCAGAATTAAGCATTACATGTAATTGTCATGTCTCTTCAGTCTGAAATCGCTATCCAGTCTTCTTTGACTTTCATGATCTTCATGAAGATCTTTGAAGATCATAGAACAGTTATTTTGTAGAATGATCCTCAGTTTGGGTTTCTCTAATGTTTCTTCACAGTTAGACTCAGGTTACACATCTTTGACAGGAATGTCACAGAAGTGATTTGTGTGCTTCTCATTGCATACTATCACCTGATTTCCATTTGTCCATTACTGATGATGTTCATTTTAAACACTTAATCAAGGTAGCATCTGCCACTTTTTTCCACTTCTAATTAATAAATATTTTGTACAGACTTACTTTGAAATGCTGTAAGTATCCCAAATTAAACATTTAATTTGTATATTTCTTTTCCTGTATCTGTATAGATTGATTTTATTCAGTAGGCTATCATCTGTTAGTATAATTATGTTTTCTTAAGATTTAATTTTTAAGGGGTATCCAGGTGGCTTAGGTGATTAAGCATCTGCCTTTGGCTAGGTCATGGTCCCAGGGTCCTGGGATCAAGCCCCACATCCAATTCCCTGCTCACTAGGGAGCCTGCTTCTCCCTCTCCCTCTGTCTTTCCCTACCCATGGCTGCTCCTGCTCTCTCTTTTAAATAAATAAATATAATCCTTAAAAAAAGATTTTATTTTTAAGTAATCGCTATACCCAATATGGAGCTCAAACTTATAACCTTGAGATCAAGAGTCTCAAGCTCTATTGACTGAACCAGCCAGGTACCCTGTTACTGTAATTATTTATTTTGATGCTCAAATTACCTTCAGTTTAGCCAGGAGATAGCTCTTCAAGTTGGTTCCTGTGTCTTATGTGTTTTTAAAAAATAATGCTCATTTATTAGCTCATAGTTCCATAGGTCAAACATCTGGTATGGTATGGCTGGGTTCTTTGCTCAGGATATGACAAAGTTGAAATCAAGGTATCAGCCAGGTTCAGTTTTTCTGCGGGTGCTCTGGACAATATCCACTTGCAATCTTATTCTTATTGTTGGCTGAATCCAGTAACGTGCAGTGATAGGACAGAGGGCCCTTTTTCCTTGCTTACTTTCAGCCAGTGGCCACTCTCTGCAACTAGAGATTGCGTTCCTTGCCAAGTGGCTCCCTCCGACTTCAAGACCACCATGATAATCACTCCTATGTTAAATCTCTCTCATGCTTTGAAACTCTGACTTCCTCTGTCTCTGACCATTAAACCTTGATTTAAAGGACTCAAGTGACAAAAGCAGCCCACTCAATAACCTATCTATCATAAGGTCAACTGATCTGGGACCTTAATTACCTAAGCAAAATCCTTTTGCCATATAAAATAACAAAATCACAGGAATAATATCTCTGCATATTCATACTCCTGGGGATTACACAAAGCACACACACCAGGGAACAGGAAGTCTTGGAGGCCATCTTAGCATTCTGTCTCCTATTGCTTACTATGTAAAGCTCTAGAACAGTGCTTGGCACACTGTAAGCACTATACATGCATTAGCTATTATTATTATTCATTATCTTACAGATTCACAGAAATTTTAAAAATAGCAATGATACAGTAATGACAAAGGTGTAGTAAAATGATACTTCAATGTAACATCAAAGAAATACAAATTGTTAGACGTTTCTGGAGATCACTTGGCAATGTGTACTGAAACCCTAGTATTTTCACTTCTAGGAATTCACCCTAGAACAGAGGTCCACACAAAGATATAGGAAAGAAGATTTTAATTATAGTATGTTTATAATAATAAACACTTTAAAAGAAATTAAAAAATATCTTTTTTAGGGGTTTGGTTAAATAATAGTGTAGTTTTTCAATGGAATACTATGAAGCCTTAAAACAACAACAACAACAGAACACAAAAATACATGACATGAAAAATATTGAGTAAGGAAGGAACATACTCATGTTAGGAGTGAAGGAATTACAGGTTACAAAATTGCCCTTTGTAGTCTTACCCAATTTTAGTCAAACACCAAATGGATTCCTGCTTTTCTCTCTCTCTTGAGCTGTTATAGTTAAAGGCCTATGTTATGGAAAGATAGGTATTAGCCTCCCTCACATTGCTGTACGTCAAATAAGGTTTCTGGCAACTGCTAAGGGAGCCCTGGCATGTTTCTGGGAGTGGGAAGTGGTCCTTGGGCAACACAAGGTAACATGAAAAGAGGGAGAACATTCCCTGGCACAACCTCTCTGGTCATGCCCATTTGCCAAAGCAACAGAAGCATCCTGAAGACCAAGGCTCTGCATCTTCTCCCCTGCTTTACTGTATTGCTGCTTTAACCAAGGCCTTAAATTGCAAAAAAAAAAGTGTGGTCTTGCTTCTCATTTCTAATGTATAATCCACTTTATACTAAATTGGTTAAATTATACTCTCAGCTTAGATTCTAGAGTATAATTTTTGTTTAGAGGCATCTGAGAGTAAGAAATATGTTTGGTAAATTAATTGGGTAAAGGGGGAACAGAAGTTTCCCTTTATTGAGAGAGCACCTATAACCCTTTTAATACTATAAAATAGCTACTATTAGTCCCATTTTACAGGTTAGAAAACTGAGGCTCAGAAAGGTTCAAGGACATACTTTTAGGAAATGGTAAAAATAGGTTTTGAAGCCACTGGCTTCTTCTCCCTTTTACCACTCCAGTGATTCCTGGTGATTTCTGATATATATATATATATATATATATATATATATATATATATATATATATATATATATACTTTATTTATATATGTATATTTTTTATTTATGTATTTTAAAAGCTCCCTACAAAATGTCAACGATTAGCCAAGGTTAAGACCTACTATGTACACATCACTGCTTCACTAAACCTGAAAGCAAATTAACCATATGCAATGTGATTAATTTTTTTTCTCCTAAGCTTTTTTCAGCTCCAGCCTCTCAGACTTTTACTCTCAAATTAGGAGATACTCTTTTAACTGGGGCATCCAGATATCACCACAAATTCAGATTGAAACAATTTTTCCCCTTGCTCTCTCAGCCCAAAGACAGATACTCCAAACTCCATGTTCAGAAAGAGCATCCTTCCATAGACCTAAAAACCAAGGATAATTTCTTCTACCTCTTTCTATGACACAATTCTTTTTTTTTCTTTTGCTTTGAAATAACTTTTATTTTTTAAATAGGGTTATTTATATACAAATGTTGCTTTTCTGTACTCTCAACTGATGAAAGGTTTTCTCCATTAATAAAAATTACAGTGAATAAGTATTTATAAATACTTTTAAGTTAACAAATATATATAAATCTATTTTTTAATTCAGTTAATTAACATATAGTATATTATTAGTTCCAAGGTAGAAGTCATTGATTGATCAGTCTTATATGATACCCAGTGCTCATTCCATCACATGCCCTCCTTAATGTACATCACTCAGTTATCCCCACTCCTCTTCCCTCCAGCAACCCTCAGTTTGTTTCTTATGATTAAGAGTTTCTTATGGCCTGTCTCCCTCTCTGATTTCTCTTGTTTTATATTTTCCTCTCTTCCCCTATGATCCTCTGTTTTGTTTTGTTTTGTTTTTTAATATTTTATTTACTTCACACAGAGAGAGATCACAAGTAGGCAGAGAGGCTGGCAGAGAGGCAGGCAGAGAGAGAGGGGGAAGCAGTCTCCCCGCTGAGCAGAGAGCCCGATGCGGGGCTCGATCCCAGGACCCTGGGATCACTACCTGAGCCGAAGGCAGAGGCTTTAACCCACTGAGCCACCCAGGCGCCCCCCTCTGTTTTATTTCTTAAATTCCACGTATGAGTGAGATCATATGATAATTGTCTTTCTCCGACTGACTTATTTTGCTTAGCATAATACCCTCCAGTTCCATCCATGTCACTGTAAATGGCCAGATTTCTTTTTTTTTTTTTTTTTTTTTTGATGGCTGAGGAATATTCCATTGTGTAAATGTACCACTTCTTCTTTATCCATTCATCTGTCAATGAACATCTGGGCTCTTTCCATAGTTTGGCTGTGCGGACATTGGTTCTATGAACATTGGGGTGCACGTGCCCCTTCAGATCACTACATTTGTATAATTGGAGTAAATATCTGGTAGTGTGATTGCTGGATCATAGGGTAGCTCTATTTACTTTTTGAGGAACCTCCATACTGTTTTCCAGAGTGGCTGCACCACCTTGCATTCCTACCAATAGTGTAAGAGGGTTCCCCTTTCTCCACATCCTCGCCAACATCTGTCATTTCCTAAGTGGTTAATTTTAGTCATTCTGACAGGTGTGAGGTGGCTTCTCATTATGGTTTTGATTTGTATTTGCCTGATGCCAAGTTATGTTGAGCATTTTTTCATGAGTATATTGGCCATTTGGATGTCTTCTTTGGAGAAGTGTCTGTTCATGTCTTCTGCCCATTTCTTGATTAAATTATTTGTTCTTTGGGTGTTGAGTTTGATAAGTTCTTTATAGATTTTGGATATTAGCCTTTATCTGATATGTCATTTGCAAATATCTTCTCCCATTCTGCCGGTTGTCTTTTGGTTCTGTCAAATGTTTCCTTTGCTTTGCAAAAGTTTTTTTATCTTGTTGATGTCCCAATAGTTCATTTTGCCTCTGTTTCCCTTGCCTTTGGCAATGCATCTAGCAAGAAGCTGCTGCAGCTGAGGACACAGAGGTTGTTGCCTCTATTCTCTCCCAGGATTTTAATGGATGTCTGTTTCCCATTTACATCATTCATCCATTTTGAGTCTATTTTTGTGTATGGTATAAGGAAATCGTCCACTTTCATTTTTCTGCATGTGGCTGTCCAATTTTCCCAGCACCATTTGTTGAAGAGACTGTCTTTTTTCCATTGGATATTCTTTACCACTTTGTCGAAGATTAGTTGACCATAGAGTTGAGGGTCTATTTCTAGGTTCTCTATTCTATTCCACTGATCTATATAACTGTTTTTGTGCCAGTACCATAGTACCTTCAAGATCACAGCTATGTAATAGAGCTTGAAGTCTGGGATTGTGATACCCCCAACTTTGGTTTTCTTTTTGAACATTCCTTTGGCTATTTGGGGTCTTTTCCAGTTCCATACAAATTTTAGGATTATTTGTTCCAACTCTGTGAAAAAAAAGTTTATGGTATTTTGATAGGGATTGTAATAAATGTAAAGATTGCTCTAGGTAGCATAGACATTTTAACAATATTTGTTCTTTCGATCCATGAGCATGGAACGTTTTTCCATTTCTTTGTATCCGCCTCCACTTCTTTCATGAATGTTCTAAAGTTTTCTGAGTACGGATCCTATGCCTCCTTGGTTAGGTTTATTTCTAGGTATCTAGGCAATTGTAAATGGGATTAACTCCTTAATTTCTCTTTCTTCAATCTCATTGTTAGTATATAGAAATGCAAATGATTAATGTGCATTGATGTTATATCCTGCCACTTTGCTGAATTGCTATATGAGTTCTAGCAATTTGGCGGGGGGTGGTGTCTTTTGGGTTTTCCACATAGAGTATCATGTCTTCTGCAAAGAATGAGAGTTTGACTTCTTCTTTGCCGATTCAGATGACTTTTATTTTGTTTTTTGTCTGATTGCTGAGGCTAAGACTTCTGGTACTTTGTTGAATACTGGGTTTAGGCTTTATTTGCTGTTCTTTCTCCAGCTCCTTTAGGTGTAAGGTTAGGTTGTGTATTTGAGACCTTTCTTCTTCCTTGAGAAAGGCTTGTAGTGCTATATAGTTCTCTCTTAGGACTGCTTTTGCTGCATTCCAAAGGTTTTGAACAGTTATGTTTTCATTTTCATTTGTTTCCATGATTTTTAAAAAATTCTTCTTTGATTTCCCGGTTGACCCATTCTTTCTTTAGTAGGATGCTCTTTAATCTCCATGTTTGAGTTCTTTCCAACTTTCCTCTTGTGACTGAGTTCCATTTTCAAAACATTGTGGTCCGAAAATACGCAGGGAATGATCCCAGTCTTTTGGTACCAGTTGAGACCTGATATGTGACCCAGGATATGATCTGTTCTGGAAAATGTTCCATGTGCACTAGAAAAGAATGTGTATTCTGCTGCTTTGGAATGGAATGTTCTGAATACATCTGTGAATTCCATCTGGTCCAGTGTGTCATTCAAAGCCCTTATTTCCTTCTTGATCATCTGCTTAGGTGAACTGTCCATTGCAGTGAGGGCATTGTTAAAGTCCCCTACTATTATTGTATTATTTTTTATATGATGATAGATAGATAGATAGATAGATAGATAAAGAGAGACTACACCATGTACAGTAATATGTCCAACTGCAATACAACAGTATGAAGTTCATTCTCATTCTGTCCTTTCCTACGTTTGTAACTTATTCTAATAGTGAGATACCTGGCCCCCCCATTACCCTTTATATATTTTTATTTCATCAACATTCTATATATAACCAATCTCGCAACTCTGATTCCATTCCTCCTCTACACCAACTCCCTCTTCAACCCATTTGGGTTCCAACAATCCAGAGCAGGTACCCCACTACTACCATATAAGCACCAATATTCCATGGCAGACTAGAATCTTCTAAATAGACTTCTTTCTCACTTTGACTCCCCATCTGTCTTTGCAGCCCACTGCATGGACATGGCTGCCCCTATGGCAGAGTTTCAAAACCTCATGTCAGACTGCCCTCCATTTATATATTCACACTCTACTCACCCTACTTCAGCTCTAACACACCACACTAGATCACCCCCATTCGTAGGTTCTCCCCCCCAGCTACACTTGAGTTCTGGTACCTGTATGAGGCTGCACCTCCACATGGATGTAGTCCTTATCTTGGTTGGTCAGCCCTCCCAAATGAATCCCCTCCTCTCCTGTTTTGGGCTCCAATGCCATGCCCTGAGCCACTGCAGTTCCCTCCTCCTTTAGTGCAGAGACCATTCTTGTTCTGCCCCTTCAAATGGCTTCAGGACTGATTGTTCAGGAAGCGAAGAGAGGGAAGAGGAACTTGTGTAGAGAAAACATTGTTGCCTTCCTAAATAGGTAATATACCTCAATAGAAATCTCTACTTTATTCCTACTACAGTTAAACAGTTTGCTATTGCTAACTCCAAAAATATATTTTATATAAATTAATTTATCCAATAAGCTGTCATACTCTTAAAATAAGGATCAGTGAGTGCCGCACCTGGGTCCTTTAGTTGATTAAGCATCTGACTCTTGATTTTGGATCAGGTCGTGACCTCAGGGTTGTGAGACTAAGCCCTACTTTGGGTTCCAACTCAGCACTCAGCATGGAGTCTACTTGTCCCCCTCTTTCTGCTCCTCCCCCAACTTGCTCTCTCTCTCTCAAATAAATAAATGAATAAACTCTTCTAAAAAAATAGTGACCAGTCAACATTTTCTGAAGTCCTTTTATTCTAAGAAATTAAAATTTATAATCATTAAATTAACAAAAGTAATTACTTTTTAGTGATCATAATTATAGGTGACCAATGACAAAGAAAGGGAATAGTACCCATTTTTCCATTTAGGGAGGGAAAATATCATACTATTCAAGAGAGCGAGCTCTGGAGCTAGAATATTAGATTCAAAACTCAACTCTGAGGTCTTTGGCAAGTTCCTTAACTTTTTTGTGCCTCAATTTTCCCATGTGTAAAAAGAAGATAACAGTGGTACTTCTTAGAGTCATGAGGATTATGGCAGATAATATATGAAAATTTCTTAGAAGAGCATCTGGGATCAAAAATATTATAAAATATTATTTATTGATGTTATTATAAGAATACTCCCAAATACTAGAAAATGTGTCCATAGACTCTGTGATTCTTAGACCCTGATATGAACAATATATTAAAATGTAGACTCTGGCACTTAGGTGATCACTTGGCACTTACATATCATAAATCCATGAGCACAAAAATAGGCACCAAAAAGACTGCATATTTATCTTCTTCCCTTAAAGATTGTGTTTGAAATAAAAACATGAAATAGTTAAATTCTCATAGGAAACTTCTAAATCTCCTAGCATATATTGGTGATCTCTAGTGTGACAATAACTCCTTAGAACAGAATAATACATTTTCATTTTCTCTATAACTTGAAGTAATGTAAACAAAGATTAAATAGCCTTTTAATGAATTTTATTTTAGTTTAAATTGTCAGGGCTTCTTTCAATTATTCTAAATAAGAATCACCTGAAACAAACAAAAAGAGAGAGAGAGAAAGTTTATGTATGATGGAATTCATGCTAATCAACTGCAGAACATGAGAAGATTATGATGAACTTAATTGAGCTGATCCTAGATCAACTCCAATTTTCAACCCACATTCTCTTATGGGCAAAATCATTACTGTTTCAAAAGCACTTATCCATATCCTCATAAACTTATTAATGTACAACTTCATTTTTCTTCATTTAAAAACAATTTCACCAGAGAGATCAGAGTTGAATGCTCCATAGGATTACTCCCTTACTCACTTAGATTCATTCTGCTCTCTGACTCTATTAGTAATTATTTTCTCAAGATTTAAGATGTTTTTCCAGGACAAGTCTCTCACATTTTCTGAATTCAGTTCAAAAGTTTAAGTGGAATAGTGAAGGTGAAATATCCTACTCTAAAAATGGGCTGGCAACTCCTTGGTCATAGCCAAATAATGTCACTGTCAAACATTGACTGAGGTTAGGCTCTGCTATGGCTCACAAAAAAGGAACCTTAATTGTCCAGGAACAGAAAGGAAAGACTGTATTGCTCATTCTCATGCTTCAATATGCATGTACCTCTTTACCAATCAAGGTCATTTCTGAGTACTTGTTTCAGAGAAAATTCTAGTTGTCTGAGGATTGAAGGTGTCCCACTTTACAAAAGAAGTTATTTTAAGAACTTCTACCCTATTTACATGCTGCTTGGGAGTACAGTGGATATAAAATAACTGCCTTTGTCCTTAAATGAAAACCTTTTAAAAGCAGCAGGAAGATTTAATACAGTTATGGGATGTGTATTCTTGAAACTTGCACATTATATGCTCAGTTCCTCCCAGACAGAAAGCTGGAAGGGGATTCCCTGGGCAAGAAGTCTTCACTCAAGATAAGAGGATAGAAGGACTCAAAGGCATATCAAGCCTGAGGAACAGGAAATCTCAAAACCAAACATGCCAGGGGGTAGAGTTAAGAAAGGAGAAAGCCAAGGCAGGGACATCCAAGTTCACAAAGAGGAAAATGATGCTGAGGGAAAGCAGATGGGGATAAAATCAGGAGAATAAGAAAGGAGGAGTGGGATTGCAAATTAATTGCTTAGAGCGAAATTTTTTCAGACCGTTTTCAATAGCCAAACTCTTTGGTAAACAAAATTCCTTTTACAAGATTTTAAACTTAAGGACAAAGAAAGCCTGAAGTCGGTCTTTATCCGTGACTAAAGTTCTAAAACATAAAGCTTAACAGCTGTCACAAGCTATGTTTCCTACTAACAGAAACCAGTCTGCAGTGAGCACATATGAAGCCAACATCTTGAGAGATGGAGGTGGTGAGTTTTTCTGAGGCAAACACTGAATCTTGCCCTTTCATTGGCTTCATTTGTTCTACCTTTGTTGTATTGCTGAGCAAATGTTTTTGTTTTTGTTTTGCTTAAGCTATATTCCATTGTAATTAAGAATCCTGACAAATATACTCGGGTCATTTAAAGGTTTGGCAGAAAGTAATTTACTGATTGCAGAACCCCTCAGCATCTCCACAGAACATCAATGTTCTGCAGATCCGAAACTGAAACTCCCTGCCCTAGTAGCTATTATTTGAGACTTGTTTTTCTAGATAGAAATAGGTATAATGTGCAGTTGGTGTCAGGGATGAACCCACACATATTGCATTATTCATTCAACATATATCTATTGGATTTCTGTTAAGTGCTAGCCATTGTAGTACACATATGGTCCGCTACAGCAGACAAAAGAGACATATTGCTCCCTGCTTTCATGGTACTTACTAATGGCGTAGTGTGATCATGGCCAATGAATTACATAAGGCAAGCTTTCCTCACTATTGATGGGTTGCTACTCTTGCATAATAATGCAATGAAAAATATTAGTGCTCAAATGAATATTCTATATTTATCATGAACACTTAATTAAAAGATCAATATTATTTGTGAAATACCTATATTACTAGTCTTGACATACTAGCTCAGTTTATAACTACCTTAAAATCTCATAGAACATTTAATCAAGGTGACAGAGATGAATTAAACATTTGCCACAAAGTAATGAGGCTTTATTTTATACTAGTTATTGAAACCATTTTGTTCTTCTAAAATATTGAGAAAATATCTTTCTTTAGTTCTGAAAACATGTTAATTGCTAGCCCATATTACTTTCCTTAGCACTTAAAATGATTACTTATGCATAGAAATGATTAAAGAATTCCTTTATCACAAACCAAGATCTTCTAAGGATAACTAATCCTTAAATAGTGAAACAATTAAGTCCTAAGGTGAGATTTTTGGTGTGGTACCACGACATGAATTTGAAAGATTTTTGCCACTATATTGAAGGACAAGCCTGGGCTTGCAGGGTTATATAAGTATAGTTGCAATCATTTATCAGAAAATACTTTGGGGACTGTGACCATAGTAGAGACAAATAAAATCATTCAGGAATGCAGGTGAGTAAAATTCCATAAGTCTCTACAGTAACAGAGGCACAAGTGGAAGGTGTGAAAGGACAAGACCTGGATTTGAATCTGAGCAATGAGGTTCAGTTTTAAGATAAAATCACAAGAGAATGATCCCAAATTCCTTCCTTTGACTGGCAGTCTCTTTTCCCATGAGACAGGAGGTGCTGACCTCACCAGACATATTCACATTACAGGATCATCATTTCACTGCATGTACTCAGACATAAATCTATTTCCTTCATCTGACTCATCTGATTTTTTCATCTTGGTTTCTCACCTCTAGATTGAGGTTGTACCAGTACCAGTTTAAAACAGAAGAAAAGATTTGGATTTCTCTGCAGAGCATTCACCTTCCTGCATTGATTCTACCATTGATTTATTCCTCACTTATTTTCTGAGCATATACTATGCTCCAGTCACTGTGCCAGGTGCTGGAGCTACAAAGATGAGGAAGACACAGTCTCTATCCTCTAACAGCTTTGAGCATTTGGTCTCTAAGCTCATGATAGTGCTCTCTCAACTTTTCTAATCCATACTCTTAATAAAATTTTTATTATATCCTGTCAATAATGGATATTTACTATTTGTAAATTATCACAACTATAATAGGTTATTACTGTTATTGTATTCCTTTCATCTAATATCTCAGGGCAAAATAAACCCTTAGGATAATGTTCCTAGATAGCAATAGTTGATGTAAATCTATTGATTCTTTTAATTTAAATTTTTTTTCTTTTTAAAGATTTTATTTATTTATTTATTCATGAGAGAGAGAAAGAAACTGTGCCAGAAAGAGAGTAGGAGCAGTGGGGGAGGGCAGAGGGAGAAGAAGAAGCAGATTCCCCACCAAGCAGGGAGTCTGACACAGGACTCAATCCCAGGACCTTGGTATCATGACCTGAGCCCAAGGCAGATGCTTAACCAACTAAGCCACCCAGGCACCCCTATTTATTTTTTTCTTAGAATTATTTGAGAGAGAGCGAGAGAGAGAGAGAACAGAAGTGGGGGGAGGGGCAGAGGCAGAGGGAAAGAGAATCCTCAAGTGCAGATCTTGAGTGCAGAGCCAGGACACCGGGCTCAATCCCAGGACCCTGAGCTCACAACCTGAGCTGAAATCAAAAGCTGGCCACTTAGCCAACCAAGGCGCCCAGGCACCCCAATGTAAATCTGTATTCTAAATGATCTTCATAATTTAAGTCTTCTTCAAAATACAATCAGGCTGCTACTGTTACTGTTTTTACTTCTAATAGGTCTGACAGCCGGGCCCCTGCATATTATTGTAAACAGCCACATGCCGTATTGCTGCCCAGGAAGTCCTCAGAGACAGACAGAAGAGTTCGCTCTGATAGCTTCTTGTTACTTGTTGTACCTACAGTACAAATATCATTAAGAATCCAGGGGTTTTGAAGGAATATACTTAAGGCATTTGCCCATTTTATAAAGGTTAGCTTTGTTTTAAAAAATAAAACAAGTTAACATCGTTAAGTTCACTTAAAACCATATGAAAGTAATTTACAACATTTCAAAATATGCTGAATATGAGGAAATGAGTGAGAGTAAACTTGGTATAATGGGGGAACTGAGTGAAAGTACCAGGATGTATCCATGCATTAAAGATAAGAAAAGTTAACTTTACTTCCTTAGATTTAAAATAAATATAAAAAGAAAATTAATATTGCCTTCCTATATTTTCCAGCATGGGGTCAACTTGTCCTCCATCTGGGAGAACACTGGCCTGGAGAGTGAGACAAAGATCCTGACATCCAAGACGCTGGAGCATAAAGGGCAGACAGCTTCATTTCGCTTGAGGTGGAAGGCCAAGGTGGACAGAGGTAGGGCTGGAGACATGTAAGGTGACTCCTAAAGAACAGTAAGGTGGTTTCATCACGTATAGGAAGAGAGTAGGCCTCAGAAGATACAGCTTTTGAAATCAGGGAGCACAAGAGCAGGACATGTTTGGAGGAGTACCAGCAAGTAATTCTGCATGCCTACAGGTAAGGGGGCCAAGTGGGCAGCCTTAGATATAGACAGAAATAATGGATGAGAAGAGGAGTGACAGAAATCTGCTGGTGCCAAGAACACTGATGGCTTCAATTTAGAAAAGGGCAGCCAAAATTAAATAGATGAGCTGATGAGAGAGCAGATCACAGAGGTGGATAGATTTTTAAAGAGAAATCACTGAGGAACATGTCATATTAAAAGACACAGCTATAGAGTTGCTTTCTTGGTAACCAAATAAATCAGTCCTATCTCCTGGAATATCACAGAGAGTAGAGCAGTTATCCATAAAAGCCTTTCCTCGTACCAGTTATTTGTGGGTTAGACAAATGGAATAATTACATAATGAATTTGATTTTAAAGGATATAATGATCACTTTGCTTTAATGGCCAAAGAGCTTTCTGAATTCTAGCCCCAGATATTTCTCTTTGTAGCTTTGTTCTCTTCAAAACCTCTCAGGGACTCTGGGGATTGACCAATGAGAGATATCTGGGTCCAAATAGCTTAACAAGTCCTTATCATTGAGCTGTATCCTATCACCGTCTACCAGTTTTGAATTTATTTACAAAAAGTAAAACTTAGCTATTCATTAATCTATGCATACATTTAAACACCACTCTTATTATGTGAAATTATCCCATCATACCTTAAATGTCTTATAATTTTGTCAATTATGTCTCAGCAAAGCTGGAAAAAATATTACTATTCTATGTTTGGAAAATGCAAACTTATGAAGAAAGACAATATACAATAGTTAAGCCAAAGCAAAAAAATGCCACTAACAAATAACCAGGAAATTCAGTGGAGGATCCCAGGTTGCATTTGAACCACAATAAAAGAATAATGGTTTTTATAACTGGTTTTTATAACTGGTTTCCCAAATGAAAGAAAACAGAACTATTCTGGGATAGCCAGAAAGAAGAAAAGAGATTCATGTTGCAAGGAAGCATGAGAAAATTCTACATTAAGGGGATGTTTTGGGCAAAGCTGTCTAATAAATAGCAGTCCTAAGGCTTAGCAGATGTCAGGGAACTCTTAGCATCGAATCACCCTGAATTCTTCCAACTCTTCTCATTTTTGCTTGCAGAAGGAAAAAAGATCTGGGGAAACCCACACTCCATAAGGCTCTAGGAGTGGGGAGAAAGAGAGAGAAAAACTTTGAAAGTCAGCTTTTCTGCTGCTCCCTTTCATGTGTCCTACACCCTTACCAGGGCCCCTCTCATTTAAGATAATTCCAGATTTAGCTCATAAGCAGTGAAACTTGACCACCTTATTCTTACCACACCTTGACAACTAAGAATTTTTTCACTATGCTTCAATAACGTAATTCTGTTGTTTGTTCTTCTTCTAAAATGAGTTATCTTATTATAAAAAATTCAAATAATACATAAAACGTCCATCATAATCCTCTCCCTTAGAAACAGCCATTTTGTGATTATTTCTTCAGCTTTGTTTTCTCTTTCGTTATTCACTGGGTTCCTTAATCCGAACAATAACAACAACAACAAAAAAACCAATTTTTTAAAGATTATATTTTTTATTTTAGAAGTATAAAAGATGTTCAAAATCTATCAAAGCAAAAATGCTGCATTCTCTCTCTCTCTTTTTTTAAATTTTAGTTGAGTATAGTTGACACAGAATATTACATTAGTTTCAGGTGTACAACAGAGTGATTCAACTTCTCTATACATTATGCTATGCTCACCACGAGTGTAAAAGTGCTGCATTCTTGTAGCATAAATGTAATGGAATAAAAACCACCAAGCAATAATATGGTCTCATCTATTTGAAGGGATAGCTCTAGGCAAAAAGTGAAGTAGCTAACAAACTTGCATTTCTGTTTTCCTGCTTCTAAGGCAGCCAGAAGCCTAACCCTGAGACTAGGAGCCTATCCCAAGTTACTCCAAGCAGTTCCTCCACCTGAACAGTGATCCATACCTGAGAACAGCCCCTTTTTCTCCCCTCCTGTCCTAGGAAAACCCCAAGATCTCAGCTAGTTGTTTAAAGCATATTTTCTGATTAATTTCACATTAACACATGATTGAAACAATGGTTACTTTAGCAGAGACCTTCTAAGGAACATGCTTGTTAACACAAAAGAATCTCTAAAGGCTAGAATTTCAAGGTGCATGATAAAGTGAAATGGAAGAACTTCCAGTAGTGTGCAAAGATAATTTTGACTCGAGGAACTACCCCCAGTGAAACTGAAAATCACATGGAAACACTGTTGCGCATGCTTGAGTTCCAGCATAATGCTCATCTAGTTGAGATATAACACTAGAAAAGCAGGTAAGAGCTGAGCAGCAAGATGAAGGGCTTTGGACAAAGGTACATGTGGATTCAAACCCACACTGTACCTAGCTGGAGGAATGCCTTGGGCACGATGCTGTTGCTATTACTGTTGAGATTTCCAGACCTCTTTCATCACCTGTGATGCAGGATTGCTTTGGGGAGTAAAAGGAATAAAAGAGCATATATAAAGTGTTTGTTGGAACACAGTAGGTACACAAAAACAGGAGCTACTGTTCTTTGTGCTGTTCTTTTGGTGTCTATACAACATGTGATAAACTGGGGTTTTGCCAGTCTTTTGTTAAGCAATAGTTGATGGAGTGGCCAAGGAAAGTCTAACTACTAGCCAAGGGGAAACAAAACATCCCTTATTGTACTATGTCATAGCTCTTTGAAATGGTTAGAATGTTGCAAAATTCTTCTCCTAAGAGAGGTTACAAACCAGGCCAAATTTGGTCCCCAGATGTAATTACTTTAACCTTCACAGAGTTGTGTTTAGGTTTTTTATCTGAATTAGTTGCCAGCATTTAATAATCAGGAAATATGTCATAAAATCTATATTTCCATCATTTAAAAAAAAAATTCATTTTTCCGGGAAGCCTGAGTGGCTCAGTCGGTTGAGCATCTGAGTTTTGGCTTTGGATCAGGTCCTGATCTCAGTCAGGGTCATGGGATCGAGCCCTGTATTGGGCTCCCTACTCAGTGGGGAGTCTGTTTGAGATTCTCTCCCTCTGCCCCTCCCTCCACTGGTGTTCTCTCTCTCTCTCTCTCTCTCTCTCAGAAACATAAATAAATCTTCTAAAAAATTCATGTTTCAAAGCTTATTCCCTAATGAAAACAACTGCTGGAGTAAGCAGCAGTTAGCTTTTTTAGGTAGAACATATGTTCTCCAGTTAGCCACGGTCCTTGTCATGCTTTATAGCACCCCAACATGGTGGAAAAATGTCAGTTGCCATTTGTCATCTGACTTGCACTGTTGCCTTGCTAACTTTAGGCTTTCCCCACTAATTTTCAATTCTGGCCTAGTTCCTATGGGCATTTGAGTTAGTGACCTCTGCCACAAGAGCTAATGAGCATATTCTACAGTATGCAGTAGGGTATTCAGGTTCTGAAACCTGATAATCTGGGTTGAATACTGATTCTCCAGATTACTAGTTTTGTGACCTTCGGCCAGTTACTTTACCTCTCAGAGCCTCAATTTCTTCAACTGTGCAAGAGAAAGAGAAACTGGCTCATCTCACAGGACCATTGTGATGTTTAAGTAATATAATGCAGAAGAAGAGCTTTTCCTCACACCTGGCTGTAAAAAGGGGCAAAATGTTAACTACCACAGTGACAACAATGCTGAGGACAATGCTGATGACAGCTGCTATTGTGACTCTCACCATTACTGCTAGTAGCAGTATCATGACAATTACTATACTAGTGTTTGTCAAGAAGGATAAACACACTTCTGGGCTTACTTCATTCACACTTCTGTTTTCACAGGCTAAAAACTGAAATTGTTTGGAAAGCCCTAGGGAACGTGGAGCCTTTCAAAAGTGGGAAAGAGCAGTTTCTGTCTAATGCTGTGCAAGAGCACAATGAAATGGGCCATGGGATGAAGTAAGAGAGCTTCTAATCTCAAAGGCAGTGAGACCACCAGCAAGCCAGACTCATGATCAAGCCCAGGTGAGGAAAGGCAAGAATGTGTCACAAAATCCCCATCCCTGTAAGAAATGTTTTAGATTAGATAATCCAGCAGACAGAACCAAAATGGGGAAAAGGACCTCTAAAGACATGGGGCTAGAAAGCTCCAGAGGGGTGAGGGCGGTATCCACAAGTTGGTACTGACCCAGGGAAGACAAGCCTTTCTCTCTGGGGATGAGGTACTGAGGCAGAACAATGGAGGAGTGGGAGAGTACAGCTAGAGAACCAGACAAGACTAGAAGAGAAGGGAGATCATGTAGATGGTGCGAATTTCACCATGTGTGACGGCACACAATCAGAAATTACTTCTCCTTAGGGCTTCCACAAAGTGGAGAAAAACAACTAGGCTGTGTACCTAATGTACCTAACAGCCCCAAGGCAGGACTTTCATCACCAACACAACAACTAACATCCATCTTGTACAAAGTACTTTCATGTTTATCATTTGATTCCAGAGTAGCTATAGGATATAGTATCCTCTTATTTTACAGATGAATAGCGAAGAAGAGATTAAATCAATTGCTTAAAGGCACAAAATCAGTAAATGGTGAAGACTGCTAGAGCTTAATTCTTCTGAAGCCAATTACTTTGCACGGCTTGCTGCACCGTCTTCAGAAATTGCATTTTGATCACCAAGTGGTTTCCAGGTTTGTTTTTTCCTTTATAGTTTTCTTAATTTGCCTAAGGAAGTTTGTGTTATTGTTTATTTATTTGTTTGTTTGTCTGAATGCAGATAGATATGCCTTGGTTGAATATGGAAGAGAAAGGTCAAGAAGAAGACCTGTCAAAGCCTGGGCCAGCATAGCGAAGAAGATCAACTTCTCTAGGGTGTCAGACATGGGGTCACCAACAGTTCCAGGTACAGATCAAAGTAACCCAATTTCCCTACCACCACCCAGCCCAGACCAATGGAGTTGGAGATTACAATGTAATAACATTTCCATACAGGATTTATAGTAACTTCATCCAAAATATCTTTATCCTCCCAATGGATAGGTTAATCTTGTATTATTCTTGTCGGAATGAAGGATTACAGTCAAGAAGAGACTTTAAAAAGTTGTAGGAAAATGTAACTCAAAGGAATATTCTCTGCCAGGATTTGGAACTTGCCTGTTTAGATAGTATAAGTTTGCCAAGGACTTTCCAGTTAATACTATGCTTTCAACAATGATTAGAAAGTAAAATGTATTATCTCAAACTAGAGTAATATATATTTTTTTTGCAGGTCATGTGATTTTGCTTTAAAAGATTTTTCCAGAGCTGAGAATAGAGCATGTCTCTAAGGCACCCAGTCCAGTGAACTAAACAATGTGGTTTCTTCACTCTTAAATGGTCTGTTTTGAAATGAGCAAATCTTAACACTTCATCAAGCTAAGAAAAGAAACAAAAGGAAAGAAATAGTCTCTTAGGCCAGGAAAAGCTGAGCTCGGTTTGAAGATGCAGAAGCTGAAGTTACCTGTAAGGCTGCCAAACAAAACTGAATCCATTGATTCAATTTTTTTTTTAATCAAACAAAACTCAACACAAACCTATTTTTCATTTTTTCTGACCCAAAGTCTGCCTTTCAAAATTGGGTGAAATGCCTATGAAATCCAATGATACACAATAGATTGGCAGATGTTGATATTTCATAAGATATAGGGATTTAAGAATCCAGCGTGTAAGCTTGTAAGATGGGGCTTGCAAACAAGGTGTGCATGTGCACACAGACACACCGTCACACATACCCACATGCCACACATGCATGCATCTTCTCTCCAGAAGGCACAAAGAACTCATCTCAACCACTGAGGGAAAGCACCTGCAACACATATAAAATATCTATTACATCACCCATTAAAGTGTATATTTTTAGAGCTACTGACCTTTATGTGAACTAAACAATAAGCTGTTCACAAACCTGACAGAGAGCAGCTTTTCCAACGTAGAAGAGTGAACCATTGTCCCTAATGCAGCCATCAAATTGAACAATTAAATGACATCTAGCACAAAATTTAAAAATCCATTGTAACAAAACACTGCCAAGATTATTGGTCCTGTGTCAAAAAAAAAAAAAAAATCATTGTTTTTCTCTGGCAATTATTTAAAAAAGAAAAAGAAAAAGAACTAATTTATTTATTTATCTGCTGAATGGCCTGAATAAATTTAAGCCCCAGCAATTCAAGCTGCCAAACTAACTTGCACACTGGTGGCCACAGGCTGACCCTAAAAACACTCTTAATATCAAATAGTTATTGGATGGATGAATTCAAGTCCTAATTCCTGGGTTATTAGTTGCATGAACTTGAGTAAATTAGTTAACCTCTTAGCTTCCATTGTGTTTTGTAACATAAGTATCATAATACTAGTTGCCTATTGGAAGTTATACTATATGCAGTTATAAATGAAATCATATGTGAAGAGTTTAGCACAGTTCCTGGTATAGAGCAGATGTCCATTAAAGGTTAGCCATTATTAGAGTTGAGAAATCTCATAGGGTGATCATATAATTTCTCATCCAAGCCAAGACACTTTTGAGGTTGAAAGGAGCTCTATTAGCCATATGGTGGCAGGGATGGAAAGTCAATCTAATCATTGTACAGCACAGTTTATAGCATAGAATACTGTAACTATAGACTAAGAGCAAGATTTTCGTGATGAGCCACATGAAATATAAAATTGCATTGGTAAAGGAAAAAGCCTAACTACCTAGCTATGCAAAGGAAAGACTCAGGTTAATGAAAAATTTCCAGTTTTGTGCAACAAAATGGATGAAGCTAGAGAATATAATACTAAGCAAAATAAGTCAGAGAAAGACAAACACTGTACAATTTCACTGATCTGGAATTTAAGAAACAAAACAAGCAAAGAAGAAAAAAAGAAAGAGAGAGAGAGAAACCAAGAAACAGACTAAACTATAGAGGACTAACTGGTAGTTACCAGAGGGGAGGTGGGTGGAGAGATGGGTGAAAGAGGTGATGGGGATTAAATAGTATACTTGTTGTGATGGGCACCGGGTGATGTATGGAACTATAGTCACTATATTGTATGCCTGAAACTAATATAACACTGCATGTTAACAATACTGGAAATAAAATGAAAAACTTAATAAAAAATAAATAAAAATAAAAATTTCAAGTTTTGTAATCAACTGGTGGTATGATCATACCAGAGACAACTGTCAGTACCAAAATGTTTTCTAGCATTCTAATTTAAACAGGTCAAGCTTTTTTACAACATCACTTTACACAACACTTTGAAATTAAGGGTTTTTAACATTTGCATTTATCATAAAACATTATTAACCATTCCTTAGGTCCATATATATCTTCCCATGTGGTGTTTTTAGGCATAGCTTTTATGCTAAAAATTAAACTAATGTTTAAATTAGGGAAGAAATAGTACAGCAATTATCAAAATAATCAAGCCAGGAAGGCAGTAATCTGGATAGTGTACCAAAACATTCCAGTCACTAGAGAGGACCAGCTTCCTCTCTGACATCCTTAACTCAAACATTGTGCTTATAGCAAATTAGTTAATCCATTCAGAAATTTACAGGAGTGCAATCAATAAATGTTTACCTAAAATCATCTCGTTAATTTTGGTAACTTTATGGAGATCTTGTGAATGTGTATATAGAGGATTTCATTAGCCCTCTTTGCAAAGAAAAGGTGAATTATTAACTGGCAAATGAATTAGTAGCAATATTAAAAGGACGTTATGGGAATTTGTATGGAACCACCAAAAGACCCTGAATAGCCAAAGCAATCTTGAGAAAGAAGGACAAAACTGGAGGTATCACAATCCCAGATTTCAAGATATACTACAAAGTTGTAGTAATCAAAACAGTATGGCACTGCCACAAAAACAGACGCAGAGATCAATGGAACACAATAGAAAGCCCAGAAGTAAACCCATGCTTATATAATCAGTTAATTTATGACAAAAGAGGCAAGAACATATAATGGGGGAAAGACAGTCTTTTCAATAAATAGTGTTGGGAAAACTACACAACTACATGCAAAAGAATGAAACTGGACCACTTTCTTACACCATGCACAAAAATAAACTCAAAATGGATTAAAGACCTAAATGCGAGACTTGAACCCATAAAAATCCTAGAAGAGAACACAGGCAGTAATTTCCTTGATATCAGCCTTAGCAATATTTTTCTAGATGTCTCCTGAAGCAAGGGAAACAAAAGCAAAAATAAACTACTGGGACTACCCTAAAATAAAAGGCTTTTGCACAGCAAAGAAACCATCAGTGATCTACTGAATAGGAGAACATATTTGCAAATGATATATCCAATAAGGGGTTAATATGCAAAATGTATAGAGAACTTTTACAACTAGCACCAAAAGAACTAATAATCTAATTTTTAAAAATGGGCAGACCACCTGAATAGACATTTTTCCAAAGAAGACATCCAGATGACCAACAGACATGTGAAAAGATGCTCAACATCATTCTTTATTAGGGAAATGCAAATCAAAACCACGATCAGTTATCATCTTACACCAGTTAGAATGGCTAACATCAAATTGGCAAGAAGTAACAAATGTTGGCGAGGATATAGAGAAAAAAGAACTCTCATGTGTTGTTGGTGGGAATGTAAACTGGAACATCTACTGTAGAAAACAATATGGAGGTTCCTCAAAAAATTAAAACTAGAAACACCACATGATGCAGGAATTCCACTACTGAGTTTTTACACAAAGGAAATGAAAACACTAATTCATAAAGATATATGCACATCTATGCTTATTGCAGCATTATTTACAATAGCCAAGATATGGAAGAAACCCAAGTGTCTATCAACAGATGAATGGATAAAGCAGATTATATATATATATATGATACACACAGACATACACACTGGAATATTACTCAACCATATAAAAGGATGAGATCTTGCCATTTGCAACAACATGGATGGACCCGGAGGGTATTATGCTAAGTGAAATAAGTCAGAGTGAGAAAGACAAATACCATATAATTTCACTTATATGTGGCATCTAAAAAACAAAACAGGGAAACCTGACTGGCTCAGTTAGCAGAATATTCGACTCGATCTCAGGGTTGAGTTTGAGCCCCACACTGGATATAGATATTACTTTAAAAAGGAAAATACAATCTTTTAAAAATTGCATAATCAAACCAAAAGCAGAAACAGACCTATAAATATATGATGGCTGCTGGGGAATAGGAATGGGAAAAATGGGTGAAGTGGAACAGGAGACACAGGCTTCCAGTTATGGAACAAATAAGTCATGGGAATAAAAGGTACAGCATGGAGAATATAGTCTGGTTTTATAATAGTGTTGGATGGTGATAGAGGGTAGCTATACCTGGAATGAGCTGTCGAGTCACTATGCTGTAATACTGTGTGTCAACTATACTTCAATAAAAAAAAGAAAAAAGAAAAAAATGTGTGAGGTGTTTTCAAATTTAATAATTTGATTTGACAAGCTAGTAGTATAAGATACATCAATATTTTGGGGACACTTGACTGGTTCCATTAGTAGAGCATGAGATGCTTGATCTCAGGGTCATGAGTCCAAGCCCCATGGCGGGGGGTGGGGAGCTAGAGTTTACTTAAAACAATAAACAAAATTTGTTTTTGTTTTTTTTTTTGTTTGATGATTTTATTTATTTATTTGACAGACAGAGATCACAAGTAGGCAGAGAGGCAGGCAGAGAGAGAGAAGGAAGCAGGCTCCCTGCTGAGCAGAGAGCCCAACACGGGGCTCGATCCCAGGACCCCGGGATCATGATCCGAGCCAAAGGCAGAGGCTTCAACCCACTGAGCCACCCAGGCACCCCATAAATAAATTTTTTTAAAAATTTTTAATTTAAATTCTTAAATTTTAATTAATATAAATATTCTGAGTAAGCAATATATAATGTAACTTTCCTTCTTAGAGAAAATAAATGAACACATTTTTTAAAAATTGAAAAAAGGGGCATTCTGGGAAGAGTTTTTAAATTTTGCCTGATTTTGAAAGACTACGAGAAAAACAAGAATGCATATTTGGGTTTTCTTGTATATTCATTAAGGAACACAGAAAAGATTAAGAAACTACTAAAAATGATTATGTATGAGGCAAGAGGAACATGGGACCCCGAATGGAATAATGGTTGGATTTCTCCATGCATACATTCTGGCATCATTTTAATTTTTGAACCGTATCAAGTTTTCAATATTAAAAACATTAAAAGAATTTTGGGGCACCAGCGTGGCTCAGTTGGTCAAGTGTCTGCCTTTGGCTCAGGCCATGATCCCAGGGTCAAGCCTTGAGTCTGGATCTCTGCTCTGTGGGGAGTCTGCTTCTCCTTCTTCCTCTGTTCTTCCCCTCTACTCCCCACTCATGTTCTCTCTCTCTCGCTCACTCTGTCTCAAATAAATAAATAAATAAATCTTTTTAAAAACTAAAAGAATTTTTAAATTGTTGGTTTTAAAAAGTAAAAAGTCTTTGTTTTTTTAAGTAAAAAGTCTTAAAGAGACTGTTTTGAATCTACAAACAATGAAACAATTTAAACATAGAGGAAGAAAAAGTACCTTCCTACCTCTTACAACTATAAACTTTACTGGTCACGACAGATGATGATGAGCAAGTCTAAATGAGGAAAACAGGCCAGCCTTATAAGGATAATCCATATAAAGACAATAAAACACACAGACACAATTCACATTTGATCAGCAATCTCTTATTACCCCTATTTTCAGTGAATTTGCAAATGGAGATAGAAGCAGAGGAAAAACTGAAGAAAATATTAGAAATATGTGCAAAATATTTTAAACTTAATCATTTACATGAATAAAATGTGTTAGATGTTTAGTTAATTAGCATTAAACATTAAATTAACAGTTCAGTGAGACTGAATCGTGTTTTTTTAACGTTCCCCAGGCAGGTTAATGACTTCCTTATTTACATATTTCATATTTTGTTGTAGTAGACACAATAGGAATTATTTATAATAATTGCATTTATTGGATAGTATATTTTTGGATATTGTTAATAGTGTAAAGTAAATCACATGGAAGAATGGCTAGGGTTCATAAATATATGTATATACAAAGCATGTATATGAATCGTGTATGTATGTGTACGTGCATGTTTTATAATTTATATATATGAATGTTATGACTTCTGAAACTATTTCAATAATTATTTGTAAAAACATGAAAATTCTAACTACTTTCTGACTATGAGAGCAATCTGGCTGAAACATCTACCTCTGGATTGATTGCCAGGGGTTCTGTATGATGGGGCAGACTGGACCAGCGCTTCCTCCTTGATTTCTCGTTGTAATCTCCCCCAAACCAGCTTGATCTGTGACCTTGCTACCTTGATTCACAGTTCCTCAGATAGTTGGAACCCTAGAAACAAATCACAATGCTGTAGAAGCTCTGGCTGAGGTCTGAAATGTCTTTACCCAGTTATGAAGGCTCTCCTTGTCCTCTCTACTGCCCGAAGCCTAAGGAGAAATTCAGTTCTTTGTAACAGGGCTGACATAGAGGGCTGGGCAGGGAGTTCACTACCCAAGTGGTTCTGGCAATGAAGAGAAATGGTGGCTGAAGTCTTGACTGTGCTTGCTTGCTAAGCCACATGCCATGGCATGGGGCTGCATCTGTCTGATTTACACAAAAGCGTCCCATGGGCTACTGTGAGCCCCGCGTCATTATCTGACATAAAGGTGAGACACTGGCCCTTTTGTATTCTCTGATACTCTTCCTCTCACAGTGAGACATAAAACACTACAATCTACACTCTCGGAAAGTCATTTTCAAGTACACGCTTGAGGTTATAGCCAGGGAGGCAGATTACATTTCCAGTGTATCAGTGAGCCTGGTTTTGTCCAGTTTAAAATAAGTGTGGCTTCTTTCCTGAACTTCTCTGTCTGTCTGCTTTTCTCCCTGTCCCACTCCCCTCTCTCTCCCTTCTCCTCCCCCTCTCTTCCCCACTCACTATTTCTCCCTCTCTTCCCCCTCTCTCTCCCTGTCAACTTCATCCCTAAGACCTTGAAGAAAACAAGATTCTTTCTGCCTGAGTTTTTGATACAATGCTCAAATTCGGGTTGAAACAGTTCTCTCAGAAGCCATCTGCCACCCAAGCTGTTTGCATCCCTCAGTGAATTCTCATTTCTAAAACTAGGGAGGAATCAAGGGCCTATCCTGTCAGCTTCCTCTGAATTCACCCCTTTTACTCCAGTCGGCCTGATGGTTTTCATTGCTGGTTTCTGATTACCACAGCTTTCCCCCCAGGCATCTTCTTTTTGATCACATGGTCTATCAGGAGTCACCCAATCTCAAGGTATCTATCCCTCTATCATTCCTCCATCAAACTGTCGATTTCTTGTTCTTTACATAAATAGCATTCTCCAAATCCACAGCTGTATCAAAATTTTTTTTAAAAGGACATGGTAAGCAAAAGAAGTACAATGACAGTTTATGTCCTATTTAACTGGAAAGAGAGATGCATACAATCAGGATACCAACGCAATTATGAAAGTTTGGCTGCATGACATCTGATAGAAAAAAAAATTAAGGTTAAAGACTTCTGGAGGTAGAGCAAAATTTAAAATAAAGGGGGTCCAATAAAAACCAGACCTTAAATTGGCCCATGGATAGAGTCCATTATTATATGTCAGGGTTAGTAAAAACCTTGTAATTAGATGCAAAATTTTTGTGTGTTAATTTTCCTGGGGAGAGATTACACAGATTTCATCAACTTCTCAGAGGGAATCTGTGACCCAAATAAGCTTAAAATATTGAAGGAGTGTCAGTGACTGAAACATCAAAAGAACTTCACTCTAAGTAATTGGTGAAATTAACTAGTATTTAACCTATTTTAAGTGCAAATATTAAATTCTATGTGTTAACATTAAAATGGTCTCATTATTGGTGGGAGTATATTTTAGGTCCAGGTAAGCTTTTCAAGCCCATATTACTTCATCCATGTTCAAGAAAAATGTGAAGGAATTCTTTAAAGTAGCATTTCCTAAAATTCTGTGATTATGTGAATCACTTGGGTTGCTTATAATTAGAAAACAAGAAGTCTAGGGCCCCACATTACAAATACTGATTCAGAATTTAGAGGAAAGAGGCCTAGGAATTTTTTATTCCTTTTTTTCCGAGATTTTATTTTTTCATGAATAGTATTAGGTTCACAGCAAAATTTAATAAAAGGTACAGAGATTTCCCATACACTCCCTGCCCCCCAAACACGCAAACAAGCCATTATCAATAGCTACCATTATCAATATCCCAACCAGAGTGGTGCATTTATTATAATTGATGAACCTACATTCATATGATATATCATTAGCATTCAAAGCCCATAGTTCTAAGTTCACTCCTGGTGTTGTACATTCTATGGGCTTGAACAAATAAATGTAAGACAGAATAGTTTTGCTGCCCCGCAAAATCCTCTCTGCTCTGCCTATTCATCCCTTCCCCCTGGAAATTTTTTTGAAGTGATGATTCTTATCAACAGGAAGAATTTTATGGAAATTTTTGAAAGCTCCTATTAATTAATGTCCTTGTTAATTACACAAAACCAAATGGACTGAGAAAATAAAATCATAGAAGCCTGTGCCCTAGTTTTTAAAAAAGTATCATCTATTTAAGTTACATTACTTTCTTTGTGAAATTTTGAATACAAATGATTAATCAATTGTAATAGCTTAGAAAATTTTTACCTTTATAGTAATATAACAAGTATTAATTTTGTAATTCATCTGTAACCAGATACAAAGGCTTTTCTACCCAATTTTCCCAAACCAGGTACTATAATACATTTACTGAAATATTTAGAGAGCTTCATGCATGTGAGTCTAGGAATTTGATGAATTATCATGCCTACAGTATTAAGAAATTATGAAAGGAATCTTAGTACAAAAAGCAAAAGTTGAAAGAAGCAGCAGGGGATCAAGTATTCACTCTCAAACATATTATCTCATTAAACTAATAGTTTATTCACAAAAGGAATATTTTTCTAATGTATTACAAATCACCCCAGGAAAATTATTTATAATGGTCACTCTACTGCACAAGCCCAGCTAGTTTATTCTATAGTGCCAGCTTTAATAAAAAACATACTGGGAGGCAATTTCTTTTTAAGTATTTAATTTTTTAAATTAATGCAATCAGTTCAAGTTCACAAATATTTGTTTAGTAGCTACTACAAACCTGGCTCTAGGCTAGCTACTAAGGATAAAATGACAAATAAGGCACAGTCCCTACCCTCAAGAAGATATCCTGTTCTAGATATATATATATATCTACATATATATATATAGATAGATTTTTTTTTAATGTTTATTCTGCTTTTCAAAATTTTGGGTAAACTAAATCAGAGGTTGGCAAACTTTTTCTGTGAGAGGTCAGATAAATATTTTATGCTTTGTGGTCTACAGTATCTATTGTAACTATTCAGTTCCATTGTGTGGCATGAAAGCAGCCAATATGTAATCTAAAAATCATCATTCCAATAAAACTTTATTTACACAAACAGACTGCTGGCCAGATTTGGCCCTTGGGCTTTTGTTTGCCAACCACTAGACTAAATAATTTGTGAATGCTTACTTAACCTTTCAAACACCTATTTAATCTTTTATCATATCCACTCTACTAAAAATGCTTATGCCAGGAATAGTGAAAGGCAGCTATACCAAGGAGATAGGTAATTAAAGAATTACAGAAAAAAATAGGCTGAGAGAATTCAGGAAGTTGTTAAAGGAGGAAAGGCAGTGTCACCTAAATAGAAAACGATTCATCAAGAAAGGTAAAGATCTACAGTGCAAGTATGATAAGGTTTCTTCTACGCAATATACCTTTATAGCTCTATATTTCTTTAAAATGCAGATGTGTTAATGAACTGGGCATAAAATTATAAAAATGTAATGCATATTCACTTTCTAAATTAAAAATACAAATAAGTACACAAACAGAATGTAGTATCTCCTCAAATACTACAAACCAGGGATAATACTTTTCAACTGAATAATTTTCAAATATTTTACAAGAGCTCACTCTTCAAAGGATCCTTCTGCAGCTTAAGAATCAGTGCTTCATGTATTCATTCACTCCCTAAGTTCACGTTTTGGAGATTGCCGAATCTGTTCAAGCAGGCATACTGCAGTGCTCAACCCCCAAGGGCCTATCACCATAGGAATAGTGTGTGCCAGGCATTGTATGAGGAGCTTTCTGGAGATCACCTCACTGCATCCGCCCCACAATCCGAGGAGGCATGTCCATGTTAGAAATGAGCAATCTGAAGCACAGAGAAGTAATTTACTCATGGTCAAGTATCTAATTAGTGACAGAACCACATTATGCACCCAGAAGTTTTGTCTCCAACTTCCATATTCTGAATCTTTAGTGCTTCCCCTAAGGAAAAATAGGATCATACACACCATATCTTATAGCCCTGCCATAATATTCTGACACTAGTTGCTTTGATTGTGATAAACATATATAGGAAAAGTATGTCTCTGTCACTCATGAAGAAATAATGGGAACAAAGCCAATTTTCAGTGGTTTGATAACTCCTGCTTATTGACTTTTAGTAATAAATTTGAGTCCATACTTTGGTTGCTGAGGGCCACATTTATTATTTTGTAATTTTTAGTTCCAATGTAGTTAATATATAGTGTTATAGTTTTAAGTATACAGTATGTTACAATAATTCCATATATTATTCAGCTCTCATCAAGATAAGTGTACTCTTAATCCCATCACCTATTTCACTCATCTCCTTACCCACCTCTCCTCTGGTAACCATCAGTTCTCTATAGTTAAGAGTCTGGGTCTTTTGGTTTGTCTCTTCCCCCCCTTTTTTTCATTTATTTTGCTTTTTAAATGCCACATGAGTGAAATCATATGGTATTTGTCTTTCTATGACTGGCTTATTTCATTTAGTTTTATGCTCTCTAGGTCCATCCACATTGTTGCAAATGGCAAAATTCCATTCCTTTTTTATGGCTGAGTAATATTCTGCTGTATATAGGCCCGATCTTCTTTATCCTTTCATCTATCAATAGACACAGGCTGCTTCCATAATTTGGCTACTGTAAATAATGTTGCAATAAGTATATGGGTGCATATATTCCTTTGATTTCATATTTTCGTATTCGTTGGGTAAATATCCAGTAGTAAAATTACTTGATCATATAGTACTTCTTTTTTTAATTTTTAGGGAAACCTTCATTCTGTTCTCCACAGTGGCCACACCAATTTGCATTCTTTGAGGGCCACAAATGAATCAGGTGGGTGTCAGAACAGGCAGTAGTTCCGAACTTTTGGGGGAACCCACCCTCTTAGCAAATATGACAAGAGCCACTGATGCTTTCCCCAAAGGAACACACATAAGCATAGTGAGATGGTGCTGGAAATTCACCACTTAATCTCTTCCAGAGAACTGCTCCCAGGAGCAGAGTTGATAGACAGCCCCAGCTGTTGCCCCCTTGGATCCACGATAGTGTTCACAGCAAAACCACACTTCCCCTGGGGATGCTTAGAGCCAATAACTGAGCATGGCAGGACACTAGTGCCAGTGCCTTTCAGCTGGACACATGATACCTTAACTCAGAAGCTTTTCCATGGGGATTCCCCATCACCCTGGCTGATGCTTTCTTGGAACAGTACTGACATTTGAGACTTTCTACCCAATTCTTCCTTCCCCTTTTCCCTTCACAGATGTCAGACCTATCTTGTGCTCTCATTGTTACCTTTTCCTGCTCCCTCTCCTTTATCCTCTGTAGGTAGGCATTTTCCTATAAATTGTCTAAATCTTTTTTGATGTCTGTTTCTTGGAGAAGCTGAAATGATACTCATAAGCATGTAAGATGTGCAACTTTCCATAGGGTTAATAGAACCTTGAAGCCCATTTGTGCATCCCTTGGAGTGTAAAAACAGCAGGTTAAAAACCTCTACGGATGGTACAATGAAAGTCAAATGAAAGATAGACACTAATTCAACGTCTGAATTATTCTTTTCTTGTAAGAATGTGGCCAGGGTGCCTGGGTGGCTCAGTCAGTTAAATGTCTGTCTTCGGTTCAGGTCATAATCCCAGGGTTCTGGGATGGAGCTCTCTGCTCAGTGGGGAGTTCGCTTCTCCCTTTCCCTCTGTCACTCATCCTGCCTGTGCTCTCTCTCTCTCTCTCTCTGAAATAAATAAATAAAATCTGAAAACAAAACTAGAAAAAAAAATAAGAATGTGGTCAATGATTTTTAAAAACCATGTGCAATCCTAAATCAAAAAGATTCCTATATACTGGTTAAGTTATGATAATTTACTATTTAAAAAAATTTCAGTGGAAAACAAAGAGCCATAGAAATGCCATAAATTTGAAAAACTTTGAAAGTTTTGTTTGAACGTTTTCTTAAAAACTGATTTCTGGCGGTGCCTGGGGGTCAGTTGTTGAGTGTCTACCTTCAGCTCAGGTCATGATCCCAGGGTCCTGGGATTGAGCCCCACACTGGGCTCCCTGCTCAGCAGGAGGTCTTCTTCACCCTCTTCTACTCCACTTGCTTGTGTTCCCTCTCTCACTGTTTCTCTCTCTGTCAAGTAAATAAATAAAATCTGTAAACAAACAAACAAACTGGTTTCTGGAAAGAGCACTGGACTCTGCAATACTGAATCCTGAGCTCATATTCTAGCCTGCCTGGGTTTGCTACATTTTCTCCTGTAAGTCAACGTTTCTGGGCTAACATTGCCTTATCTCTAAAATAAGAGGTTGCTGGGGGGGGCACCTGGGTGGCTCAGTTGATTAAGCGACTGCCTTCGGCTCAGGTCATGATCCCAGGAGCCTGGGATCAAGCCCCACATTGGGCTCCCTGCTCAGTGAGGAGCCTGCTTCTCCCTCTCTCTCTGCTGCTCTGCCTGCTTGTGCTTTCTTACTCTGTCAAATAAATAAATGAAATCTTTTAAAAAAATAAAAAATAAAATAAAATAAGAGGTTGGACTACATAATTCCTAAAGAACTTGTCAATTTGAAATATTATGATAAGATATGTTTCAATTGATGAATTGTTTCAGAGAGATAACGTTAATTTTAAGGCAAATATAATAATATCAAAAATGTTATTTCTGAAGAAACTGATGGTAACTTTAGGTTTATTTGACATCCTCATGATCTGGCCCCTGACTCTTTTTCCAGCATTATAATCTCTGTTCTAGCAACACCTCCTTTCTGTTCCCAGTACCTCCCAAGATCATTCCTCCCTCTAGGTCTCTTGCATCTGTTTGGAAAGTAGTTCTTGCAGCTTTCTAAAGGGGTGGCTCCTTCTTATAGTTAGTTCAGGTCTTGGTTTAAATGTTACCTCCCCCCAAAAAGGCTTTATATGATCATCTTGTCCAAAATAAATCTCCCATACCCTCCCCAAGCCTCATTATCAGAATAGCCTGCATATTTTCTGAGCAGCAGTTCTCATTACTTGTTGTTTGGTTGTCCATTTCTCTCCACTAGAATAGAACCTCTATGGGAAAAACATTTTGTCTGTCTTCTTCATCATTATATCTCCTAGAATGATGCCTGGCAGGTAAGAAGCACTCAATAAATGTCACATGAATGAATGAGTTAGCAACTGAATAGATGCACCCTAATAGAAAACATACATTTTAACTTTTAAGAAAATGAAAGGAATTATAAAAATCATAGTTCACTCCATTTTTTTTTTCCAGGGTCATATAAAAGCAGAATATAAACGTGGCTCTGTGTGTTGTTTTTCATGGCTAGAGTAGATAATACCCCAAATGTGAGCCAGAAGTAGCATTAGTGTTAGCTTTCAGCTAGGTTTTTCTGCAGAAGGTCAATAGAATTTTATGCTGATTAATATCAAGATCATGTTCTAACTAATTGAGCAAAAAGGCTTAAATTACTTAGTTTTTAATATTTGGAAAAAAGTAAGTATCAAAATAGTTCTATTGATTTCCAAAGAATTGAAAATCACAATGTCTAATAATAAAGGCATGAAATAACTCTATGAAAATTTAATTATAGAAAGGTCATATTAAGAATGAGTCATAGAAATTTAAAGAAAACATTTTTACAAGATAATCCTTTAAATGAATTTGATATCATAAAGTACAAAGAGCAAAAAAATTTGAAGTCAATTCTCAACCTTCCATGATATAATCAAGCATTGGCTCATGAAGAAGTAGCAGAAACAGTATAGGTTTTGGAGTGTTGTAGATCCTGGCCCTGGCACTTACTAATTATGGCTCTAAATAATTCACTTAATTTTTAGTTTGTAAAATAGTACTACTAATGCATGTTGCACTATTAGAATACTTGTTTTGAAGATTCATGATAATGAACACAGGATTAGCAACATATGAGATGGTGGCTAAGCTGAACAATGAAAATGCATTGCAGTGTAAGTCCATGGTGCTCAACAGTATGTGTTTGTGAGAGGGGAGAGATACTAGAACTACCTCTATAAGCCCATTTCCCTCACTAGAAACTAGATACTATTGCATTCTTTGTGAAAATACATAATATGTACAGTTGAAAACTGAAATATTTTGAAAGTAGGCCTAGTTTCCCTCCCTGCCAGAAATACAAATGGCAAACAGCAACCAGGGGGTGAACTTTTCAACCATATTTTTAAAGAGAAAAAAAAAAAACTTGCCCTCATAACGAAAGTTTACTTGAAATTAAATTCTGTTATGCTATTATTTTCAATGAGATATGAACCTCATTTTTTAGAGGCTATAAATAAACTGTCACTCAGAATATATGAAATGATGTATATTAGGTAATAATTCATAAAGTGGTCAACAAATTTTCATTTAGGATCTATCATGCTCATGATCCCATAAAAATAAAAAAGCAATCATTGACTTGTTCATTCAACAAATATTTATGTAGTGCTTACTGTTGAAGACATGAAGCTTATTTCCACTGGGGACAAAGTGGTGGTGACATAATTAGTTTTATCTAAGTATACACAAAGTACATGTTTAAAGATAAAGGAAGGAAAAAAAAAAAAAAAGATAAAGGAAGGCTTTCACAAAGCACATGTTCAAAAGTAAAGAAAGGATTTCTTGAAGAGGTGATAGGAGCTAAAACCTATAGACAAATAAGAATTAACCTGGAGAAGGGTATGATTTGAAGGTGAAAGATAATTGCAAATGTTGAGATCTTATGGCAAGAAGGAATGTGACATCTCCTAAGAATGGAAAGAAATTCAGTACGGCTGGAACACAGAGTGAGAGGTCTTATGGTGAGAAAAAAAGAGAGGTAGACAAAGGCCTTTTAGGTCTTATTTAAGATTTGGGTCTTTATCTAAAATTAATGAGACTCCACTGAGGATATTCAAGGAAGAAGGTGACATGTGTAGATCTGCATTTTGGAAGATCACTTTAGCCTGAAGTATTGGATGAATAGTTAGAGGGGATATACAGAGGTCAGTTAAGGGACTGTTATTGTAGTTAAGATGAGAGATAATATTTAGCTTGTGCTAATTCAGTGGCAGTGGTTAGAAATGGATGGAGTCAAAACAACTTAAGAGGTAAAACTGGTAAGATCTGTTGACAAAGAGACTACAGAGGCACAGGTGGGGATGGCAGAAGACTAAAGGAAAGGAAGCTGTCTAAGATTCCTCCCTGGTTTCTGACCAGCACAACTGGACATGGTGGAGGTATATAAAACACTGGAAGTGCGTCAGGTTTGGGGGCAGGGGTCAGGGCAGATGAGAAGATCAGAAAGGCCAAGTGATCAAAAAACAAAGATACAAATTATCAATATCAGAAATGAAAGAAGGGCCATCACTACAGACAATATACACCTTGAAAGCATAATAAGGGAATACATTATAAACAAATTTACACCAAGAAACTCAACAACATAGATGGAATGTACAAATTCCTGAAGGATGTAAATCATCAAAGGTCACTGAAGAATAGAAAACCTGAATAGCCTTATATCTATCAAATTAATTACATTAATTGATTTTTTAAAAATTCCCAATCCTCTTGAAGGAATAAACTCCAGGGCCAGACCATTCTACTGCTAAATTCTATTAATATTTTAAGGAATAAATAATGCTAATCCTAACCAAACTCCTTCAGACATTAAAGGAGAAGGGAACATAGCCTAAATTTTTTTAATTTTTTATTTTTTTATTAACATATAATGTATTATTAGCCCCAGGGGTACAGGTCTGTGAATCGCCAGGTTTACACACTTCACAGCACTCACCATAGCACATACCTTCCCCAATGTCCATAACCCACCACCCTCTCCCTCTCCCCTCCCCCCAGCAACCCTCAGTTTGTTTTCTGAGATTAAGAGTCTCTTGTGGTTTGTCTCCCTCCCGATCCCATCTTGTTTCATTTATTCTTTTCCTAACCCCCAAAACCCCCACGTTGCCTCTCTACTTCCTCATATCAGGGAGATCATATGATAATTGTCTTCCTCTGATTGACTTATTTCGCTAAGCATAATACCCTCTAGTTCTATCCACATCATCGCAAATGGCAAGAGTTCATTTTTTGATGGCTGCATAGTATTCCATTGTGTGTGTGTGTGTGTGTGTGTGTGTGTGTGTATACACACACACACCACATCTTCTTCATCCATTCATCTGTTGATGGACATCTATGTTCTTTCCATAGTTTCATAGCCCAAATTTTTAAAAAGGTTGGCATTACCCTAACACCAGAACCAAAAATGAAATTACAGGGAAAGAAAACTAAAGACCAATATTCCTCAGGAGCAAAAACAGACAACTCCTTTTTAAAGGAGCATATTGAATCTAAAAGCATAGTACACTTGACCCAGTGGTGTTTATCCTAGGAAGGTAGTATTCATTTAACATTTGAATATCAATCAATTAAATTAAGGATATTAACAAAATAAAGCAGAAAAACTGATCATCTTCAGATGCAGATATTTGACAACATTTAACATTACCTCATGACTGGAAATTTCAACAAACTTTGATACAAAGAAACTTCTTTAACTTGATAAAGGGCATTAGTAAGAAATTTTCAATTATAACAATACTGTATGGTAAAAGAGAGAGTGCTTTTCATTCTCAATCAGAAACAAGGCAATGATGTATCCTTTGGCAACTCCTAGTCAACACTGTTCTCCTCTTCACAAGTACACATAAAGAAAGAAAAATGACATAAAATGCCAAGACTTTGGAAAGAGGAACTAACACCATCTCTATTCAAAGACAGCATACTGATCTCTCTGATAAGAAGAATTTGAGAGGCAGGATTGGGGGTTATGGAGGGTGGCGGGGGGGAATGAAACAAGATGGGATCCGGAGGGAGACAAACCATAAGAGACTCTTAATATCAGGAAACAAATTGAAGGTTGCTGGAGGGTAGGGAAGTAGGGATAGAGTGGCTGGGTTATGGACATTGGGGAGGGTATGTGCTAGGGTGGGTGCTGTGAAATGTGTAAGCCTGATGATTCACAGACCTGTACCCCTGGGGCAAATAATACATATATATTAATAAAAAAAAAAAAACAAAGACAGCATACTGTGCCTATAGAAAATATCAAGTAATATACAAAAACAAAACAAACAAACAAACACCCACCAAAACTAATGCAAGTTTAGCTAAGTCACAGGATATAAGAATAATATACAATATTTAATTGTATTTCTACATGTTGGTGATGAACAGTTGGAAAATGAAATTTAAAATATCATTTAAAATAGTGTCAAAACTATGAACTACTTAGGAATATATAGCAATATACATTCAAGACCTCTATCTTAAAAACTACTATATAGTCCCAAGAGATATTAAAGAAAATCTAAATTAAGAAAGAGAAAGGGGCGCCTGGGTGGCTCAGTGGGTTAAAGCCTCTGCCTTCGGCTTGGGTCATGATCTCAGGGATCTAGCCCCACGTCGGGCTCTCTGCTCCGTGGGGAGTCTGTTTCCTCCTCTCTGTCTGCCTGCCTCTCTGCCCACTTGTGATCTCTGTCTGTCAAATAAATAAATAAAATCTTTAAAAAAAAAAGAAAGAGATATATTATATTCACGGATCTAAAACTGATGTTATCGTCAGTTCTACCCATAGTAATATAAAAAGTAACGCCATCCCAATAAACTTCCCAGTTGGCTTCTTTAAAAAATAGAACTTGATAATCTGATTTTAAAATTTATCCAGAAAAGCAAAAGACTTAGAACAGCCAAAATAATTTTGGGAAGGAACAACAAAGTTGGAGAACTTAGACTATCTCATCTTAAGACTATATAAAAAGTACAAATAACAAGATATTATAGTTTTGGCATAAGGATAAACATACAACAATGAAAGAGAAGAAAGTCTAGAAATAAAATCAACAAATATGGTCAGTTGATTTTTTTTAATTGTGGTAAGATAAAAACAACATAAAATTTACTATTTTTGAGTGTATAGTTCAGTGGCACTAAGTACATTCCCATTGTTGTGCAACTATCACCACCATCCATCTCCATAATTTTCTCACCTTCCCAAACTGTAACTCCATATTCATTTAACACTGGCTCCCCACTGTTGTCCTCTTTGACCCCTAGAAATCACCATTCTATTTCCTGTCTCTATAAATTTGACTTCTAGAAGAAAACAGACATAAATCTTCATCACTTTGGAGTAGAAAATGAATTCTCAGATAAGACAGTAATGCCCAAACCATAAATTAAAAAATAGAAACAGTGGACTTAATCAAAATTACAACTTTTGCTCTTCAAATGACACTGTTTAGGAACTTAAATTGCAAACAAAACACTAGGACATATATGTAACTGGTACACATATCTGATGTATGATAAATGTGTATGTATCTTTGATACATATAGCTGACAACCTGAATCCAGAATATATAAATACCTTATAACTTATAATTGTAAGAGAAAGCAATTTAAAAAGGTAAATTATTTGAACAGATGCTTCCCAAGAGAAGAGCTACACGTGTCCGATAAGCACAAGAAAGGATATTCAACATCTTTAGTCATTAGGGAAATGCAAATTTAAACCACAATAAGATACCATTACACACATAAGAATAGCTAAAATTTAAAATATTGACAACTAAGTATTGACCAGAATATAAAGCAACTGGAACTTCATACATTGTTGATGGGTGTATAAAATGGTATAGCTACTTTGGAAAACTTTTGCAGTTTCTTAAATAGTTAATCATAAACTTATCATAAGACCCAGCAATTCCGTGAGAAATATAAATATATGCCCACACAAAAACTTGTACACAAATGTCCACAGCAGCTTATTTATAATAACCACTGAAACAATTCAAGAGTCCATCAATAGGTAGATGACTAAACAAATTGTAGCATATACATATAATACAGTACTACTCACCAATAAAAAGGAATGAACTAATGATATATACAATATGGCTGCATCTCAAATCGCTATGCTGAGTGAAAGAAGTCAGAAGCAAAAGGGTACATGTATGATTCCATTTAAGTGAAATAAATCTAATGTATAATGACAAAAGGCAGACCAATTGTTGCTTGGCAAGGGCCAGTAAGGAAAATTTTTGAAGTGATAGAAATGATTCTATTGGTGCTTATGTGGATGAATGGTCTATCAATACTCATCAAACCATGCTCTTAAAATGAGTATATTTTGTTTTATGTAAATTATATCTTATTAAAGTTGATTTAAAAATGAAATGACTCACCTCCATCCTAACGTTCAATATTGATAGAGAGGAGAAATATGAAACAGGAAAAAAGATGAAGATGTTATCAGGAAATTGGATGATTTGGAAATTAGAAACTCAACTCTAAGTCTTCCATGTAATACAGGGCATAAAAGGCCAGACTCCAGAACTAGACTCAAGCTGGTTCAAATTCCAGCCTATGCTATTTAGAAGTTGAGTGATTTTGGATAAGCAAAGTAACTTATCTGTGCCATAATTTAATACCAAGTGAAGATAATAATAGTATACCTACCTCATATAGTTCTTATAGAGATAAATGAAATAATATACATGAAGTGCTTAGAACTGTGTCAGGCATACAGTAAATGCTATATAAATGTTAGATATTATGGTGCAAATAAAAACGACTACAAATCTACTTCACATTGCTCATATCTGAATGGTTTTATCTGACGGATATTCAGTAGTCTAGTAAAAAGTAAATGCAATATGCTCAACAACGAGAACCACCTCCTATGTGTTATATAAGCTGACTGTCCAAAGATTTCATGGAAAGAAAACTTGGAACAAAATCTGAAGTACTATTATAATCCTGAGGTGAGTGAATTAGCATACAACACCAAGTTTGGACAAACTAAGGAGATGTTAAACATCTCTTACACGGGTCCTATTAAAAATGGGATTTTGCTTTCTAGAGCTATCAACTGGCCAAATTAAACTGTGAAAACTCTAAATGTACAATATTATATAAGAAGCAAAATGAAGAGATTATCAGAACTAATTATATTAACCATAACATTTCTGAACTAAATATCACACAAAAAAATCTAAAATAAATCAGAAACATCTAATTAGAAGGTTGCAAAATAATCACAGAATTTAATTATCTTATATATCCTGGAACATCTATTGACTTCCTTATTTTTTTATGTAATTGTAGCTTCTTTTTACTAGTAGGAGTGATAACAATAAAAAATTTTTATTGTGATAAAAATATAAAATTTACCATTTAACCATTTTTTCCATTTATTGAAATATAATTGACATACAACATTGTGTTAGTTTTAGGTTTATAACATGATGATTTGATATATGTATATACTGTGAAATGACTATCACTATTAGTTTAGTTAACAGCTACTACCTCACACAGTTAGAAATTTTGTGTGTTTGTATGACAACTTTCAAGATCTAATCTCTTAGCAACTTTCAAATACACAATGCAGTATTTTAAACTTTAGTCACAATTTTGTTTACATCCTGGACTTATTTATCTATAACTGAGAGTTTGTACCTTTTGAAATGTACCCATTTCACCCTTGCTTCTGGCAACCACCAATCTGTTCAATGCATCTGTGGATTGTGGCTTTTTAGATTCTACATATAAATGAGAATCATACAGTATTTATCTTTTACTGTCTGTCTTATTTCACTCAGCATTAATGCCCTCAAGGTCCATCTTCGTGGCAGGATTTCCTTCCTTTTTATGACTAAATAACAGTTCAGCGTGTGTGTGTGTGTGTGTGTGTGTGTATTACAACATCTTTATCCATTCAGCCCTTGATGGATGCTTAGGTTGTTTCCATATCTTGATTGTTGTAAACAATGCTGCAATGATCTATTGTAATAAAGGCTTGCAGATATCTTTTCAAGATAATTATTTTTTCACTTCAGATAGATACCAAAATTGGAATTGCTGAATTGCATGGTAATTCTACCTTCAATTTTTTGAGGAACCTCCATGTTGTTTTTCATGTTACACCAATTTATATTCCCACCCAATGCACAAGGGTTCTCTTTTCTCCACATTCTCATCAATGCTTATCTCTTGTCGTCTTTATAATGATACCATTCTGACAGGTGTCAGGTGATATCTCATTGTGGTTTTGATTTATATTTCAATGATGATTAGTGATATTGAGCACCTTTTCATTGATGTGCTGGCCATTTGTATATCTTCTTGGAAAAATGTCTATTTAGTTCCTCTGCTCATTTTTAATCTGTTTGTTGTTGTTGTTATTGAGTTGTATATCAGTTTCTTGCAATGATCATGTGATATGTGACTTTCTCTCTTATTTTAGTATTTGAAATAAAAATTTGCTGAAGATGTTCTATTAAAAAGCATATTTTTTGCCAAGTGACATCCTTTAATTGGGAATTCTAATTTCTACTTTTGTTCATATATTTCTTTTTGAGATTCAAAAATATTTATGACCTGATAAGTACATGTACTAACATTTTCCTTCTTCCCTAGAAAACCATGAGGAAAAGTAAAATGCTCATTGATTGAACCAGATTCGGTATCTTCCATGCTCATCAAGTATGTACAGTACTATAATTTTCTAAACACTATAAAATTTTGGCTTCTCACCAGTCAAAATTATCTCTTGTACTTTTTTTTTCATATGACTTTTGTTATGCTAGCGCTACAGAATATTAGGTATATGGACTCCTTAATCAAAATGGATAAGCCCTTCCCCATTTAAAAAGCTCACATAGTTGAATATTAAGGTGGAAACTATGTTTTATACCCAAATGACAATCTTGTTATTAAATTTGGCTGCCTTTTTATTATTAAAAGAGCAGTCATATTTTTAAAACCTGCTTTTATAGAGAATAGAAAGAGAGCTCCGTTATCAAAAACAAAGACTTGTTAAAGGTAGTATTGAAAATAAATAATTGGCTTTTGTTCATGAACGGCTAAATCTATTTTGTGGTTCAAAGAGCTAAGAACAGATTGCTTCCCTTAGATTGTTAGCAAAGAAATGTTTTCATCAATTAACATTCTTTGCTAAGAACAGTTTTTTCCAGTGCTATTTCTCAAATGGAGCATTACATAAATGGAGCTGTCCAAAGGACAATTCTTGGGCTTTTTTCTTTAATGTTCTAGAGTATAATAATTATGGCATACCAGTTCAAAAGGCTGGCAAAAAACAAAACAAAACAAAATCAAGTTTCATACAGATAATTTACGTGGAGGAAAAAGTTGCCATTAGGTAGCCATTCCTGCAAATTAAATAAAAGGTACATCACCCACAAATTGTGCCAGTCTTCCTCTTCATTGTGCTTTTGCCCAACATTTACATCCCAGTAGGATGAAAAGTAAAGGGCAAGGTGTAGGAAATACAGAATGTTGTCACAAAAGGCATCAAACTGTAGGAACACACCATTCAATTTACCCAGAGCTATTCCATTGCCTCAGCTTTATCCTTTCCTCTTCTAGCTTGTGCTGAAGTGATTACCACCATATGAGGGTCCACAGAGCGCGTGCAATAATCGTGGATGTTTATCGATCAAGTTCTTATAAGACAGGCACTATACTAAAAGCTTTACCTATCTTGATTGAGTTAAGATTCACAGTGATATTTGGATAACACTGTTGTTCCTACTTTGCAGAATAGGAAACTGAGGTAAAGATCATACAACTAGTGGGTGGTAGAAACCAGATACACACCCAGGCTCAAGAGCCCATGTACCTAACCTCTCTATTCTCCCTGTCAGTGAAGGGAGACAACTCACAGGCAGTGTTCCTCAACATGCAGAGAAATGGACCTCTGTCACGATTTTTTTAGTAGAGAGATGTTCCCTAAGGGGAAAGAGAAGGTCCTAGACAGAGAGAAAAAAAGGCAAGATACAAGTGGGAGTTAAGGGGAGAGACAGATATTGAACCAAGAAAAAGAAAGCAGTGTATTTAAAGGCAGTTTATGAGAACATGAGAACAAAGAGGGCGGTGGAAATAGACGTAAGGGCAAAGTGATAAACATTTGTGGTAAATTTCCTTCAAGAAAATAAAGAAAACAAAGCCAAGATTTAGAATGAGATCATGCATTTCATTTAATACACAAATTAACCTAAACCCAGAAAAGATTTGAGTGTGACTGATATATTTTACAGATCAGTAAAAACGGCCAGACAGATTAAATGACTTGTCTAAGAGATAAGGAAGCAGGTAGCATAGGTGAGGCTAGAACCCAAGCAGATCTCCTGACTTTTGAGCTCAATACTCTTCCACCAACTATAGCAAACACATTTTGTCAGCTTTTAAAACAGAGGTGATGGTCAATAGGTTTTGACTCAATTTAAGGACCACCACCTCTGTGTTCAACATGTTGAAGTTTAAACACAAAATACCTTAAAGTTCTTAAAGTTATCATCTTCTCAATAGTCAAATAGTATTGTAGAGGAGCAATGAAGATAAAGTAGTCATTTATAAATGCAAGGAAGAGAGTTCTTGGCATAGATGCATATTTTTTTTACCTCTAATGTTTTATCCCTACACAAATTTTTAAACTGAAATTATTTGAGCTTTGAAAAATTTAGTCACACATGTATGTATGGCAAAGAGTGAAATGTCTAAATCATACTAATTTGTTCTTTACTAGAGAGACTGAAAAGGTTGGATGGTGAGAGTTATATATCCAGTGTTAATGCTGATTTGTAATCTCTAATTTTCTTCCCAGCTCGAAAATTCTATAATTTTAGAAAACTGGTAATTAGATGTAATTAGATAAAATATTTTTATAATTTAAGTATATTTGACCCAATGAGATTACAATACACCACCTAAGTCTATGAGAAAATTATTTATAGTGACTTCAAAAAGGGGAGATTTATAAGTTAATAAAATGCTGATGGTTATCATCTATGGCATTTCAGACTATGGTAATTGATCAAAAATTTTTTTTAACTTGTTGAAAAATAGAAGGAAGAAAGTAAAAAGGAAAGCTGAAGTAAAGTAGAAATGAGATCTTTTCTCATATAATCTCTTAGATACCAAGGATCCCTGTATTTGTGATAGGTACAGTAGTATACTCATACTAGAAGCTCAGAAGTTTACATATTTCCCTTTTTTCAAGTTTAAAAGTTAATGAGTAGTGTTTGCGAGAAAGAAGTATCTTATGCCTCATTTTCATTAATGTGGGGGCAGTCAGTGGAAAAATAAATGAGTTTTCCAAAGCCAAATAGTAAATCATTGAAAGCCTAGAGTTTTGAAATCAGGTTTTCTATTGACCATAGAAATGAATTAATTCTGTGTGGGTGGAATTTTTTTTCTTATCTCAAATTCTCTATCTTATGGCAATTTCCTTAGCCTTCTTTCTACTGTATTTGTGTTATGTCTCACTTCCACATCATTTGGCTGTGTCAAAAGAATACTCTTCTCAATACCACTTGAGACTTCACCTCTCTCAAGATGGATCACAGTTATGATTAGTGACTCTAATGATGTTAGAAATTCAAATGTGACTTGTTAGAGGTAAAAAGATCTTCCAGAACTGATCTTCAAGATCTAGAACTGATCTTCAAGACAACAAAAACACCAAAAAATTAGAATGTAGTTTTCCAGAGATTTATATCACCTGCGGTAGACAGAGGAAAAAAACTAAAAAACCAACAGAAACAAAGCAAACAAGAGGGAAAAAATGTATATTATACCTAAAGATGTTCTATTAAAAATGAGGTCTGTAAACATTCTCAATCACATATCTCTATTACCAAACATAATTATAAATTACAATTATTTAAATGTAATGTCTTAACATATAAAACACAAAGAACAATCCACAAGAACAAAAAAAAAGATGTACTGAAATATATATTGATTTTTTTTAAAAAAGATTTATTTATTTGAGGGAGGGAGGGGCAAAAGGAGAGAGGAAATCCTAAGCAGATGCCTTGCTGAGCACAGAGCCCAAGGTGAGGTCTGATCTCATGACTCTGAGATCATGACCCCCACTGAAACCGAGAGCTGGATGCCCTACCAACTGGGCCATTTGGGTGCCCCTATGTATTGATAATTTAAATAAGTTTTAGTGAGAGTTTTGTGATGGAAAATGTTGCATTACCTTGAAAATCATGGTTTAATACCTGGTCATAGAAAGATTCAAATTTAAGATCAGTTTATTCCCATACTTGGCTGTAAGGGCTATAAAAGCTAAAATAGATACCACAAAAAGATATGGAAGAAATACAAAGTTGTCTTCATGTGCTCAATTACGACACTCAAATTTCAACTCCAACCAATAGTTATACTAAGGTTGTAATTTAGGCTTTTTCTCTAATAATTTTCTGACTTTCCTATCAATCAGTTTTCCCTGAAAGTTTTTTTTCTTTAACGTTTAACAAACAGCCTCTCAATCCACTGAAATGATATTTGGAAGATTTTCGATCATGTTAGAAGATGATGTTAGTAAGATGATATGCTTACATCATTTTTTAAAGTTTTTGTTTGTAATAGCTTGAGACATAATTTATATTCCATGAAAATATAGCCATTATAAGCATACAATGTGATGATTTTTAATAAATGTGTAATTGTGCAATCATTACCACCCTTCAGTTCTAGAATATTTCCATCATCTGAAAATGTTCTATCATATTCACTTACATTCAATCTTCACATCCCAGCTCAAAGCAATCACTAATTTGCTTTTTGTCTATTTTTTTGTTTTTTTGGAAGTGTCATACAAATGGTATTATATAACATGTGGTCTTGGGGCACCTGGGTGCCTCAATCAGTTAAGCATCCCACTTTCAGTTTTGGCTCAGGTCATGATCTCAGGGTCGTGAGATCGAGCCCCTCATCAAGCTGGGTACACAACACGTGGAGTCTGCTTGAGATTCTTTAGCCTCCTCCGTCTCCCTGCGTTCCTCCCTCCACTCAACCTCTGTCTCTAAAATAAGTAAATAATTTTTACCACATTTTATCTAATAATTACTTGACAGACATTTTGATTATTTTGTTTTTTCCAACTATGAATAATACTGATATTATTGATATAAACATCTTTGTGTAGACATGTGTTTTTATTTCTTGCTGAGTCATATGGTAAGTTCATACTTATATTTTAAAAAAAAACTGTCCAGTGGTTTTCCAGAGTGGAAACCAGCAACTTACAATAGTTCCAGTTTTCCACATCCTCATCATCACTTGGTATTATTAATCTTTTGCCTATACCCATGGTAGTGGTTATATAGTTGTATTGTGGTTTTAATGTCCATTTCCTTTATGATTAATCATGTCGAGTATCTTCTTCTATTATGATTAGCCATTTATATAACATTTTGGTGAAATGTCTATCCAAATATTTTGCACATGGGCACATATTGCATGGACCACTGGGTATGGTGCATAAACAATGAATTTTGGAATACTGAAAAAATAAAATAAAATAAAATTTATTTTGCACATTTTTAAATTGAGTTGCTTGCCTTCTTACTTTTCATGTTTAGAAATTCAATATATATTCTCTATATAAGTCCTTTATCAGACTATGATTGGGAAATATTTTTCCCCAGACACCTGGCTGGCTCAGCGGGAAGATGTAGGACTCCTGTTCTCAGGGTCAAGAGTTTGAGGCCTACATTGGGCATAGAGATTTAAAAAAAAAAAAAAAACACTTAAAGAAAAAAGAAAATATTCTTTCCCAATCTATGGCTTATATTCTCATTTTCTTGTGTTTTGAAAGACAAAAGTTTTATTTAAAAAAATTTATTTTTATTAAGTACAATTTATCAATTTCTTCTTTTATGGATCATGATGTGGTATCATATCCAAGATATCTTTGCCTAAAGCAAAGTCACAGAAATCTTGTATTATGTTTTATTCCAGAAGTCTAATAATTTTATTTTTTTAAGATTTTATTTTTAGATAATCTCTACACCCAACATAGGGTTTGAACCCATGACTCAGATATCAAGAGTCGCAGCCCTGCCAAATGAGCTAGCCAGGTGCCCCCTAGGTCTTATAATTTTAGTTCTTAGGTCTATGATGCAAACTGAGTTAATTTTTCTGTGTGCTGTAAGGTAAGAGTAAAAGCTCATGATTTTCATATGGATAATCAGTGCACTTCATGAAGAGACTCCTCTTTCCCCACTGAACTACCTTGGCATCTTTGTTGGAATTCAGTTGACCATAAATGTTAAGGACTTGCTTCTGCACTCTCTATTCTGTGTCATTGATCTACATGGCTATCATTATGCCAATACTATATTCTGTTACTGTGACTTTTTAATAAATTTTTAAATTGGATATTGCAATTCTTCCTACTCTGTTGGGTTTCTTTGGAGGAAGCTGTTATTCTTGTTTCCATGTATGTGCATTTTTTTTTTTAATTTATTTGACAGACAGATCACAAGTAGGCAGAGAGGCAGGTAGAGAGAGAGACAGGAGGAGGAGGCAGGCTCCCTGCCGAGCAGAGAGCCCGATGCGGGACTCAATCCCAGGACCCTGAGATCATGACCTGAGCCGGAGGCAGAGGCTTTAACCACTGAGCCACCCAGGCGCCCCCATGTATGTGCATTTTTTAAAGGATTTTATTTACTTATTTCAGAGAGAGAGCACAAGCAGGGGGAGCAGCAGAGGGAGAGAAAGAAGCAGACTACCCGCTGATCAGAGAGCCCCATGCGGAGCTGGATCCCAGGACTCTCGGATCATGACCTGAGCTGAAGGCAGACACTTAACCCACTGAGCCACCCAGGCACCCCTATATGTGCATTTTAACACTGACTTATCAATTTCTATATAAAGCATTTGCTGGGATTTTGATAGGGATCACATTGAATCTATAGGTCAGAGATCTTATACTTTTCTAAAATATATTCCTCAGTATATGTTTGTTTTTATGTTATTATAAATGGAATTGTTTCCTCAAGTTTACTTTCAAATTGCTAATTCCTAGCATATGAAAATACAACTCTTTTTTATGTACTGATCATATATATCTTGTGACCTTGTTAAATTCATTTATTACTTCTAGTGTTACTTTTGTTGAATTTTCTTCAGAATTTTCTATGTATATGATCATGTTATCTGTAAATAAAGGTAGCTTTAAATTTCCCATTCCAATTTATATGCCTTTATTTTTCTTTCCTTATTACAATGGCTAAAGCCTTTAGAACAATGTTGAATAAAAATTATAAGAGTGGATATCATTTCATTCTCAATCTTAAGCGAAAATATTCAGTCTTTTACCACAAATGTGATGACAGCTATAGGTTTTTCATAGATGCACTCTATCACATCAAGGAAGTGCCCTTCTGTTGCTAGTTTGTTGGACATCTATATCATGAATGGGTTGTTCTATCTTGTCAATTGCCTTTTCTTCATCTATTTTTATCATTTTTTTCCTTATTTTTAAAAGCTATTAAATGACAGAAAAATTTGGCATTTCTTGCCTTGTGGTTCCTGACAAGATAATGTACCAGCAGGTGCTGTTGACTTATGGTCCTAGTCCAACTTGAGATGCACAGAAGTTGTAACCAGCTGTGTGGAAACCCTGTGGTAAGAGTTAGCTGACCTGGTGTGTAAAGGAAACAGGGGTCCAGGAATGAGAAGGGCTGGGTGCCATGGTTGGAAGATCGGATATAACGAGAACTCTTGTATGTGATTTATATTCTCTCCCCTACTGTTCTAATCAGCTCATTGCCATCTTTATGAAGCAAGCAGATAGTTCTGGAGTTAAGAAACTAATGAAGTCATATTTTCACAGAATTTATTTAAGGAAGATAACTTCAAATCTATACCTTATACAACAGTTTGGTGTGGTGATCATTTGATATCCTAGGGTTGGAACTGAGTCTAGAACTACTTTACAAATGGAAATTGTTGATTTTCCAAGTGTCCCGCATCTGTCCGACAGCCTTCTTTTGCTTTAGGCTTCACTCTAAGCTAGAAACTAAATGGATTTCATCAGTAATTAGTACACTTTCAACATAGATCCATTTATGAAGACTGTCATCTTAATTTTTGACAGATCATTTTTGCTTGATATGGAATTCTTGATCTATAGGTTTTTTCTTTCAGAACTTCAAATCTATTCTTCCATTTCTCTCTGGCTTCTTCTGTTTCTGATGATAAGTCAGCTATTAATTTTACTGTGGTTTCCTTGAACATAACGAGTTGTTATTCTCTTGTTGCTTCAAAATTTTCTTGTCTTTGTTTTTTAGCAATCTGATGATGATATATCTAGTTTTGATTCTTATGTTTAGTCTACTCAGGATTTGCTGGGTTTCATTGATCTGTAGATTAATTTTTTTATAAAATTGGGGAAGTTTTTGGTTGCTGCTTCTTGAAATATTTTTTATATACTCTTCTATCCCTCCTTTCTTTCTTGTACTCCCAGCTGCTCCACAAAGTTTCTGAAACTCTGTTCATTTTTCTTCAAACTTTTTTTCTCTCTGTTACTCAGAGTGGGTAGTTTCCATTTCTTTTTTATATTTTCTATTTCTTTATTGAGGGTCCCTATTTGTTGAATCATTTTACCTTTAAGTTTTTAAATGAATTTATAGTAGCTCGTTTGGATTAGTTGCCTACAAAATCCAACAGGTGGGCTCCTCAGCATGTCCACTGGCTACCTATTTTTCTGAGTTTGGGTTATTCTTCCCTGTTTTGTTTTGTTCTTTGCATGTCTCAAAATTTTTTGTTGAAAACTCTATTATTTTAGCTAAATATTATAGCAATATTGGATCAATTCTGGTTTTCCTCTTGAAAGATTTTCTTTAAATTGCTGGAAATTAGATCTCAGAATCTGTTTCCACTGAGCTGTGTGGTCACTGATATCTCTGACAAATTTTCCTATCTCATTTTTATTTTTTAGCCCTGTTTCTAAAAATTAGTATACATGTACAAAATAAATATAAATTCTAATTTTTTCCTTCTACATTAGTAGCATGGCAAATGATTCTACTTTAAAAAACCAATCATATTGCTAATCTTCTCAAAGTTCTTCTCTTGTTCCCAATTTCACGGGAGGGGAACTGAGTTGAAGAATATAAGGCTTTGAGGTTGGGGAGTGGGGAGTAATAGACACCACACTAAATAAAGTTCTTTTAAATGAGACTGGCAATATTTGGAACTAAAAAACTACATCATTTTTTATAGTTTGTTTGTTAGACAGTTTTAGACTGTTATTCTTCATAGTACAATAAGACGGTCATAATACATGTTCTGGTTTGTTGTCAGATATTTGCACAATATTGTAATGAAATCTTTTTATTGTAAGAAACAGAGACTCACTAAATGCAAACCGGGAAAATAAAGTATTGGGGTGACTATGAGAAACAGAAAGTTCATGGAATACTAAAAAAATACTATCATTATATATCATTATAAATATATCATTATAAAAAATATATCATTATAAAAAATACTAAAAAATGAATACTAAAAAATTCTGGCTTTGTGGGGAGAATAGGAGCCCTGAAAACATCAGGGCCAATACAGCAGTTCTCTCTAGCTCACTTGTTCTCTCAATTCCAAATTTCCAGGAAATGAATCTGATTGGTATTGTTATAGGCTATGGCCAATGGTCTGCAATGAACTGATTACATTTGAATCAGTTCTCTCTGGCTGATAACATGGCCAGATGCTAGGTCAGGAAGCTTGCAGAGCTGCATACTTCAGTGGCTGTGGATATAGGTACTTAGAAATATGTCTATTACACTTACCAGGTGTTTGATGCCTTCGTGATTTTATAAAGTTGTTACATTCTCACGACTCTACTGTGTTCCAAAAAACAGAGCAACCTGGATACTTTGGGTGGAAAAAAATGTAGGTAACTCTTATTTAATCTGCTTGACAAGGCTGAGTTTCAACTGCTTTTCCCAATACATAGAATTTTAGCTCTCAATGTGGTAACTTCACCCCAAAGCACATGCAGCCAGTCCTTCTCACACAGTCCCTCCCTCACAGAGGGGCAGAGATAGGTCCTCTTAGCAATAAGATTTAAAGCTTTTCTCCCTTGGGAGGCTGCACGGCAGAAACCTCCCCTCTGCTCTGTAATATGTTATCTCCCCTCTCTACATTGAACCTCTAGTCCCATCTTTTTGTAAGTACCTCCCTACATTACTGATTCTACGTTTTCATTGTTAGAAGTCAAATTCTTCCAAGGACTGAAAAAAAGGATTAATGAATGTTGGCTTTTCTTGCTGTGGGAGATACTTTAGTAGTCCAAGGCACTATGGAGGATACAGTCATAACTATTACATGTATCCTATCTTCTAGGAGAGGAGGCTTACACATAACTAACTATACCATGGGGTAGAGAGTGACACAATAAAATACTAAGGCAGAAATCACCTTCTCCAGAGGTGCGAGTAAGGTGGGGGGAAATTTTCGGAAAGGCTTTAGAGGTACCAATTGGGCTGGGCCTCTAAGGGCAGGGGAGGATTTGCATAGTCAGAGAATAGTCTGGAGGTGGGACACAGTCAATTCTGAAATCCTGAGCAGAATTATTATTAAGCTTTAGCAGCCATTCTCAGGACCAGTTTACTTCACTGCTCTCTTTCCTTCATTTGCCACCTGCCTCTGTTTTAACATTCCTTTTAAAAACAAACAAAAAAAGCAACTATCAATTAGTGTGTTTTTTGGAATTCTTGTATTTACTTCTTCCACCTTCTCCATAGGCTTCCAAGAATGAGAAAGGAGCCAGTGTTTCTGCTCTCCCCCTTTCCCTTGCTGCCTCTGCTATTATTTTTCAGGAATACTAATCATGATGAGCTAATATGAAAATAACAAACATTGGAAAGTTACAAAGTTTTCATAATCATGAAAGGTTCTGACTGACTTCTTCCTGAGATGGTAACTGAAAAAAAAAATCCTTTTGATTTCTGCAATTTACTTTTTTTCTTGAAGGTGGTGCTCACCAAAACCTCTTCAGTCTTTAGAACTTTGCCCTAGGTCCCACATTCAGTCAGGCTCAGCAGAGACCCCTCTTCCCACACTTCTTCCCAGTAGTAAGAACCACCTACCTAGGTGGTTTGGCTAGCAGGTTAAATGCTTCGTCTTCTCAAGTTGTTCATTTAATAATTAATGTCCATTAATATGGAACCTCTAAGTGAGAGACAATGGTTTCTACCCTTCACTGGAAATCTGGAATTAAGGAACTGCAACTTGCAAGTATAAGGCCCTTTTGTAGGAGAGAAACTTACTGACAAAATGAGTTAGGATTTTGAGAAGAAAGTGCAAAACCTTCAGAATCTTTTCAGTTGTATTCAAGGGCCAGGATATTGAAGGTTAAAAAATAAAAGCCTTAAGAAATTCCCTTCAGGGGCGCCTGGTTGGCTCAGTGGGCTAAAGCCTCTGCTTTCAGCTTAGGTCATGATCCCAGGGTCTTGGACTCGAGCCCCGCTTCGGGTTCTCCGCTCAGCGGGAAGCCTGCTTCCTCCTCTCTCTCTCTCTGACTGCCTCTCTGCCTACTTATGATCTCTGTCAAATAAATAAATAAAATCTTAAAAAAAAAAAAAAAGAAAAAAAGTCCCTTCAGACTGTTTTTTTGGTGAGAAGAAAAGCCAAAAGATGGAGAGGGAGGTAGGCTGAAGAAGAGTGGTTTCACAAATGGTCAGGTATGTTGTAAGGTGTAGGGAAGAAAAATTTTTGGAGGAGAAAATAACATATTATCTAAGGGAGAAATTATGATCAATAGAGGATAATCCTGGGGGGACAAGATGGTCCATGTTTGGGAGTAGAAATGGATAATGAGTCTAGAACAGAAGAGGGGCACTCCTTCTCAGTCAGGACTAAAGTAAGTGATTAGGTGTAAAAATTGAGATGGGGTTTAGGAGAGTTAAAGAGAGAAACCTCATGATGGATCCTCAGTTTATAGAACTGGAAGAAGACAAAGTACAGTGGGGACTTGAGGAGAGCAGAAATGGGACAGGTTCGGAGAAGTGCCTTGGATAATGTCCCTGCTTAAGTGTTCTGTTTAACCAATCTCCTGATGAAGAAAGGAATTTAGAGAATCGGTGAAGACCCAGCCAAGACTCGATAGCATAGACTTTCACTGGAACAAAGTGATTTCTTAGCCTTATCCAGCAAAGCATGGTAGTACAGGAGCAAGTTCAAAAGAAAATTTTCAACTGCGAATAAGAATTACAAAAAATAACTAATAATAATAATAATAATGTCAAATGGCAACATCTTAAGGGACTTTATTCACAGATTTTAGTGATATTTTAATCACTGCAAACATGGAATACAATATCAAAATACTCATCACATGTGATCTGAGAAAAATACAAAAAGAAAAGATTACTGGAGTAAAAAAAATTAATTCTTGTTTTCTTCTTTCTACGCTAGCCTAAGGCAAGAATAAAGGAAACATCAGTGTAATTCTTTCCATTAGACACATCTTCTATTCATTATTATTAGATATTTTTTAAAACCAGGGGCGCCTGGGTGGCTCAGTGGGTTACAGCCTCTGCCTTCGGCTCAGGTCATGATCCCAGGGTCCTGGGATCGAGCCCCACATCGGGCTCTCTGCTCAGCAGGGAGCCTGCTTCCCCTCCTCTCTCTCTGCCTGACTCTCTGCCTACTTGTGATCTCTGTCAATTAAATAAATAAAATCTTAAAAAAAAAAACCAAATCATTGGTATCTTCTTAGTACATTAAAAATAAGTCATACAATTTGCATTTTATTTTTTCTATTCTCCAAAAACAAACACTCATACAAAAGCCAGAAATGAAAAGGATGATGTGTAAACTTCCACGATAGCAAGGCATGAGACGAGCACACACTATCGTCCCTGCTGATTCCTTGTCCATTTTAGAAATATTTAGGGGAACATTCATATGTTCAACTGTTTTGTTCCACAGATCAACCCTGCACAGGATTACCAACTAGGTTTAAATTTTACTACAAATTTTAAGAGATGTTTCTCCAATCAAGGCACCATATTAAGTCGTATCTATTTATGTAATATTCCAATTATAGTAAGATAAAAACTAATAGCAAAGCATATTATTCAACTTAAAATTCCATACAGTAGTTAGACCTATGTAGCTTGCACACATAGTCATCTGTTTCTCTCAATAGATATTTGTAATTTCCAAAATCCTGTTAGCTTTTTCACAAAATATGGTCCCTCTAGGGGGGTAACATAAACATTGCTTTCTTACGTCTTACTAACATGGCAAAATCACCAAAAGAATGTCAGTGGCTACATGATAGAGCTATAAAATGCTTAAAAGCGTAATATTTTCATGAAGACCCACTTGAATAGCCAGTATCTAAATATCAAAGTTATTTACAAAAAAGTTGGTATTGACAAACAAGCACAAAGTGAGTAAAGGAAAGCAAAGAACTTATTATGAAAGTTCAAGATTTTTCTGTGTACTAACTGCATGTCTCAGTTCATTTCTTTATCAAATTTGAGGTAAACTGGAAAATACCCAGAAAACAACACCTCTCAACTGTAAATTATTCTCTTTACTCTGTGAGATCACCAGAAGGCATGAAGAATCAACTTTGTCACCTGTCTTTCCTCACTCTGAAAACTCTTAGGGGAAAGAGCGTGCACCTGCCAAGCTCACAGTGCATAATGTACACACAGGTGGGTCTTTAATAAAAATCCTTCAATGGCGAGATTAGAGGTTTGCTTGGAGAACAGAGAACACATCATCTTACGTGATGACTCAATGACAACCAACATAATATACGTCAGCCTGTTTCCTTACCAAAATATCATTCAAAGGAAATATTCTTTGAGTCTCCTTTAGGTAAGTCTGTTAAGTGTTTAGACCCAACATTTTGAGGCAAGATCCGCCCCAGGGAAAGGGGAGTGGTTGAACGAAAAACAAGTAGAATTCAGGTGGATTAGCGACGTCAGGAAGCAGCAAATTAAGGGATGGCGTGCAAACTCACCTGGAGTAGCAGAAGCTGCACACATGTCAAAGGTCAAAGGGCAACGTCTCAGGGGCTCCCCGTCGCAGGAAAAGCGAAATGCCCACTCCTAGACTCTCATGGATTCCAGGTGAGATGAGGGACAAACCCTACCATGCACAGCTGGGGTTGGCAGGAAGCCAAAGTACAAGCTGCCTCAGGTTCCAATGCCAGCATGCAGAAATCCCCATGTACCTCTTCCCTACAGCCCCTCCCGCTCCCAAAGCCTGAGACACCTTCAGCCTCACTCCCCACCTTCTTCAGGCCCTCTCGCTCTTAACAGCATCGGTCTCTATGGCGACCTGAAACCGCAGTTCGCATTGGCCGGTTCAATATGAGGGCCGGGCCAATGGGGAGGGCCAGCCTTCTCCTTCCGACCAATGGGGTTGGCGGGGAGCAGGTCCGGAGACGGCGGCGTGCTGACGTTCCCGGGAGCCCGGGGCTGGCTGGGCAGGCGGGCTGGCGGCTGGGCGGGCGGCGGCGGCGGCCTCTGGGCAGTAGAGGGGGCTCCGGGGCTGAGTCCGTGTCGACGCCTGCCGCCGAGGCGGCACCATGGGCACCGGGTAGAGGGGCAAGTTGGCCACCGCCGCCGTCAGGGGTGGTGGGAGAGCCGCTTCGGGGGAGGGGGCGGGTGGGGGAGGGAGGGGCGGGCAGCCGCTTGGCCGCGGCACTTTTTTAATTTTTTCGGGTGCCGCAGCGGCGACCCCTCGGCGCAGATGTCCCTGATTCTCCGAGCGACGACGGGCGCAGCCTAACCTGGAAAGTAAGTGTGCGAGCTCGCGGGAGGGCACGAGGACTCCTGCCCCCGAGACCCCCGGCCCTCGCCCCCTCGTGCCCGAGCCCGGACCTGCCCGTGAGGGGCGGGCGGGGGGACGGGCGCCTCCCTCCCGTTACTCCTTCCCCACCGCCTCGCGGCCGCCTCGGCTTTCCTGCCCCGCCTCGTGTTCCTGCCCGCACTCGCCTGCCTGCTCCCCTCCCCCCGGCAGGCGCACAAGTTTCACCCTCCATTTGCTTTTCCCGGCTATATACTCTCCTGGGTCTCCCTTGCACGCCGCGCAGGACCCTCCCCACGTTGGCATTTTCGGATCCAGAGCCCCCGGCCCCGAACTTCAGCGCCACGCCGAACCCTCCCGGACGTCTGCCCCTAGGCTCCCCCGCTCTTGTCCGCCTGGCACGCCGCCCCGCGCCCCCAACACCGTGGGGTTCCCGCCTTCCCCAGCCCTCGGGGCGGTCTGTCCGTCCCTCCAGCCCCAGATCCTGCATCCTGGCCCCCTCTTTCCTCCCACGCCCCGGCTCCCTGCGTGGTCTCGCGTTTGCCCTCGGAGTCCCGCGCTCCTGCAGGTCCTGCCCACCCCGCTCCGGCCAGCGCGCCCCTAGCTCTTCACGGCGTATCCTCACGCTCCACCCCTCCGAGTTCCCGAGCCCGGAGCTTCCCCGGCTGCCCTCCTCCGCCGCCGCTTTCCCCTCACCCTGCCAGGAGTTGAAGCGAGCTGCGGCACCCCCCCCCCGCGCCACCCCCAGGCGGTTCTGGTGTCCCTGCCCACCGCTCGGGCTGCCTAGCCCTCTCCCTTTTACGCCTACCCGGGAAGCAAGGGGTTGAGCGGCGGGGCCGGGATTTGGCTGCGTGTTGGCTGAGTGCGACAAACAGCGAGCGCGGGCAGTGGAGGCGCCGCGGCGGCCGTGGCCACTCGGGGCGCAGCAGTAGGCAGGTGTGTGTGTCCGGGGGGGGGGGGACGCGCGCCGCGGGCTCCTCGGCTGGCGATAGATTGTGCAGGAATGCGAGGAATGCACCAGGGGCATAGTCCACACGGCCCGTCGCGGCTGCACTAGCACCTTCCCGGCCCAGCTCTCGCCACGCAGCCAGAGGTCACCGGAGCATCTTCGGAGCTGGTGAGCCTAGCTCCACTCCTCTTCTCCCCTTAACCTCTCTCCATGCGGCAGAGAGGGCGCGGAGGGGAAGCGCGGCAGTTCTCGGGCTTTAGCTAGCCGTTAGCCTGGGTTTTGCTGCATTGGTCTGAGGGACCGTGAATTTGAGGCGGATGGTGGTGGAGCCAAGGTTATTGATCGTTGCACAAGGTTCTTGGCAAGTTTGGTTTGCAGGGTTTGAATAGTGCCTGGTTTTTACGAGGGTTTTCTGAAAACCTGCAGGAAAGGTGCCCAAGGTTCTTAGAGTAATGAGCTTGCAGCCAACGCATTTTAGCTCTATCAAAAATGTCTGTTAATGCTCACGGATAGGGATGTACAGCAAGAGAGAACTTGAATGCATCACTTTGCTGTCATAAGAATTGTAATTTTTTTCTCGTCATGCTGGGTTGTGTTTAGACCTCTTATAATACATAATGAATAGAAACAGAGAAGCAGTGTTTGGTCAGCGATGGGACAGATAGAACTGTCTGGTACAGTTAAATTCGGGGCGTGTCAGTTACCACTGGAAGTAACACAGGGACAACGCAATCATGTATATTTAGAGATGCGATTTATTAGTTGAGGTCGCAGTTCTTTTTGTTACTAAGTTTGACTGAAAAAAATAAATACAGTCTTCCAACTTTTAAAGAATAGTAATTATACAATCAGTAATGGTTCACATACATTTTTGGTCAAATTTTATTTTCTTTAATGCAGAAAAACAAATTTTTGACAGACGGTGCTTTTCTAGAATTGGGCTTACATTATTTTATTTTAAAAGGGGAAGTAGAAGACTGCTTTTCTCTTTGAATACAATATATTGATACAGAAGTATCTTCTGGTGCCTGTGAAGCACTTATGGAAATGGTAACATAAAAATGAGAACAACTGATGTCGAAAATAAGGTTTCTGGATGTTGTAAAGCATACTGTGTGTGCCTTTGTTTGACACTTTGTTTTGGAGGTTGAGTTTACTATATGCCTCTCCACACTTGGTTATTTTTGTATCAGATTCAGGAAAATAATAAGTTGATGGTCTCAGCTGTCTTCCAATACCTACTTTGTATGGATCAAATGCATTGAAAAGTATAAGATGAGAACCTTTTGGTTAAGGACTCAGCAGAAAGGAAAAATGGAAGAAAAAAGCAAAACAAAACAAAAACTTTGCACTGGGAAAGGTTGTGTCTTCTGCCTGCCAATGACATTGTTTTTCAGGTATATCCTTAATCTGTAGTATTATAATTTACAGGTTTAACTCTGAATTAGAGTTAGTAACATCATATAGGATACTGGGAGGTGTTTATAGATGCCAACAGGAAACTTGTTATGTAACAATATCACATTACAGCAGAGTTTAGCACCTGCTTATTTGATTTGATGTGAAGATTAGAAAGTAAAAGCACATTCAGTTTCTCTGCTACATTAGAAATTGAAATAACTGGTTCAGGTGTATAGATAATGTATATAAATGTGCAGATAATTTTACCTGCTTCAAGTAAAGGTAGGCTTTCACTTAGAAATATATTCTAGTTGTTATAGATATTTGAGGAGAAGTTTCAAAACTAGTAATCATTCACAACCAATAACATAAACTGTGTTTTGACCAAAGTATATTCCCTCACCAACCCCCACTATTATGTAAGGAGAAGGTGCAGCATTTCATGTATTGTATGTTATACTGAAGATCCTAAATTGTGGATCTAGGTGTCCAGTTATCTTAATTTTTATCTATGCTGTTTTTGAAGGGAGATAGTGGAGTGGGGTAGTAGTGATGGAAAGCATAAGAGAAGGTAAGCAGGAAGTAGGAGCAGTTAGTATTCATGGAGGGGGTGGGGGATGTTAATGCTGCATTTATAAGCTGAATAAGCCAAATCTACTTCATCTACTTCTGTAATTCTGATATATTAAGACTTAAAAAAAAAAAACTATTCTCAAACTCAGTTTAATAAAAACTTTAGCAATTGTATGACCTTGAGTATTTGAATTAAGTCTATATTAAGTCAGAACTGCAGTTTTTTTTCTTTTCTATGCAAACTGGGAAAATAAATTTAAAACTTTTGCATTCACTTAATTAAAAAATCCAGTTACTGCCAATTTTAAAATTGAATTATTTCCTTGTTGTTGGCCAAGAATTGATTTAAATAGAGAATTTTCGTATCCTAGATGATGCGAATCACTTGAGAAGTCCAGTCTCACTGGACTGCTTTGAAATATTAAGATATTTTGAGAGTGCTCTCTAATATTCTTTTCCTGTTTCAACCAAGAGGTAAATCTCTAATTTGCTTATTTGTAAAATGGAATCAGAATAATGAAGTAATATTTTCATTATTAACTGGAAGATAAAATAGAGGTTATTGTAGGGTTATTCTAGGGCATAAACATTCATGGAATTGCATGACACTTTGGGAAGTTGCCTTCACGCCTTCAGTGTACTGGGAGATAATGACTTCTTCAATGTGTTAAATGGTTATATAGTGCCTTTCCTGCACTGAAGGGGGAAGAATAATCTGATGCAGAACACCAGTGGACTGATTGTGTTTGGAAAATTAGGTAACTATTTCATGCCCAAACTGTAACTACAAATAGCTCCAGAGTGTGAGAGTGAGGAAGTAAAACTTTAAGCATAACTGGATATAAGGCTTCATAAACTGCCAGTACTCAGGAGGTCAATTTGATGGCCAGCTGTAAGAACCAAAGAGCAATCATTCATATGCTTGCTGGTTTCATTTGAGAAGTTGTATGACTTTCAAATATTGTTTACATTACCACTTTAGTAATTCAGTGGAATTATCTTCATTTTTGGTGGGCTATGTTATCATAACTAAATTGAGGGTTTTTTTCCCCCTACTTATTTATTTATTTTAATAAACATATAATGTATTTTTATCCCCAAGGGTACAGGTCTGTGAATCGCCAGGTTTATACACTTCACGGCACTCACCATAGCACATACCCTCCCCAATGTCCATAACCCCACCCCCCTAAATTGAGGATTTTGTATGATGTTGCTTTTCAGTTTGCTGCAGACATTCTATTTGTCATTGATCTAAGTTGTTTTCTTTCTTTTTTTTTTTTTTTAAGATTTTTTTATTTATTTATTTGACAGAGATCATAAGTAGGCAAAGAGGCAGGCAGAGAGAGGAAGGGAAGCAGGCTCCCTGCTGAGCAGAGAGCCCGATGCCGGGCTAGATCCCAGGACCCTGGGACCATGACCTGAGCTGAAGGCAGAGGCTTTAACCCACTGAGCCACCCAGGTGCCCCTAAGTTGTTTTCTTTTTGTAACTTAGATTTACTTTTATTTGGTACACTGATGTTAGTTACAGTCCTGATCATTTTATTATTCATAGTCTTGATGATATTATAGTTTATTTGACTAATACATAATGATTCACTGCAGATGATAAAAAGTCATTAGAGATTGATTGTAAATTTTTACTACTATAAAATATATAAATTAAAATATGGAAGTGTCTGCATTATTTTAAGTCACGTCATTGTGAAACATTTTTCTTGAACTGACTAATGCCTGCCGATTGGGTAGATGCCAATCCTCATAGGCAGATATGATATCATATAGCCCTCATAAAGTCCAGAACTCGCAAATGGAGGGTTGGGGAGGGAGGGGGCAAGCAAATCAATAACCCTCTTCCTTCAACAGCCAAGGCATATTTGGCTTCTATGATTATTGTCTGTGTTAAATATAAATTTAGTGAGTTGTAAATAAATTTAAATTTTGTAAATTTAGTGAGTTGTAAAGGGAGTTTATTCTATTCTTCCCTAATCTGGATCCCCTCCCTAACCTCCCTTCCCTCCAGCACACACACACCATCACCCAATGCGTATGTCTACTTGGAAAGGCAGAGAAAGCCCCTTTTCAGGGACCACTTGATATAGAAGTTGGTGCTTTGTGTTCCAAGTTCAGTTTAGAGTGGATGTGAGTTTTTGTCATAAAAATGGCATTATATATGAAACTTAAGTAAAATGTGTAGTTGAAGAGGGATTATCAGAGTATTGTGAAGGCTTTGGGGGCCTGGTCTGGAACTTGGAATACTGTTTTTCATAGACACCCACAACTGACTTACAAATTGACTTAAAACACTGGGTAAGTGGTGTTTGAAATTCTGGTCCATTGTAAGCTCTCTCTTAAATTGCAGACATGAGGGGGAGATGAAAAGCACCCTATTCCAGAAATTAGGAGATCTAAATCTATGATGACAAACCATTTAAAACATTTGGGTTTATAGCTTTCTCCTTTTGAAAATGCAGGGTTTGGATTGCATTGATCTAAGATACATTTTAGCTCAAGGTTTCCAAAGCCCCCAGTGTTGTTTTTTTTTGTTTTGTTTTGTTTGTTTTTAAGAAAAGGTTTCCTAAGCATTCGTTTATGTAATGAGTCCTGTTTCTCCTCCTCCTACAAATCATAGCAACAAGATAGTTGGGGTTCTCTTTTGAGACTTTTGAATCTCATGTTCATCTTAAGTTGTTGTTTTTCCTTTTTTTAACAATGTCATTTTGGGAAGTGAGGGGAGGGATCAAAATATACAGTGTTTTCAGGGTCTTGATTGTCTATCCCCACCCCTCATCCAGGATTAACCGTGGTAGTTTAGGCCAGAAAAAGTCCTTGGGCTTTCACGTTGACACTGAGTGAATTCCATAAAAAGTGTCATTAAGGCAGTGAGTGAGGTGTGTGGTTAGTAGCCAGACTGTCATAGTTCTTCTGTTTATTTGCTAGGTATGTGACTTGGTAAACTATATAATCCCTGTGGATCCCATTTTTTTTTTTTTTAAGATTTTATTTATTTATTTGTCAGAGAGAGAGAGAGGGAGAGAGAGTGAGCACAGGCAGACAGAATGGCAGGCAGAGGCAGAGGGAGAAGCAGGTTCCCTGACGAGCAAGGAACCCGATGTGGGACTCGATCCCAGGATGCTGGGATCATGACCTGAGCTGAAGGCAGCTGCTTAACCAGCTGAGCCACCCAGGCGTCCCCTGTGGATCCCATTTTTAAAATGAGATCTCATTTACTCATTTATTCATTTGTAAAACAATGATTAAAAATATCATTTTTATCAGGATTAAATGAGTTAATATATGTGAAGCATTTCAAGCTCTGGGGCAGCTTTTAATACATTTAAATTAATTAAATTCTTCCATTGTGGTACTTAATAATACTTTTTTAAAAAGCTGTATTTATTTATTAGAGAGTGGCAAGTGGGGTGGGGGTGAGGGAGAGGGAGAGAGAGGAACTCGAGCAGACTTCCACTAAGCACAGAGCCTAAGGTGAGACTCCATCCCAGGACCCTAAGATCATGACCTTAAGCCTAAAGGAAGAGTCAACACTCAACCAACTGAGCCACCTAGGTGCCCCCTTAATGATACTTTCTGTAGCTTCTACTGTATACCAGGCAAATTATTGGCTTGCTTTCTTTGATCTTAGTCAACAAGATTATGAATCTAAACATAGTATTTCAGGGAAGAAATAAACTCCTAAAGAGAAATTATGATCTTGATAGTTTGTAAGAGATTGTCCATAAGGAAGAAAATCCAGCAAAATAAATCAAAGAAGGACCTTTTTAAAATAGGGAAGTTAATACTTTTTTTTGTAGGTAGGCAATACATAGAGTCATGTAAAACACTGCTAACCCAACACATGTAAGAGAGTTGATTCAACATTCCTTAATAAACTTATGCTTAAAAGGTAAAGACTGGGGCACCTGGGTGGCTCAGTCATTAAGTGTCTGCCTTTGACTCAGGTCATGGTCCCGGGTTCCAGGAATCCAGCCCTGCATCATGCTCCCTGCTCAGCAGGAAGCCTTCTTCTCCCTCTCCCACTCCCCCTGCTTTTATTCCCTCTCTTGTGGTCTCTGTGTGTCAAATAAATAAATAAAATCTTTAAAAAGTAAAAAAGTAAAACGTAAAGACTGATAATATTGTATTGCTGGGGTCAGAGTGGAAACCTTGCAAAATGTAAAACATACCTTTTAAATAAATAATTATTGCATTTGTAATTCTAAAGTAGGAGTCATTTTATACAATGTCCTTGCTAGTCAGTACCTGAAGAAAGTGCTAGTGTTAATCATTTATGGACTCATGCACCTAAAGCTTGTAAACTAACTTTTTAAGCTGCCTTTTCTGTCCAGAATTGATCACACTTAAAATTGGCAGGAAACGGCCAAAACAAGGACTAGAAGAGACCTTTGGAAGATATTTGATGTAATAAGCCAACAGACAGTGGTTTAAGAGATATAAAGAGTATCTAATTCTAGACCTGGCTGTACTACTAAGTTGTGTGTATCTCATGAGTGAGTCATTTAACTCTTGGGCTCTAGTGTTCTTGTGTATAAAATGAGGGAGTTGGACTCTCTAGAACTCTAGTACTTATATTTATTTTACTATTCTTAGAACATTATGCATTCTCATTCCATTTCATTTTTCCCTCAGCAAAAATGAAGACTGTCTTCTCAAGAATTTCTTATAATTTACTCTTTGGGATAAGAGGAGAAACTTGAAGTTGTATACCTGAAATGCTCAGCTCATAAAAATGTGTATTGTAGCTCATAAAAATGTATTTGACCCTGTACTGGCTGAATTAGTAGCCAGCTTCTTGGATTCATTTGTTAAGTTTGTCTCCTGAGCACTTTTGAGTCTTAGCCTCTAATTGAGACTAAATTTTCTGGAAGTTGGATAGAAACAGAAAGGGATTTAGATAGTGGTTAGAGGGGACTAGTCTGTTAAATTGAGAAAAAAACCCACTTACCATTTGTTTTGATTTGTTCTCAAAGAAATTAACTAAGGCAAAGTTGTTCCTCTGAAAGCATCTTGCTTTTCCATAAATACTTTATATGCCTAGGAACTCCCTAATTCATATCTTATTAAAGAATATAGGTACCTTTCTATTAGTTCTAATCTTTAAATACGGACAACATACCAGTGTTCAGAAACTAGTGGATTTCAACAGAAGGATGCTGTATTTGAATTTGTGCTCTTGGGTTTGTATAGTTTTGGGTTTTTTGTTTTGTTTTGTTTTTAAACAAAAACTTGATTGAGGAGAGCTGCTTCTAGATCCTGCCCTTACAAAGGGGGGGGGAAAAATCCTTATAGCACTTATATATGTATACATCCATAAATAGTAGTTTAAAAATATTGAGATTAACTGTTCTCCTTTGCTAATGCATTAAGTACATTACTTTCAAAAGGAGAATCAGTTATAGTACTAATGCATGCAAGAGTAAATGAATTTCCAATGTCATGATCAAAGTAAACACTTGAATAGGATTTCCAGTTTCCATACCTTCACAAGAATTAGAAACACTCATGTAAAATAGAAACCAGTAATAACCACTTTGAAGTGAAGTACACCGTATTTTCCTGACACCTGTACCCTGGATTGAATGAGGAAAAAGGACTGATCTAGTTGGAAGTAACTTCTAATTCCTGAGTACCAACAGGGATCCAAATAAGGGGACTGAACATGATTAGTGCTTCATATATTTACTGGAGCCGTACTGTATATGAAGTATTATGTTCTGTTTTGAATACCTTGTATTTAAAAAGATACAGGATTCATTTTAGCTCCCTTCAAGCAATATTTATCAGTTCCCTGCTCTGTATCAGACTGTGCTAGGCCTCATGGCCAAGTAATGATTTCCCCCAAGAGTTTTGTAGTCTGTGTTGGATTCGGTATTGAAAGTCTCCATCTTTAAGGAATCTGTGATTAATTTTACAATGTAGCTGGGAAAGATAAGACACATGAACTGGAAAAAAATGTCCTAGAAAACTTTGGTATATAAACAAACATGCAAAATTTTTCTTGAGATCACAAGTGTTAAGAACGAGCCATAAAATGACTTTATATTAACTAGGCTTTAGCTAAATCTACTTTTTAGGTATGTGTTACTTGATACATTGCCGGAATCTGGATAGACAGCTGCTGCATTAACCACTGTCAGTGGCTTTCATTGGAAGAAAACCTTTTCATTGGAAAAAGTGCTTCCTTACCAATAATTAGATAGAGATTTCAGAAAAGGTTTTAATCATGAACTTGATTATTTTGGTTATAGTTCTTGGAATACTTTACCACATAGCCTACATGAAATAATTGATCATGGTGAAAATGAAATATTTGTGAAAAACCATAATTTATTTTTCAAGACTTGCCATTTTAAGGAAGTTCTTATTTTCATACAGCAGTACTTTGCTTTATTGTGTTTTGTGCTTTTCTTTATTCTTTATGCAATTTGTGTGCCTTTTTAAGTCCAAACTTATTATCTGTTATTGAAACTATTCTCTTCCGTTGTTATGAATAAACACAAGAATGCTTTGAAAATCTCTTGTGACATCTGCTAGAATAAATACTCTCATTGAATCTTACCTTGCATCTCAGACTGATGGACTGATGGGAATTTTCCACTTATTGTCAATTTGTCGATGACTGAATAAGCAGAAAAGTCAGCTTTTTTAAGGCACTGAAAAAGGAATCAAAAACCCAGTTGGACTTGCACAAGAACTGTTATTATTTTGGGATCTGTGACAACTCAGCTGTTAAATGTCTAATTCAGACTGTCGGCAGATGAAAAATATGTGTTGGTCTGAAATCTTTGTACAGTATATTGGCAGGTGTCAGTCTTCAAAAATATTGCTGTGGGTCATTATATTGAAGCTCTGAACATAATTTTCCATAGAAGCAACGTAAATCCAGAAATTCACTATCCTAAGATGTAACTGGAATATATTGGTTCTAGGTTTCTCATCCTTCTCCGAGGTACTCAACAGTAGGGACTTTGTCTTTTTATAGGACTTACTCTTCACCTCTAGTCTTTCTAGATACTTTGTATGAATAAGTTTGTTTTTTTTAAAAATATTTTTTAGGGACGCCTGGGTGGCTCAGTTGGTTTAGCAGCTGCCTTCGGCTCAGGTCATGATCCCAGCGTCCTGGGATCGAGTCCCACATCGGGCTCCTTGCTCATCAGGGAGCCTGCTTCTCCCTCTGCCTCTGCCTTCCATTCTGTCTGCCTGTGCTTGCTCTCTCTCCCTCTCTCTCTCTGACAAATAAATAAATAAAATCTTTAAAAATATATATATATTTTTAAAAATATTTATTTGAAAGAGAGATCACAAATAGAGAGAGAAAGGGAAGCAGGCTCCCTGCCAAGCAGAGAGCCTGATGCAGGGCTTGATCCTAGGACCCTGAGAGCATGACCTGAGCTGAAGGCAGAGACTTAACCCACTGAGCCACCCAGGCACCTCAACATTTTTTATTTGAGTATAGTTGACACATAATATTACGTTAGTTTCAGGTGTACCACATAGTGATACAACTTGTCTATATGTTGTATGATGCTCACCCCAAATGTAGTTATCTGTCCCCCTGCTGTGCTTTTATTCGTTATGCTATGTCTTTTATTCCCATGACTTATTCATTCCATAACTGGGAGCTTGTATCTCCCATTCCTTTTACTCATTTTGCCCATCACCTCTCCCTTCTGGCAACCATCAGTGTGTTCTCTGTATTTATAGGTCTGATTCTGATCTTTGTGTCTGTTTTTTTTTTGTTGTTGTTTTTTTAGAATCCATATATAAGTGCAGTCATGGTCTTTGTCTTTCTCTGACTTATTTCATTTAGCATAATACCCTCTAGATACATCTATGTTTTCTCAAATGGAAAGGTCTCATCCTTTTTTATGACTGTGTGATATTCCACTATATATGTGTGTGTGTGTGTGTATATATATATATATATATATATATATATATATGCATGCTACATATGCTCTATCTATTCATCTATTGATAGATGCTTGGGTTGCTTCCATATCTTGGCTATTGTAAATGCTGCAATAAGTATAGAGATGTATGTATCTTTGTGAATTAGTGTTTTCATTTCCTTTATGTAAATACCCAGTGGTGGAATTTCCGGATCATGTGGTATTTTTATTTTTAATTTTTTAAGGAACCTCCATACTGTTTTCCACAGTAGCTGTACCAGTTTACATTACCACCAACAGTGCATCCTCACCAACACTTGTCATTTCTTGTCATTTTGATGTTAGCCATTCTAACTGGTATAAGGTGGTAACTCATTGTGGTTTTCATTTTCATTTCCCTGATGACCAGTGACGTTGAACATCTTTTCACATATATGTTGGCTCTCTGGATGTCTTCTTTGGAAAAGATCTATTCAGATCCTCTGCCCATTTTTTTAATAATCAGATTAGGTTTTTCGGTGTTGAGTTGTGTATGTTTATATATTTTAGATATTAACCCCTTAGGAGAGATGTCTTTTGCAAATGTCTTCTCCCATGAATGAATGAGTTGTAAATTACGATTTTGGAATACCATCTACCACTCTTGGATGAACTTCTGTCTGCAACCTTCTTTCCTTCTATAAACTACTTTTATAAACTGGTTTTAGACCCTCAAAACTATTTATCATGCATATTTCAGAGGAAAAACTGCATCTGCCTTTTTAAAAAAAAATTTTTTTTTATAAACATATAATGTATTTTTATCCCCAGGGGGTCTGCGAATCACCAGGTTTACACACTTAATAGCACTCACCATAGCACATACCCTCCCCAGTGTCCATAACCCCACCCCCCTCCCCCCAGCACCCCTCAGTTTGTTTTGTGAGATTAAGAATCACTTATGGTTTGTCTCCCTCCCAATCCCATCTTGTTTCATTTACTCTTCTCCTACCCCCTTAATCCCTCATGTTGCATCTCCACTTCCTCATATCAAGGAGATCATATGATAGTTGTCTTTCTCCGATTGACTTATTTCGCTAAGCATGATACCCTCTAGTTCCATCCACGTCGTCGCAAATGGCAAGATTTCATTTCTTTTGATGGCTGCATAGTATTCCATTGTGTATATATACCACCTCTTCTTTATCCATTCATCTGTTGATGGACATCTAGGTTCTTTCCATAGTTTGGCTATTGTAGACATTGCTGCTATAAACATTCGGGTGCACGTGCCCCTTCGGATCACTACGTTTGTATCTTTAGGGTAAATACCCAGTAGTGCAATTGCTGGGTCATAGGGTAGTTCTATTTTCAACATTTTGAGGAACCTCCATGCTGTTTTCCAGAGTGGTTGCACCAGCTTGCATTCCCACCAACAGTGTAGGAGGGTTCCCCTTTCTCCGCATCCTCGCCAGCATCTGTCATCTCCTGACTTGTTAATTTTAGCCATTCTGACTGGTGTGAGGTGATATCTCATTGTGGTTTTGATTTGTATTTCCCTGATGCCGAGTGATGTGGAGCACTTTTTCATGTGTCTGTTGGCCATGTGGATGTCTTCTTGGCATAAATGTCTGTTCATGTCTTCTGCCCATTTCTTGATTGGATTATTTGTTCTTTGGGTGTTGAGTTTGCTAAGTTCTTTATAGATTTTGGACACTAGCCCTTTATCTGATATGTTGTTTGCAAGTATCTTCTCCCATTCTGTCAGTTGTCTTTTGGTTTTGTTAACTGTTTCCTTTACTGTGCAAAAGCATCTGCCTTTTTAAAGAGATTACCTTTGTAATACAGCTTTCTAGATTAATAATTAATTATTTCAAATTCTTTACTAAAAATCATCAATTATGGGGCACCTGGGTGGCTCAGTGGGTTAAAGCCTCTGCTTTCGGCTCAGGTCATGATCTCAGGGTTCTGGGATCGAGCCCCGCATCCGGCTCTCTGCTTGGCAGGGAGCCTGCTTCCCTCTCTCTCTGCCTGCCTTTCTGCCTACGTGTGATCTCTCTCTCTGTCAAATAATTAAATAAAATCCTTTTTAAAAATCATCAATTAGAAGATTTAAAACAGATTGATTCATGTTCATATTAATTTTAATTGCCTGGATTGTAACTGTGGTGCCATGAATTTACGTAGTGCTCTTTCTCAGATATCCATATGCAGCCATCAAGTACCAAGACCAGCTTGGTCAGGCTTTGGCAGTATGACTTTGAGCAAACTTTCTGTGTCCTTGTCTTTTGTGAATTAGTAATAGCTTTTATATACTCACCTGATGAATTGAGGTCAAAAGTAGGTGTAATTTTAAACGTGAAGTTTTTCAAAGGAAAAAAGTTACTAAAATGGTGTAATTCATACTATAAAAATACATAAACATTACAAGTATTATTAACTTCCATCATTACAAGCATCCCCCATCTTGCCTTTTTACAGCCACGCCCTCACTTCTCTTTCAATATCTAGCAACTAATATCAATATCTAGCAACTAAGTGTCCTCCATTTCTATGATTTTCTCATTTTAAGAATGTTATATAAATAGAATCATATAGTATGTATCTTTGAAGGGTTTTTTTGCTTATTTTTTGTTTTTACTCAGCATAATTCTTTAGAGATTCATTCAGGTTGTTACATGTATAAGTATCTCTTCTTTTTTATTGCTTTGTAATACATAATATGAATTACCACAGTTTGTTTAATCATTCACCTGTGGAGGACATCTCAGTCATTTTTAATTTATAATAATTTTCAATTTATAAATATAACTGCTAAAAATGTCTGTGTACAGCTTTCTGTGTTATCAAGCTTTAGATTTCTTTGAGGGAAATGCCCAGGAATGCAGTTGGTGGATTGAATTATATATATATTTTTGAAGATTTTATTTTTAAGTAATCTCTACACCCAACATGGGGCTGAAACTCACATGCTTCTCCAACTGAGTGAGTGAGGCACCCCTGAATTATAAATTTTTTGAAGCTTTCTTTTGGTTATTATACATTGAATCCCATGAGACCTTAGTAATTTAAAAGTTAGGTAAATTATAAAAACCTGTCTATAAAGTCTATAAACATCTTGTCTATAAATATATATATAAAGTTTCTTATTTTTCTTACTGATTTCATAAATACTATCTACTACAAGTTTACCTCATTTTTAGTAAAACTCCATCATTCGTTTTAAGTGGAAATCATGCAGTTGCTTTGTAGCAATTTCAGTGTTTGTGTTCTTCTATTTTGTTTTGGACAGCAGGTATGTTCAATTTCTGGTAACAATACTGTATTTTTAAAGGCAATTTTTAACATTAGGTTTTGTTCTGAATTTCATCTGTGTTGGATGTAAGTAATCATAGGTAATGTTCTTCCAAAAAAGATGTTTATTGTGTACCATGCTAATGGGCAAAGTGGGGATGTATAGTAAAGACAACAGTATCCTTGTAGGTGACTGGAATTGATGCAGTTGTCAGATGGAAGACAACAAGCATACCTGATATTTTTAAAGGCAAGGATTCTTTCTTTCTTTCCTGAAAAGAATACATTTTTTTAAAGCACAGTTTTCTCACTTTCTCCCTTTCTCCCCCCACCACCTGCTTTTTGCATGACTATATACAATTTCTGCCAGAGAAAAATGTTGAAATTGGGTCTGGCCTAAGTAAAGTCTTTACTATTGATAATTTGATGTTTTGAATTAATGTCCTTTCTACCTAGAATGTCAAATATGTTTCTCTTCATAGTTTAAAATACCACCAGATCATTTAGTTTTATATCATGTTCTGTATTATATTTTTAGTCTAATATTTTTATCAATGCTTTTAGCATTCATAGTCTTCCAGAATCATAGCTGAGAAGACAATTGATGGCCATAAGCAATCCTGAAATACAGTTTATACAGTAACATTCTTTTTTAACACTGTGCTTTTAAAGATTTGATCCTTTCTTTATATTTGAATGATATATCCTCAGTGCCCTTTAATTTCCCAGCAGTATGATCTTGCCAACAACTTGTGTATTTCCTGAAGGCTTTTCTCTAGGTAACTAGTATTCCTTCTCTGCCTAGTGAGCCCATGGTTTGTTTTTTTTTTTTTCCTTCAAGGTCTAACTCGGTGACCCTTTCATAGTGAAGCCTCCTTTGGCCCTTCTTTTCTTAACACTTTGCGCATAAATGTGCTATGAACATGTGTCACATTGTTTTCAGTTTTTTTGTGTCTCTTTTCCTGGCTATGTTGTAAACCCTGGTCAGGTTAGAGCTGTGTCGCAGCCGTCATTATAGCTCTCACATAGCAATGTGCCTGCCATATATTATGTACCAGATGCCTGCTTTGGGTGAACGAACAATTAAATTCTTTGTTTATAACCTTAGTTGCCCCTGCCTCCCCTAACCTTCTGTAACTCCTGGTTGTTTACCCTGCAGGATGGCTTCAAACTCCTTAGCCTGCCTACCATTTAAGTCCTTTTACAATGAAAGCCTAATTAGTGTACTTTCTGAACCTTCCACATCAGCAAAACTAGTTTCTACACACTGTTCTTGCCTTCCTGCACTCCACATTTAAATCTTTCACAATCCTCCAAAACCTAGTTCAAATATTTCCTTTTGTGGGTGACCTTCTAGGACCACCCTGGCTGACTGTCCTCTCTCCTCCAAGTGTTTTTACTTGTACTCTGGCTTTTAAACATAAACTTACCATGATGGTTTTTCTCTTGTCTCTTTCTCCCAAGTAGATTATAGTCTATTGAGGGAAGGGTCCTTGTCTTGCACATTTGGTATAACCAGTGACACATTTCAAGAAGTCATTCAGGAAGTAGAGGTTGTGTCTGCTGGTGATGCTGGCAAGTGGGATTAGCCTCTAATTTAGGCATACCGAAATGTCCATGAAAAGGCAGTCTCTCATTTGTCCTTCCATTAATAATTATTTGCATAGCACCTAGCATTTAGTGGTCTTTAATATGTCACTTAGATATTTTGGTGACCTCAGTAACCAAATAACCTAGATCCAAGTGAAGTTTTGATTTTTAAAAAATTCTTGTTTATTATTTAAATTCAGCTAATTAACATATAATGCATTAGTTTCAGGGATAGAGGTCAGTGTCTTGTCTTACATAATATCCAGTGCTTATTATAGCACGAGCCTTCCTTAATATCTGTCACCCAGTTACCCCATTCCTCCACTCCTTTCTCCTCCAGCAACCCCCTCAGTTTGTTCTTTAAAAGACTCCATCTGTGAAATAGTCTGTATTAAGTGAGAGTTTGCTTCTCTAAGTTACTGTCTTTTATTTTTATATATTAGCACCATGTATGAAAAGAGTGAAACATGTGGCTGAGAAAACAAACTTTTACCTCTTTAAGCTTTTGTTTAACAATGAAAAGACTATATGCATCTGAAGCTATAGAGTTGTGATGTCCATTATGGTAGCTACTGACCACATGGGCTATTTAAACTTTTTAATTAAAAATTTAGTTTCTTGGGACGCCTGGGTGGCTCAGTTGGTTAAGCGGCTGCCTTCGGCTCAGGTCATGATCCCAGCGTCCTGGGATCGAGTCCCACATCGGGCTCCTTGCTCAGCGGGGAGCCTGCTTCTCCCTCTGCCTCTGCCTGCCACTCTGTCTGCCTATGCTCATGCTCTCTCTCTCTCTCTCTCTCTAACAAATAAAAAAAAAAAGATTAAAAAAAAAAAAAATTTAGTTTCTTATCCTCACTGGCCACTGGATTTTTAACTGCTGGATGACTATATGTGGCAAGTAGCTATTATAATGGGTAGATACAGAATGTTTCTGTCATTACAGAGAATTCTGTTGGAACTGGTATAGAGAGTAGCTGGGACCAGCTATAAATAAAAAAGAAAATTATAGATGCTTTTAGAGTAATAAAGCAAAATAGCATAGCTTTACAGTCTTTAAAACATTTATATTAATATTCATTTAATCTTTTTAATAATTATAAAATAGGTGATCCTCTACCTTCATTTCACATGCAAGGAAATTATGAACATCACAGTGGGGAATAAAAAGAGTAACTCTTAAAGGGCATTAAAATATACTGTAAGCTTGTGGTTCAGTTCTTCATACTGAAAACAGTTGTTATTTAATAGTAAATAAATATTTGATTAATGATTATGGAATGTGTTTGATGTACATGAATGTGTGTTATTTTTGCTTTCACTTAAAATTTCACCAAGTTAAAAACTCAATTCATTTCCTTTTGAAATTTTCAAGAAAGCTCAGTGAATCTTAGTCAATAACCGTTTTTTTCTGAGGCCCTGTGGTAGGCATGAGGAGAGATGTGGGAATGATGCAGAAAAGATCTAATTCTTTGTTAATGTCCTACACTAAGGATATTTGCTCTACAGGTGATACTCTAGTAGCAGTTGAACCTCAGAGATCCCAGAAATGTCACTATTGATTATAGAAAAGCTTGATTGTCTTCACATATGTAGCAACTTCAAGCCCACCAGAGCCCAGAGCCTTTTACTCTCCTCTATTCCATTTACATGCTGAGACCTATAGGGACAGCAAAAGTATAGAAGGCAAAGAACTTGTCCTCAGGAAGCTTGTATTAAAACTTTTACATAATTCTGGGGACAAAAGAAGGAAAGTAGTTGTGCTGAACAGCTTCCATTTGTAGTTTTGCTTTGAAAATTTTAAAATTAGGGGCGCCTGGGTGACTCAGTCTGTTAAACATCTGCCTTCGGCTCAGGTCATGGTCTCAGGGTCCTGGGATCAAGCCCTGCATCTTGCTCTCTGTTCCGACGGGGCCTGCTTCCCTCTCTCCCTCTGCCACCCCCCTGTTTGTGCACTCTCTCTCACCCCTTTCTCTGTCGAATAAATTAAAACAACTTTTTTTTAAGAAGAAAATTTTAAAATTAAAAACTGTCTGGAACACATAGATATATGGGTATATGGAATTCATTAACCCACATGCACAATATTAATTCATTTAGTATATAGACTGTCCCCTTGCTTCATAGTCATAGGGAAGTTAAAGCAAAGTCCTCCCCCTTCTCTTATTTTTTCCTTTAATGCTGACTTAAGACCCAGACATTTCTTTTTTAAAAATTTTTTAGTTAAATTTTTTACTTAAATTCAATTAATATATAGTGTATTATTAATTTCAGAGGTAAATGTCAGTGATTCATCAGTCTTATATAATATTCAGTGCTCATTATATCATGTGCCCTTCTTAATGTCCATCACCCAGTTACCACTTTCCCTCAACCCCCAAGACCAGACATATCTGATTTTAAACATCCATAATTTAACTTCAAAACAAAAATGCTGATGTACAATTTTAGTTGCTTTAAATTGATATATCTCAACATTTCTTGTTTTAAATATTTAACACGTAACAGATCTATGCAACATAGGCTATGGTTTTATTTCTCACTGCTATTAAGAAACTAGGTGATTCACTCTCTTCATGTGAACTGTGAACATGTAGACTGTAACTTGTACAGGCCACTTCCCAGCTCTGACTCAGTTTGATTGTAAAGACAGGAGAACTGATAGAGTCTGTTTGAAGATAGTTTTCATTCACCTATTTTGGATTCATTTTAACTTTCAGTTTTGTACTAAGCCTCTTAAAGCTTTTTGGAGCAGAGAACAGAGCTGAGGAAGAATGCATTTTTATTCTGTATCTTTAGAAACCATTTGATTTGGTAAGCTATATTTAAATTTTTGCTGTCTTGTAGAATGAGTCTGAATAGTTTAAGACTTTAATTTTTCAATAATCAAAAGTGTTTAAATGCTTTTGTTAGGTTTAATGTGGTAACTTAAATGGAATTACTTTTCAATGAACTAGTACTGTTTTTCTTTGAAATAATGCTTAGTTTGATAAATGGTAGTTAATAGAAGAAGGAAATTATCCTGGTTTTGTAACTATGAATAAGATTGGAGAAATATTAAAATAGCATTCATTGATATTTAGGTTGGATGCCACTGCTTATGTCAAATCAACTAGATGAAGAGACAAATCTTACTTCCATTGCGTCTCCTCTCATATGTGTGATGAGCTTCTGTTACCGCAGTGATGTGCACAATTTGAAATAAAGCACAGTTCTTCGTGTCAGCACTTGAAGGCTTTTTTTTGACAACAAGCAAAATGTTAGACATTTCAGCATGAATAGCTCTCATGATCCAGAAAATACGAGCAGACAGTTTAATTGTTCTTGACTGTAAAAATTAAATCTGATACTAAATTTAATCCAGGAATCTATTCATGTAGGATTTTCCCTTATTTTAAACAAAAATTAAACTTGCATGTCTAAGCAACTATATTGATAAAACATTCAGAAGAAAATTCATGCCAAGTGATTTATAACCCATCTTTACTCACCAATTATTCTTTGACTTCCTCACTCCATCCATAGCCATGCTCACACCACTTTAGAACTTTTCTTCTACTAAACCCTGTCTTGGGTCCTGATTATTTCTTCTTGATCTCTAAGGTCTTGAAAGATTCTGCTGTCCTGGGTGGCTCTAGTAGTGTTTGTTGAAAGGGGTTTGGACCGTCAACCTGGGGCTTAGGGTAGGACCGGGGTCTTGAAGCTGTGTTTGTAACAAGCATGGTATTTTTAACTTAGACTGTTCATGAAATAGGGTGACTTAGCTGTACTGACAGGAGTTCCCGATGTGGTGGGCTTTCACCCGTGTCCTAAGAACCACAGGCTTTTTGCCCTGCCCTCAGCAGTTTGAGGCTTTGTTCCATAGTAGAGATAGGAGAGGAGAATCAAGGCAAGATTTTGTGCCTTTCCTACAGCAGCTGCTGTGCCGGTGCACCAGGCTTGCACCTAGTGGGAGGTTCTCTAAGGACAACCTGAGTGTGGATTCACCTCTTGACTGCGGCCCTCCAGGATTCTGTGTTCTCTTGCTTGCCCACATTCATACTTTTCCGATTTGCTAAAAATTCTAACTCATTTCTTACTGGCATTCAGCAGCATCTGCCCAAGTAAGTCAGTCTGTTCTTGGAGGTGCCTCTCATCCTTGAATTCCAGGTTAGTTGGTTATACTGAGGTTTCAGCTTTTTGGTGGGTTGGAGGAAAATAGTGAATTAGCAGATTGTGTGGTGGTTTTTGTTGGTGCCATCAGGGTGAGGTCTCTGCTTTTCCTTCCTATCTCCTCGAAGAAATGTTACAAGTACTTTTTATAGCTGCTTTGAAGAATATAATCTTTCTACTTGAAATGCCAAGAATCCATGGCCCCACTCTTTAAATCCTTTTATTGGAGCTTTTTTTATTTTTTGGTAGCTTATGATCCATGTCCCCACTAAGTTGTGGACTAAATGTCATGAAACTGACTTTATTCTTTTTTTTTTTTTTTTCATTCTCTTTTTAATCTTTAGCGCCCAGCAGAGTACCTGACACAGAGTAGGTACTCTGTGTTTATAGACATTGTAGTAACATTTTAACTTAAGTGAGGGCATTTTTTCTTACTGTATTTAATGGTGGCAGCATATTCTGTGTCCTGCCCACATCCCTTGGCACTCACCATTGTCTTCTGACCCAGTAGCTTCCTCCTGCAAGCCCCTGGGACTTTTATCCTGAAGACTTTCTCTGCCTCTAGCCAGCATTAGCTCAGGTGAAAAGTGCTAGGAGTTTATCACCTGTAGTTTATCACCCTAGCAGCCCTCAACCATTAACAAACAGGAAGAGTGTCTCTGTGGCCTGCCCTCTGTAGACTTCAGAAGTCCCCAGCAAGCATGAGATCTACTTGATCACAGTAGTAACCTGCTCACTAATGCACGCTGTATTGATGTCCTTCCCTGTCCTATCCCACTTGTCCAGCTCCCAAGTCAGTTGTTTGTACTCAAATCCTTGGGGTCTCATTCAGTATGGAGACTTTAAATTTACATAAATATTTAGACACTTGAAGTAGTTTTATATATTAAAAACAGTCTGCAAAATTAAGGAGACTTGAGTATAGGCAAACATACGTACGTACGTACGTGCATGCATTTATTTATTTATTTATGGGGAGCAGTTAGAGCTTTCAGACGAGATCGAGCGCGCTCGGGGTGGTATGGCCGTAGACCAGTTATAGCCTTCAACAGATTTTTTTTTTTTTTAAGATTTTATTTATTTATTTGTCAGAGAGAGAGTGCACGAGCGCACAAGCAGGCAGAGTGGCAGGTAGAGGCAGAGAGAGAAGCAGGCTCCCTGCTGAGGAAGGAGCCTGATGTGGGACTCGATCCCAGAACCCTGGGATCATGACCTGAGCTGAAGGCAGTGGCTTAACCGACTGAGCCACCCAGACATCCCTTAACAGATTTTTAAATGGTTCTTTGTTTCTCCTTTCCCCAAAGAGTTAGGATAATTGCAATAAATGAAAAGAAATATCCTTTTTTCTCTAGCTTAAGAATTTAGAGTAACTCCCTTTTAAAAAAAGACTGGTATACTGATTCTATTTAGATGTGATGAGGAAATCATTGGGGCATTGTAAGTACACATGTGATCAGATCTCAGTAATTGGATTTTAAAGATAGGATTTCAGGTTACATTTATGTTACTGGTTATCTCCACGTGGCACAGCAGAAATGTGTCACATTTTACAGTTTCCTATGCTTTTGAATTGGGGCTCATCCTCGGAAGTTTTAACTGAAGTGAAATAGTGTTAGTCTTGGAATAGAGAACTTCTATTTTAAATACAGGAAAATTCACTATACTGTTTTTCTGATCATAAATGTGATGCATACTTTTGTAGAAAAATCTTTAAATGCAGAGGAGCATGAAAGAAGAAAGTAAAATCTACCTATATTTACTTGCACCCAGAGGTGACCACTGTTGCCATTTTGTTGTAAATAATCAAATTCATTTTTAAATTTATGGTAATGTTAATGGTAATGTTAAAGTTAAGCCACAGATACTGTGATCTGTGCTCACTGGAGGATAGCACTGCTGTCAAAGTCAGTGCTTACAGAATCAAAGACTTTCAGACCAGGGAAGGAGGTCAGAAATTACCACATGCAATCCCTTCCTTTTCCAGGTAAATGACCAGAGTTCTGCGGAGGTGGTTACTCAAGTTCATTTGTGTGCCTGAATCAGGAAGTATAGGTAGTTACTCCTTATAGGAAGTACCTATATCAGGAAGTATAGGTACTTACTCCTTAAGTAGTTGTGTCTGTGTGTATCTGCAGCCTGGTCATCCTTTGGAGGAATAGTCTTTGTAGGCTGGTCCTCACAGGCTTATGACTGAGTCCTTCCCAAGATGGATGCCAGATTATTCTCTGCATGCCATATCCCTCTTTTACTTCTTCAGGTGGTCAGTTTGCCGCTTCATTGGTCACTTTGCCTTAGGTCACTGTGGAGGAGTTATTTACGAGACTAGACTCTAGGTTGAGTTTCAGGAAGCAGTGGCAGGTGTGCAGCATCTTTGGAATCTTTGTTACTGATATCTTTGTCATCCAGTCTCCCAGACAGTCCTAAATCATAAAGCTAAAAAACGATAGAGACCTAAGCCTTGGCCGGAAGCTAAGCCAGATACCATGTTAGTAACCCAAAATTATTAACCGGGTTGTAAAACGTATGTTGAATTTACTGAGAGTTAATATCTCTTCCTGTCACTTCATGGATTAATTTCATGGATTTAATTTCGATTTTATGTTTTAGTTTGTAGGAGTTCCTTTTTTAGCTTTGTACAGTGATTACTATATTAAGCTGTTAAATTTTAGGAAATACTGAAGGAAAAAAAATACATGCAAGTGGTATGGAATCCACATGTATCCCCAGATTTGATATTCAGATGTTTTCAAAAAGTAGAATCAAGCTATTATGCATATTCAAAATACGCTTTTTTTCTAAGAAGTAAATACAAGTTACACAGTTTCCAGGATAACTCAGATGTTCAGTGTAAGTTGAATCAAGGAGTTGATCCCTAGATCGTTCATTCTCACTGTGTTACCAAAACATTCAAGGGCCCCTCTCTCTGTTCCTGGGCTTATCTTGATGAAGTAGCCTAGCCAAGACCATCTTTCTGCTTCATGTTAAGTAGCTGGCTGCAGTACTTACAGCTTTGATCTAGTGGTACATTGTGATGATACTATTTACTATTTGTTCATGAGATACTATTGAACTAAATCCTAGGTCCTAGAAGTTACATAAAAGAAGTCTGTGAGGTGGCAGTGAATGACGTCCTAAAGATACTTGCATCAGAATTTGTCTTCTATTTGTGTAGTTCAGTTAGTTTCTTGCTTCAAGTATCATATCTTATGGTCATTTTATTTAAATCTAAGAATAAGGTCAGTGTGGGGGGAGGCCTATCCGTGCTGTCTAGCTAGCTAGGCAATTTATTTTTTTTAAAAAGATTTTATTTATTTCTTTGAGAGTGTGAGAGCACAAGCAGAAGGAGCAGCGGGCAGAGGAAGAGGAAGAAACAGGCTCCCCACTGAGCAGGGAGCCCCATACAGGGCTCGATCCCAGGACTTTGGGATCATGACCGGAGCTGAAGGCAGATGCTTAACACACTGTGCCACCCAGGCACCCCTTTAGCTAGCCAAGTTAAAAACAATCTCTTAAGTGGCACAGTCAAACCCTGCCATAATAGTATTAATGGGATACAAAAAATTCAGTCCTGTGAAATGTGGAGTTGGAGCAGTACAAGGTTAATGAGGTCACCAAAGTACGTCTGCCTCTGAAACTAGCCAAGCACAAATCCTGGGAGTTTGAGTGCCAGTTTAATTATAATATAAATTTTTTTTAAGATTTTATTTTATTTATTTGACAGATGGAGATCACAAGTAGGCAGAGAAGCAGGTAGAGAAAGGGGGGGGGGGGGAAGTAGGCTCCCTGCTGAGCAGAGAGCCTGAGGCGGGCTCCATCCCAGGACCCTGGGATCATGACCTGAGCTGAAGGCAGAGTCTTAACCCACTGAGCCACCCAGGCGCCCCTTTGAGTTTTTTTAAATTAGAGAAGTATTAAAAAAAATTCTCTACCTTAAAAGTAATCACATTATGTTATATACTTTGTTTCTCCATTCAGTGAGTTACAATATTGTAAGATGACATGCTCACAAGCTGATAACTTGCTATGAGTTTGACTTTCAAAGTTTAATGAACACTTTGGACTGTGCTGACAATGTAATGTGGTCTTTAAATTCTTTGTACTAAAAGATAGTCACATGTGTTAGAAGTATTGTACTAACTACCATACTAATCGAGATAAATGGAATCGTCAGCAAGTGTGTGTCATCTGCCTGCTGTACACCTCTCTTCCTTGGCAGTATCTCATCTTTTTCTGTTAAATAGCTTTGGAATATTTCTGATTGAATTACCTAAGTTATTAGTAATGGCTTAAATCTCAATCAATATGGTGAAACACAAAATATGAATTATTTACATGATATTTTGGTAGTTGTCCAAAAATGTAATTTGAATTGAATGGGTAAAGGGGATAACAAGGTACAAATTTTCCAGTCATATAAATAAGTCATGGGGATGTCATGTACAGGATGTTGACGTTACTATATTGCGTATCTGAAAGTTGCTAAGAGAGTAGATCTTAAAAGTTTTTACCACAAGAAAAATAATTTTGTGACTATGATGATGAGTGTTAACTACACTTACTGTGGTGATCATTTCCCAATATATACAAATATCAAGTCCTTACATTATACACCTGAAACTAATAATAATGTTAAATGTCAATTGCACCTCAAAAGAAAATCCCATAATTTTGGTTTTTGGGGTAAATGAAACTGGCAATCGCTAATGATAATGAGACTTTTTTGTTAAAGGTTTTTATGGAATATTTCAAATACAGAACCCATGAAACTCATTCAAGCTTAACATATCTTGTTTTGCCAATTTTGCTTAAGGTTTCTGAAGTTGGTATTTGTCCTTTTCATCATGTTTTTATTTTTACTACGTACATTTTTATAAATATGGGCAGACTTTTAGCTGAAAATCTTTGTTATGGCTATATGATTTCCTGTTCCTTTTTCTCTGGCATTAGTCAGTAAATTTAACCTATTAAGCACTTCGATGGAGGTACTCCCATTCCTTGTCTAGGCTGGACTACTAAGCCAGCCCACTCTGTTGCTGTTATTTCTCTTTTTCTATTAATAGGAATTACTTAAGCAGCATTACTTTTTTTTTTTTTCAACATTTTCAGCTCTCCAGCAATTTAGATGTTAACTATTACCTAACTTTTAAATGTAGCATAATTTTTAAAATGTAATTTTTCCTTGATATATTCATTTTTAAGCTTCTATAAGCAGTTTGACATTTTTGCACTTAAAAGGAGAATCTTAATACATCTATCAATTTGGAAAAGAATTCAACTAATAGCAACCATAGTCACAGGAAAAAACTTCATTAACCCATAACAGGTGGTAATTTGATTAAGATGACAGCTGAATAGGACTTTATAGGTAGTAATTGCTCTGTGATTTATCATTTAGTCTCTGTCTTATTATATGACCCAGGCAGGCAATCCTTTTCCACGCTATGAAATAAAATGCATTTTTAAAGCATTTGTGCTTTCTCTTTTGGATCTGTGCAAATTTTGTACTTCTGTGTTCTTTTTTGCCTTTTTGTTCACCGCAATTTCTCTTTGTATCTTCAAGGAGAGAAATTTCAGCCCATTACTTATGTTTCCTTGGCTTAATGTTGAAATCCAGGGCTTGCCCATGTGACTTAAACCTTAACCTCTCAGATTCTCTCCTTTATCACCTGAGGAGAATGTCAGAAAGAGGGGGACTCAGTCTTTCTTCCCAGACTTTAGCTCAGACCTGCTGCTGCTTCTTGATGAGAGCCTTTATTACAGACTTACCCTGTATCTCTAGGTTAAGGGCTTACACCTGTCCTTTTCTACTCAGAAGTCCGTGCCAACTCAGAGGTTTTCCTGATTTCTGTTTAATGTTTCCTGTCTTAATTTTAAATAACTAGTGGGGCACCTGGGTGGCTCAGTCGGTTGAGCATCTTATTCAGTTTCTGCTCTTGATTTTGGATCAGGTCATGATCTCAGGGTCCTGAGATCAGGCCCTGCATAGATATCCCCACTCAGCAGGAGTCTACTTGAGTCCCTAAGTCCCTCTTCCCTTTCTAAAAGAAATAGGGGGCGCCTGGGTGGCTCAGTCGGCTAAGCGGCTGCCTTCAGCTCAGGTCATGATCCCAGGATCCTGGGATCGAGTCCCACATCGGGCTCCCTGTTCAGCAGAGAGCCTGCTTCCCCCCTCCCCTCTCTCTGTCTGCCACTCTGCCTACTTGTGCTCTCTATCTTTCTGTCAAATAAATACATAAAATCTTAAAAAAAAAAAAAAAAAGAAAAGAAATAGGGATGCCTGGGTGGCTCATTTGGTTAAGCCTCTGCCTTTGGCTTGGGTCATGATCCCAGGGTCCTGGGATCTAGTCCCGCATGGGGCTCCTTGTGCAGCGGGGATCCTGCTTGTCCCTCTACCTGCCAGTCTCCCTGCTTGTATGCTCTCTCTGACAAATAAATAAAATCTTTCAAAAAAATAAAAATAAAACATAAAATCTTTAAAGAATATATTTTTAAGTAACTAGCAACCTTTAAAATTTGCCTCCTATATAGAACTTTAGTTTTCAGATCTCTCTTCTTACACAAAACCACTTATTTGAAATGATCAGTATTTCTTCAAAGAAAAAATAAACACCCCCAGGATAGATAAAGAAAAATTATATAAGCAGAAATTTACAAATTTAAAACCAGGGGCAACTGGGTGGCTCAGTTGTTAAGCATCTGCCTTCAGCTCAGGTCATGATCTCAGGGTCCTGGGATCGAGTCCCACATCGGCTCCTTGCTCAGCGGGGAGCCTGCTTCTCCTCTGCCCCTTACCCCACTGCTTGTGCACCCTCTTTCTCTCTCTCTTTATCAAATAAGTAAATCTTAAAAAAAAATTAAGACCAGATTGAAGTGCTTTTTTAACTTGAGATATATTTCCCATACCATAAAATTTGCTCTTTTATTTAAAGTGTAGAATTCAGTGATTTGTTTTTTATTTTTAAGATTTTATTTAGTTATTTTACAGACAGATCACAAGTAGGCAGAGAGGCAGGCAGACAGAGAGGGGGAAACAGGCTCCCTGCTGAGCAGAGAGCCCGATGTGGGGCCCGATCCTGGGACACTGGGATCATGACCTGAGCCGAAGGCAGAGGCTTTAACCCACTGAGCCACCCAGACAGCCCTTCAGTGGTTTTTAGTACATTCACAGAGTTGCATGGTCATCATCAGGCTTACTCCAGAACATTTTCATCACCCCCAAAATAAACCTGGTCCATGTTAATCAATGATGTTAAGCAGTCATTCCCTGTTTCCCTTTCCCCCTAGCCCCTGGAAACAACTAATTTACTTTGTGGATATGCCTATTCTGGAGATTTCACATAAATAGAATCATACAATATCTGGACTTTTGTCCACCTCTTATACTTGGCATAATATTTTCAAGATTCATCCATGTTGTAGCATGAATTAGTACCTAATCCCTTTTTATAATTGAATAATATTCTTTTGGATGCATATACGAATCACATTTTGCTTATCCATTTATCAGCCGATGCACATGTTGGTTGTTTTCTTTTCTTTTTTGGCTATTAAAATGCTACTGTGAACATTTGTATGTTTTTGTGTAAATAAGTTTTCAATTCTTCTGGGTGTATACTTAGGAGTGGAATTGCTGGGTCATATGGTAACTCTGTATTTAACTTTTTGAGAAACTGTCAAACTGTTTATAAAGCAGCTGTACTTTTTTCCTTTGCCACTTTTCCCACTGCCGATATCTGAGTGCACCCAGTCCTCTACATTCTGGGTACCAACACTTGGTATTATCCATCTTTGATAATAGCTTTCCTAATGAGTGTAAAGTGATATCTCATTGTCGTTTTGATTTATATTTTCTTTTAACTCATAACTTAATAACTATATTTGAGCATATTATCATGTATTTATTGGCCATTTGTATGTCTTCTTTGGAAAAATGTCTTTCACATTCTTTGCCCCTTTTTTAATTGGCTTATTTCAAGTGCTTTTATTACAAGTATTACAATTATTTGGGGGGAAAGAAATATTTGTAAGAATGAATGATAATGAGTAAAATACATGTGGAGAAATGAATGCCACGTAACATACAAAAATATAGCAAAACTGGTTATATGGTGAATTTTACCCCCCCCACCATGTCTTCTTAAAATGGTGTCAATTTTGTTTATAACTTTAGTGTCCGATTTTAAAACATTGTTATTGCTAGTGATATCTTACTGTATTCTACTTAAGAGTAATATCAGTAAAGTTTGCAGATTTGTTAGCTGTGGTCCTGGCTTAATTATTTGTACTGTTTAGTACACTAGCCACATAATTAAAATGAAAAACTCAGTTGGTCACCCTAACCACATTTTGAATGCCTACCATGTAGGACAATACAAATATTTCCATCATCACAGAAAATTCAGTCGGAGAGTGCTGGTCTTGATTTATTTTATTCTGACATTTCTTACCTAGGCATATTATCACTGGAGTGTAAAAAATAATTTTTTTACCGAAGTTCTCTTAGAGACTTATCATTTGATACAGAAACGTTAGCAAAGGTGCAGATCACTGTAGTGGGTGGTGATTACAGCTGTTTATATTATTCCTGTTAACACTGTCCTTCACTCCTATGAATTTCATGTGTCTTTGCTGTTTGTAGCAATCTTCTTAAGACCTCTAACGTCATTTGCTGTGTAAAGTTTTTGTTCTTGTTTTCCCCAGAGGAGTCAGATTGACTTCTCTCTTAATGCCTGTTGACCCTTCTGAAATTCTTGAAATTCTACTTGCATATAACAGTGTGAAAGAATTGAATTTTGAAGGTTTAGAGTGTACTGGTTTTTACCTGTACATAGGCCAAGTGATTATTTAAAGTGACTTTTCCCAGGGCATCTGGGTGGCTTGGTTGGTTAAGCGTTCAACTCTTGATTTAGGCTCGCGTCATGATCTCAGGGTCCTGAAATCCAGCTCTGTGTCAGGCTCCTTGCTTGGTGTAGAGTCTGCTTAAGATTCTCTATCTCCCTGTCCCTCTTCACCCCTCTACCCAGTGCATGCCTATGTACACATTCTCTCTCTTAAAATAAATAAATAATTAAAACTAAAGTAGCTTTCCCCCTCCCATTGTGAAAATAGTAAATATTCATAGCTAGCTAGGTCCTGAAACTTAGACATTAAAAGTCATCTTTTGGCCCACTTCTAAATCACCAGTGAAGCTGTCTCTCCTAGTATATGCTGAGGAAAATCAGTATTTTTGATTTGGAGAAGTTGGTATCTTTTGAAAAGTTGAGGTTAAGTGTTAGGGACCTAATCATAGGTTTTGTCCAGTTCTCATGGTGGAGTTAATTTTTAACCTCAGCCACCTGTTCTGTTCTTTGTTAATACATTTTTCTTGAAGCCTCACTAATTTCTAGTGCCATTCTGAGAACTCTTGATCCTTTCTCTCCTTTTTCCTTTCTGTGTTACAGTTTGTTCTTCCTTTCATATGTTTTTGTTTTTGTCATTTTCCTCTCATGATGTCCTTAAATTGTTGAGGTTTGTATCTTCTACTTGCAACCTGATCTCTATCATTTCATATAAATTTTTTGAGTCAGTAGAGCCACCTGGAGATTAATTAGCTCTGGCTGGACATTAGTGACATAATATGTAATACAAACTGTTAACGTAGCAGGTTGGGAAAAAAGTAATGTTTTGTGCATTGAGATGGTGTTTGGGGAACCTACAATCTAGAAGAGTGATTTTTTGCTTATTTAATTGTTGATTATGTTGGTTGTACTTTCAACATTTTTAAAGCCCTTAACATTAAAAATAACTGATAGTTTTTATTAAAGTTAATTATTGCTTTTAGCTCTTGAATTTATTAACGTCTTATTAAAACCAACTGAATTTGGAATTAGATTGTACTCTAATAATATGTATAAATTAGAGGAGAAGTTAACAGATAATTTGAAAAGTGTTACTTTTCTGCAAAGTATTTTAAAGCTAGTAAAATTTATTGTCTGCGAGTTTAGGTTTTATTTTCTCATCTTTTGCCAGTCTGACTAATGAGTCTGTACAGGGTGTATGTGAACGTTAAAAAGTTAGGCATACCAGCATGAATAAATACACGTTTATTTTTCAGATCTTTTGATTCTGGACTAACTGCATCAATTCTGCTACTTGACTGAGAATTGAGGCATCGAGGTTCTGCTGTTTGAACTATCCATTGCTTTCCTGATTTAGTAAATGTGTTAGAGATGTTTCTAGTTCAAGGTTAGTGTTCCTTAATATGTATGTTGTCTGTTCTTAGGAAGAATGCCTTCCTTTGCACACTCATATACACATAAATGCCTTTCCCAAGGGAAGACTTTACCTAATGAGGCCTCTGGTGCATTTCTTGTGATGAAGATGATCACAATTGAACTTTATTCCAAATAGCATTTTAGAAAGTTGTAATAGATGGACTTTTTTCCATTAAGTAGGTTGTTACCCATGAACCTATTTGGGTTTTTTTGTTTTGTTTTGTTCTGTTTTTTAATATTTTTAAAAAGATTTATTTGTTTATGTATTTTAGAAAGTGAGTGAGCTAGGGAAGGGGCAGAGGGAGAGCGAGACTCCCAAGCAGACTACCTGCAGCGCACAGAGCCCTTCCTGGGGCTCTCTCTGATGACCCTGAGATCATGACCTGAGCTGAAACCATGAGTCAGACACTTCATTGACTGAGGTTCTGTAAACACTGCTAATAAGTGGGGTGCCAGCAGAGCCACATGCGAACTTCTTAGAAGGGAGTGCTTACAGTAGGAAAGTTCTGTAGTAGCAATCAGAATGAAAGATACGAAGATATTGTTACTAAACCATTCCCCTTAGCATCCTGATATCTCACCTCAGTGCACCTCACTTGTTGTCCCCAAGTGCCAGATCTCTAAATAAGAAGGGAAAAAACTGCCATTTGATTAGGTCACTTAAGACTGAAAGCCTGACTGTAACCTACAAAGCCTTGTGTGACCTGCCTTCCCCAATGAGCAGAGATTCCAAACAAGTCCAGATTTCCAGCTTCTCTTCAAATAATAGTCATTGCTTATTGAGTGCTGACTATATGACACGAACTATTCTAAGTGTTTTATGTGAATTAATTCATTTAATCCTTACAACCATCCTTTAAGCCAGGTATTATTAGCTCTGTTTCACAGAAGAGAACATAGAAATGCAAACAGTGAAGTATGTCATCTAGACATACACAGCTGGGGGGTGCCTGGGTGGCTCAGTGGCTTAAGCCTCTGCCTTCAGCTCAGGTCATGATCTCAGGGTCCTGGGATCAAGTCCCGCATCGGGCTCTCTGCTCAGCAGGGAGCCTGCTTCCCCCTCTCTCTCTGCCTGCCTCCCTGCCTACTTGTGATCTCTCTCTCTCTCTCAAATAAATAAATTTAAAAAAAAATAGACATACACAGCTGGGAGGTGACACAGCGGGAATTTTAGTCCACACCACTTTATCCTAAAAGCCATGCTCATAACACTTGCTGTGCTGAGATAGGCCTTCAGTGTAACCCGTATCGCCACTGTTCATAATTTCACTTGACTGAAGTCTGTTTTTCCTACAAGACTGTAAGTTCCATGAAGGAGGAATTACATCTTTTCTCCCTTTACCACTGTTTTTAGAGCTCTTTACAAGCATTGTACTAGGTGGTCCATGTATATTTGTCAAATGAATAAATGAAAGTGACTTGACGTGACCCATTACTGAGCTTGAACATGAGACTTGGCCCTTCTGTAAGCAAAATTATTTAATTCTTTAGTTCATTATCATCTGTAAAATCTTAAAATGATACTGAAATTTCTATAAAGCATGTTGAATTTTAATACAAAAAATGTGTAACTTCATATTGGCCAAAGATTTGCTTTTGTTGTTTTGTTTTGGGGTTTTTTCTGTTGTTTTTTTAAAAAAAGATTATTTATTTGTGACAGAGAGATAGAGAGCATGAACAGGGAGGAGGGGCAGAGGGAAGAGAGATAAGCAGACTCCCTTCTGAGCATGGAAACTGATGCTGGGGTCCAATGGTGGGGCCCAGTCCCTGGATTTCAGGATCATGACCTGAGCTGAAGGCAGATGCTTAGCTTACTTAGCCATCCAGGCCCCTCTGTAGTTTTGTTTTGATCACAAGTATAAGAATAGGTATTAGCTTATGTTCAGTTCTGTCCATCAGTAATGTCAATAATTAAAATATGCTGGCATATGTAATCTAAGGTTATGTTTAGAGTAAGTTATTTTAATCTATTTAAAACATAACAGCATTTATATTTTGTTACAGAAAGAAAATGTACATTTTTACTTGAGTCCCATTGAGTTTTTTATTTCTAATTGAATCTATATAATCACTAATAGTAGAGTTCAAACTAAAAGAATTACAAAAATGGAATTTGCTAAGGAAAATTGTATTTTGTAACATTTAATTTATAATTATGGTAAAATTATTTTGGAGATGGTTGGCAGCTCAATTTCTCAATTCTTTTGTGATAGGCCATAATTAAACTAGTTTCTTCCTATTTGAATATGTAGGTATGATATAAGAAGAAAATGTAAAAAAAAGAAAATGTTATTAAGTTATATGAAGTATGGAGAAAATACTGTATCATAAAAAGTAGGATTTTTTTCTTTGAGGTTATTATTAAAGTAATAAATGATGAAGTTGAGAAACTTAAGCAAAATATGGCTGAATCTTCCATTGTATCAAATCTTACAGTTTTTTTAAAAACTAATACTTTCACAGCAATGTCAAACTGAGTTTTAGATGAAATGGAAGAGTAAAGGACAAAGTTTTAAATGAGATTAATAAGCCCTGCAGATCTCCAGCAGATTTCTGAGCAGTGTCTCAGTTTACTAAAAGTAGTGTAGGATCAAATAAAATGTGGAATTTAGAACCAAGTGGCCCTGTTCTAATCCAACTCTTCTTGGCTAAATCATAAAGTAGAGAATTTATTAAATAAAGCAAAATAAACTAATACCTGCTACATGGCAAGACCAATTTGGGAAGTGATCTGTGTAAACACTTGAAAGATGTACCCTGAGTATCACCAGCAACACATCATTGTCATGAAGTATAGGGTAACAGTGATTGAAAGTCAGTCTTTTTTCTTGGGATGGTTCGTCTTTTGTTTTTTTAAAAAGACTTTTTATTTATTTATTTATTTATTTGATAGACAGAGATCACAAGTAGGCAGAGAGGCACACAGAGAGAGAGAGGAAGGGAAGCAGGCTCCCCACCGAGCAGAGAGCCCAAGGCAGAGGCTTTAACCCACTGAGCCACCCAGGCGCCCTGGGATGGTCCGTCTTGAGCATGAACAACTCAAGGCTGGATTAGAGACAGTAAAATGTGTGACTCCAATGACATTCTTTGTAGGTTGAATAAGACTTTGGGGACTGGTCATTTTAGTCATGGCTGTGCATGTGAAGAATGGTTTTTGTCAGAATTAAAGTTAACATTTTAAACTCAAAGTATATTCTTTGTAACTTGTATATAACTCATATGCTTCATCTTCATGTACTTGCTTCCAGCGCTAAGATATATTCTTTATGAATGTTACGTCAACCTTATACCTTATGTAAGATATAACTATAAAGAAGTGTGGGATAGAGAAATGGCCAGAGCATGGAGTTTATCACAAAATAATTGAACCTTTGGTGATATCAGCACTAGCCTCTCAACTTTGTGTGTTAGTTAAAAACAGTTGCAAGTAACATAGTGGAGCCTTAAGGGCATATGTAAATAGGATCTTTTCAACTGGCACAAAGCTCTTTTAAAATTGCATTTTTGGTGCACCTAGTTGGCTCAGTTGGTTAAGCTTCTGACTCTTGGTTTCAGCTCAAGTCATGATCCCACGGTTATGGGACTTGGCCCCACATTGGGCTCCAACTTCATTGTGGAGTTTGTTTCATATCCTCTCTTCTCGCCCCCCTGCTCCTCCCCCTGCACACTGTTCATGCTCTCTCTCTCTCCCAAATAAAAATAAAACTTTTTTTAAAAAACACCAAATTGCTTTTGTATAAACCATACAGTGCTTCTGTATATTTTCTAATTTACCAGTTGTCTTAACTATAATCTTTGGAAATGTGTAATAATAATATCATACATGTTTTAAACACCAGGAAGCAGACTAAGAAAGATCTCTGACTTGCCTAGGCTCTTGCAACTAATAAGTAATAGACTCAGAATACAAACCTTAGTTTTCTGTTACTAAAAATAAAAAGCCTCTGTAACCATGCTGTTCCTCTGAGTTAATGTGGGCTATGTCATATGTAGAAAGAACCCATTGTTCAAGTTACATTTTAATAGACTTGTGCTGAAAGAACTTAAATGTTAGAGCAGTTTCTGCAGGAGTACCTGGGTGGCTTAGTCAGTTGAATGACTTTTGGTTTCAGCTCAGGTCATGATCTCAGGGTCCTGGGGTTGAGCCCTGTTTCTGGCTCTGCACTCACTGTGGAGTCTGCTTGAGATTCTCTCTCTCCTTCACCCTCTGCCCCTCCCCCCCCACTCATGCTCACACTCTCTTTATAAAATAAATAATGAAATAAATATTTAGTTTCTACAACTATTCTTTTTATTCCACACTTTTTCTTTTTTAATTTTTTTTTTTTTTAAGATTTATTTATTTATTAGGAGGGCGATGGGCAGAGGGGAAGAATCTTCAGTCAGAGTCCCTGCTGACACTGAGCCCGATGGAGGTCTCATCTCGGGACTCATGAGATCATGACCTGAGCAGAAATCAAGAGTCTGACGCTTAACTGACTGAGCCAACCAGGCTCCCCAGACACTTTTTTCTTTATATAATTTTGATTGCCAAATAAGGACATTGTATTCTACCACTGCCATACGCAGCCCTGGCCCAAAGGTCTTAAGTCTTTATTTGGCAGATGTTTGTGTCTTGTAAGAACAGCTCTTTTGGGAATAAATATGATGATGAAATATGCAAAATAAATTAAGTAGAGAACTCCTGCTAGGTGCCTAAATCATTACAGGAAATGTTAATTTGTTTCTTCAGTTACAGAATGATTCACTTCTGAATTCTTCCGTAGGATATGACCATAATCTAGGTTAGACCCTCCACTTTTTTCAGTTTCTTCCCTGTATACCCACAACTTTATCACTGCCACCTATTGAATTATTTCTAACCATTGTCTGGGTGATCCTACAGATTTCTGTACACATGCACTCCAAATCAAATTTTACATTCTAATGAAACCAAGTTATAAAAATAAAAAAAGTTGGTGAGGGAAGGTTATAAGATGCAAATAGGGTATAAACTTTAAAAAATGTAAAAAATCTAAATTTAACAAATATTTGTTGTGCTGGGAGCATCCTCTTCCTTAACACTCACTAGCACATGCTATCCCTACTAAAATTCCTTTGCTCTTTCTTCATTCCCCACAGAGATGAATCTTCATTTGGTCTTACTCTGATTACTGAGGCTTTTCCAAAAATGGTGCCTTGCTGAATTCACTTAATCTACTGTGTGTTCTTTCCTTTTTTCCCATATCACTTATATTGTTGTGCCCCTTATAAAGAAGGTGAGGAAGCATTCACAAAGAAAAAGGGGTCATCCCCAACCCTGTCTTGACTCTGGTACTTACTTACCTAACTTATATGTGGTTGTCCCGTATATGGTAATATATGGTAGACAGTTCTTAAGATAGCCTCCAGTGATACGGAATGCATGCCTCTGTGTAATCCCCCTTGCTCATGGCCTGAATTTATTATTCAGTTCTTATGAATAGAATATTCCTTAGCATGATGGAATTTCACTTCGAAGAACTGCGGTATTATCAATATTGTGATTCTTGATACCTTTGGTGAAAAAACTTCCAATCCACTCCTGAGTCAGGGAAAGTACAAGGCCCTTGACTGCTTAAAAAGAGCTATCCAAGAGTTATCTGGAGATAGATAGGAGCAGGTGAGCGAGGCACTAGGCCTTCAAAAGTAGGCTTGTCTTCATTTCTGTTGGCTACCTTCATGGTCTGGGAGAAAGCGTTACATCTCTCTGAGCCATCTTTTCCTCTCTTCAGTGGGAGGGAGTTAAACTTGAGAGTTTTGAGAGAGTTTCTACTCACTGCATTTAAGCCTGTGTTATCCATGTAATTTACAAAATTTTCTTGCCACTTGGAATCCGTGGAAATAATTTTTCAAGCTATGTCTATCAAAGCAAACAGAAGTATGTATGTTAAAAATATAATTGTGTCCAGCAAAACTTTAACAAGATAAGGGCATTGAGGTGAGTGGAGTCTGGCTTTCTCAGGTCTAGCTTGTGCTGGCGAGCTTAGTAAAACTCTCCTTACAGTCCTACCACTTCCCCAGAGAAAGCAACTAGGAGTATAAATCCTGTTTCTTTAACTCCTGGTCATTAAGGATTAACGGCGGGAAATCTTATTCTCAAATTGTGTTTTTAAATGGACACGTTAAGTGATACTAGATCAAACAGTTGGATTTACTTCAAATATGGTCAGTTTAAGGGTATGTAAATCATTAATGCCAGATGGCATCTACCTAGCATATTTGAGGGGATCTAGGACATTAGTTGTTCACCTTTCTTTCTGTCTAGGCTTCTGGTACCTTTGTGATGATAGACATGGTTACCAAATCAAATTTTAAAAAACTCTGGAGGGAAAGCAAATATGAAAAGACAAGGAAAAACATTGGGTGCCTGGGTGGTTTAGTTGGTTAAGGGGCTACTTTTAGCTCAGGTCATGGTCCCAGGATCCTGGGGTGGAGAACAGTGGACTCCCTGAGCAGCAGGGAGTCTGCCTCCCCTCCATGCTCTCTTGCTCGCTCGCTCTCTCTCAAATAAATTAATAAAATCTTAAAAAAAAAACAAGGAAAACATTTATTAGAATTTTTTGAGGGGGTTAAAATATACATAAGTAAAGTGTATGCATTTTTTCTAAATTTTCAAAAACCTATAACAAGTATCTGTCTTTTTTTAAGTAGGCCCCATACCCAGTGTGGAGCTTGACCTCAGGACTGTGAGATCAAGAGTTGCATGCTCTACCCACTGAGCCAAGCAGTTGCCCCCGAATTTCTGCCTTTAATGGCTGTTTATAAAAATTGCTATTAGGCTTTAAATGATGATAATAGCTGATTTTCCTAGATGATTGAAATTTGGAAATGGGAAATAACAACTTGGAATACTGAGGCATTTTTCCTGGAGAAAGAAGTACGAATAGCAGTGTTCCCTAGGAGGAACATGGGCAGGGAATGGTTTTTAACATCTATCTTATCTGTCTGGAAGAGGGCACGAGTTTTTTGGTTTTCAGTAGTGGATACCCTAGAAGACTAGTGAAACTGCCTTCATTTGTTTTTCTTACTTCTGTTTGTTATCTGTACTTCATTTGCATTGCTAATTTTTATTTTGTACAAATTGGACTGAAATGAGAGTTGAGTTGTTCATACATTTCAGTTGATGACAATTTGTCATCATTGGTCTGGTCCAAGTCAATGTTTTATTTATTCCCTGTTAACTATCTCCTACATATACCCCCCACTCCACAACCACTTGTTCTAGTGTGTTTAGTGTGCAGCTTTTTGTTTGTATGTACTCTTGGTGTAATGTATATTTTATATTATGTAAATTGTTACATAAATGGTATTATTCTCATTTAGTTAATGTTTCACTCAGCATTTTCATTTAAAGAGCTGTCCCTGGGCCTGTGTGAATATTAGCTTCTTGGTTCCACAGTTGAATATTTCATGATATACGTTCATCTAGTTTTACCTCTCTACTACTTCAGTGATAGGGATGTAGACTGCTTCCACCTCCCCATCATCATGAAGTGGGATTCATGCTCCCTAGAACATTAGTTCCCTAGAATTAATATGACAGTTTCTTTTGGAGCTATGCTGATCACTTTGTACTTTTTAATCTGCATTGGCAGTGCCTGACGCTCTCCAGGATGGCTGCATCTGTCTATATATCCCCACACCCCACCAACACTTGGTGAGGTACAGCTTTCTAATTTCTGCCAGTCTATCAGATATATAATAACCTCATTCTTAGTTTGAATTTCTCTGACTACTTGTGAACTTCATCATCTGTTCATCTGCTTGTTGTCTCTTTTAATATTCTCTTATATAATTTTTTAATTTATAGATTTTGCTTGCTTTTCTGTTGGGATTCCTATCTTCTTATGTTGATTTGAGGGACATTGTCATATTCTGGATATTAGTCCCTTATCAGGGTATTGTGAAAATCTTCTAATTTCACATCTGCCTGTAAACTTTGTCTGTTGAAAAGAAATAATTAAAATATGCTATCAAAATTGGGGGGTGTCACTTCATTTTTTTTTTTTTTTTTTTTTTTTTTTTGCCTTATGGCAGGTAGGTACTAAATCCTTCCCTGCCCCTAGGTTTCAAGATGTTCTCCAACATTTTCTTCTGTTATTGTTTTACATTTCATAATTTGGCTTTCCCTCATCTGGAGTTTGCATCATGTCATGGCCCTGATTAAAAGCCTTCAAGTGGTCTAAGTTGCCTATGTAGTTAAATCAGAACACTCAGAGGGCATATGAAAGCCCCTCAACATTAGTCTCATATCTTTTCTCCCATTAAGATGTGCCTATACTGCCTCTTATTCACCCTTGTATTACAAGTACACAAAATCTGATGTTTTCTAAAATGTTCTGTAACAGAAAAGTGAGCATTGTGACATAATTCAAAAATATTTTCCCTATTTTAGTCATTTTAGGTGAGCCTGAGTGCCTCAGTTGGTTAAGCATCTGCCTTTGGCTCAGATCATAATCTCAAGGTCCTGGGATCAAGCCCCATGTTGGGATCCTTGCTCAGTGGGGAGCCTGCTTCTCCTTGTCTTTCTGCCCTTTCTCACCACTCATGCGCACTTGTGTGCTCTCTCTCTCTGTCTCAAATAAATAAATAAAATCTTTTTTAAAATCATTTTTTAGTGTTTAGGAGGTGTTTATTTTGTTAATTTTTAAACAGAAATCTTTCTTTTTAAATTATACAAGGTAGTGCATTCTTATTATTTCAGGAGTCAAACAATATAGAATAGTGCAGAGTAGGAAATGAAAAATTCTGAACACCAATCCTTTCAACAAACTCTTCTCTTTATTATACACAGTCATGGAGGGTAGAGGGCCAGGGAGGGATGTCAGAAGTTCTAACGCCCAGGCCATGTTCCAGACCAAATAAACCATAACTGCTGGGGGTGCAGCCCGGGTGTTGGTATTTTTAATAGATCCCTGAATGACTCTAATATGTAGCCAGTGTTAGATATACAAAACTTCTTACAACATAATTCTTATAACACTTAAAAAATCAAAATGGGTCATACCAAACATACTGTTCAGCATCCTGTTTTGTTTTTTTGTTTTGTTTTGTTTTTGTTTTTGTTTTGTTTTGTTTTGTTTTTCAGAAGAACTTGCTAAGTGAGATTTAAAACCCTACCTTCAGGTTAAAATTTGAACCATAATGAAAAACTATTTTGAACATGTTATCAAGTATGCCAGCCCTGTTAATCAACTTGAATAGCATTATGGAGTAATTATTTTAAAGTGGTTAAGTATTCTTGTGAATAATGGTAACTTTTGACTTACACAGTAGTAGTAATAGTAGGCTCTTCCCTTTTTACATTAGAATTCAGAGATTGTCAACACCCATAATGAATGGCCAAACTTCTTTTGGGTTCTTTGTTTTTATTTTGCCAAATGGCAGAATATAATCAGTCACTGAGTAGGAACCAAGATTTATAAAAATTAAAAGCCCCCCCCCAAAAAAATTTACACAGTCTTGTCTTTTTTGTTTGTTTTTGTTTTTGTTTTTTACCTGGGATAACGTCTTTTCTCTTATCCTCAGTCACTTCCTTTCCACTGTCTTGCTTTAAACATCTCTCCCCAGATTTTAACAGCCAGACACCTGCCTTTACCTCCTGAGAGCTGGCCTGGGCTTCCTGTTAATTCTCACAGCCGAGTGCCTGATGCTTACCCCTCTTCCTCCATCTCTTTTCTCTGCTCAGCTCCTGCAGCTCCGCTCCAGCGTTGCTCCAACTTTGCTCAAGAAGATTCTGTGATCTCCTAACTGAGGTTTTTAATGCTTCATCTTGAGCAGCAGCATTTGGTTCTGTTGACTTCCCACTTCCTGGTGACATTTCTTATCTTCCTTGCCTGTTAGGATACTTTTTTGTTTTCCTCTGTCTTCTTTTATCTTTCCAACTCCTATTTATTTATTTGCTTATTTACTTATTTATTTATTTATTTAAGATTTTATTTATTTATTTGAGAGAAAGAGAGTGTTGGGGGGTTTGGGGGGCAGAGGGAGAGGAAGAGAGAATCCTAAGCAGACTCCCCGCTGAGCCTGGAGCGTGACTCAGGTTTCTATCCCAGGAGCCTGAAATCATGACCTGAGCCAAAATCAAGAGTCTGCTGCTTAACCAACTGGGCCACCCTCCAACTCCTGTTTCTTAGAAGGTTCCATTTCTTGTTGACTACTTTTCTCCCACTTGTTTCTTGTTACCTTTTTTTTTTCTTTTTAAAAAAGTGTTCCACGTGTTTACAGTAAAAAATATGGAAAATTCTTAAAAGGTAGACTAACAAATATAAGACCATTTAAAAATAACCTTTTGGTTTTGGTTGTTTATGAAAAATAGGATCATGCTGCATATGCAGTTTTTATACATAACCTTTATTTCCTTCCTACCCAATAATATATATTTACCAACCTGGTTTTTTGTTGTTGTTGTTAAAGATTTTGTTTATTTATTTGACCGAGAGAGATCACAAGTAGACAGAGAGGCAGGCAGAGAGAGAGGAGGAAGCAGGCTCCCTGCTGAGCAGAGAGCCCGATGCAGGACTCGATCCCAAGACCCTGAGATCATGACCTGAGCCGAAGGCAGCGGCTTAACCCACTGAGCCACCCAGGCTCCCCCAACCTGTTTGTTTTTTTTTGTTGGATAAAGTTTTACCTTTTTTTTTTTTTTTTTTTTTTTTTAAAGATTTTACTTATTTGTCAGAGCAAGCGACAGAGCGAGAGAGAGAGCACGCACATGCACAAGGTTGGGGAGCAGGAAGCAGAGGGAGAAGCAGGCTCCTCACTGAGCAGGGAGTCTGATGTGGGGCTCCATCCCAGCACCCTGGGATCATGACCTGAGCTGAAGGCAGATACTTAACCAACTGAGCCACCCAGACACCCCAGTGTTTGAACTTTTAAAAATTCTTTTAAATTAATAATAATACTGAAAAACATGTAATAAATTAGATTAATCCTCTTGCCTTATTCTTTTCCCCAGAGGCATACTTTCAATTATTTTAGCTACTTTTCCTGATATTTATCTCCTAGTTTGTAAATAATGTGGTTATACTATTTCTTGAATCATTAATATTAGACATTATCTGTTTACTTATTTTTTTTCAAGATTTTTTTTTTATCCATTAGAGAGAGAGAGAGAGAGCACGAGCGAGGTGAGGGGCAGAGAGAGAAGCAGACTCCTGCTGAGCAGGGAACCTGATGTGGGGCTTGATCCAGGACTGCAGGATTATGACCTGACCCTGAGGCAGACACTTAACAGACTGAGCCACTCAGGTGCCCCTATTTACCTATTTTTATGTAAGTGAAAATTTCTGCCTTACACCTCATTTCCCTCTTTCCATTTTTCTAATACTGATAAATCACAAGTTTTTAAAAATTAAATCACTATTCATTGTTTGCATTTTTTTACACCATGTAAATATCATTCATCAATAAGTCATGTAGTCTTTTGTCTTTTGTTCTGTAGCGGTATTTGTCCTCCAGTGGAAATGCTTCCCTCATTTTCCATTTCCTTAATTTTGTTTTGGTTTATGGCTGAATCTTCCCACACCCTTCTTCAGCCCCTTAGTAGCATTTCCTCTATGGTATCAATCTAGCAGTGACGTGAACTTCATTGTTTTCTTTTGACCCACCCTCTTGGGGCCACCCCTGTCTTCCTGCACCAGACTGGGTTGGTTGCCCTCTAGGTCTGCTTCATAGTTGAATGTTACTGCACCTGAGTAACCGTCATCAAGGGAGCAAATAGATCCCTGGCACTCCATGTCAGGGGTTAAATTCAGTAATACAATGATGTTAGCAAATTTGGTAATTTGAGGAGGTCTCATAAAGTCTCTAGGCCCTCTAGGTGTCAAGCACTTGATGCTGAAAGTGAATAGTGGTTCACCCTGGCCTTACATTTGTGTGTGCCCACTCGTTTGTCAGCACACGTCTTGATGTTTAAAAGAATGCTAGTCAAGGTCTCACCATTGATTTCCTCTTTCCCTTTCCCCTTTCTTTGCCCCACTGAGATCCCTTCTCTTAATCTTCTTTCATTTTCCCCTGTGATTATTGATTATACTGCTAACATTTTTTGGTCCTTTGGAAAGAAGGAAATGGAATCCAGGGGTGCAAGATTTTTTTTTTTTTTAAATAAGTCTGATATCTTCAGGCCTCGGGAAGTAGGCAGACAATTGCTGTTCTAAAAAATGGATCATTTTCTTTTTAAAATTTAGGAACTTCAGACAATTACTGTTGAAGAGGGAAAAGCTGTTTGCACTCTGCATATTTCTCATTATGCTTCAACTCAAGATACTTATCTATTATACTACTTTAGGCATTTGCTCTGTTTTCAGCACTCTAGGACAAGACAATCATTTCACCTCAGCACTAAAATTATGTTTATAGATTGTGGAGGGGCAATTGAGTTCTGTTTAAAACAAAAAAGACTTCGTAGTAGCAAAAATTGTAACCTTTATACAATTTAACCTAAAGTTCAGTTAAAATATCAACTGTGCCAAAATATACCGTGAACTAGGAAGTTCCTTACAATAGTTTGAATAGGTAACTTAAAATGTACCTTACAGAGCGCCTGGGTGGCTTAGTTGGTTAAGAGGCCAGCTCTGGATTTCAGTTCAGGTCATGATCTCAAGGTCCTGGGATAAAGCAACCCTGAGTAGGGCTCTGTGCTCAGCGAGGAGACTGCTGGAGAATTCTCTCTCCCTCTGCTCTTCCACATGCTCACACACTCTCTCTCAATCCCTAAGATAAATAAATAAATCTTTTAAAAAGTTAAAAATAGGGGCACCTGGGTGGCTCAGACGGTTAAGCGTCTGCCTTTGGCTCAGGTTATGATCTCCAGGTCCTGGGATTAAGCCCCACAGGAGTCGGCGTCTCCCTCTTCCTCTCCCGGCTGCTCATGCTTTCTCTCTCTCTCCCTAATGAATAAATAAAATCTTTAAAAAGTTTCTTTTAAATACGTATACCTTAGTTATTTGAAATGAGATGAAATTATGAACCTGATAAGTCTGAAGTGATGATTAATAACATTAAGGATGATTTGTTTTAGAATAAAATATTTGAACTAGGCAATCACAGATGGTAAAAACACTTTAAAATATCTTGGCAGATTACTTTCATTACTCTATTTTTTAAATTTAGACTTTTAATTGAAATTTTCTAGACCAACTGCAAAGAGTTTCTTGAGGTACTAAATATTCTCATTATAGAAAAAATGCATTTAATATTTCTTTCAATTTTTAAGTAAACAGTTATGATTTTTTTGGAATCAGTAGGAATTTTAGTTTTGCTGTTTGCTTGTCCATTAAATTTGAGCAAATATTTTAATCACTTCGAACCTGTTTCCTTATCAGTGAAGTCAGAATAATTCCTACCTTTAGGGTTTTTATGGGTTTTTTTAACTGAATGAGGTGAAATAAATGGTCGTGTTTCTATCTTTTTTAAGTTCTCCATTTTAGTAGTAACTATTAAAACAATATGGTATCATGTTTTTCAGACTCAAAAAGACTGGAAAGAATGACTGAACCTTGTACAGATGAGGCTCAATGAGTTGAGCTCCCGTTACTGCCACTCTTTAGAAAGGAAGTTGGCCCTAGACATCAAGAGCCTTAAAAAAATCCAAAAAGTACATTTGGTCCATGACTTCTAATGTAATGAAAGGCAATAATCACTCAAGTGAACAAATTGTTTTCTGCTGAGTTGTTTTAGAGTATTAAAAACTGTAAATCTATTGTTAATACATCATATAATAGACTTCTGTGTATCCATTAAAGATAGTCATATGTTAAAAAAAAACACGCTTGCATATTTAGCCTTTCATTATGATAAATGGGTATCAGCTTAAACATATTTTTTAAAAGACTTAAATGACTGGCCAACTTTTGCTGTTCTGTATTGGGCTACCTTCGCATTTTTGCATTTTTGAATGACCTTCCTTTTTCCCTTGGCTCTTTGCCTAGTTTAAAGTTACAAGTGCTCTTCCCTTGTGTCTGCTTTTTCTACTCCTCTTTAGTTTCTTTGCTTTTGCTTGCCCAGTGCTAGATATACATCACATGCAGAAAATAAATGCTGGTTGAGAAGTTACTTTCTCTTAAAAAAAAAAAAATTCCAGTTCTTTAAAGTGTGACTTTAGAAATGGTCTTTCAGTTTTACTAGAAACTTACGGAATGAGCTTAGGAGACAGGTAGACCTGGGCTTGAAACCAGACTGTGTTATTTGCTATTTATGTGACCTTGGGCAAGTTATTTAATTACTCTGGCTTCTGTATTTTCAGCAGTCATCAACCAGGGATAATGTGTGACTCAGTTTTGTCCTGAAGATTAAATAATACAGTGTTTATAAAATGCTCAGTAATATTTGACTTATGGGAAGTATTCAACAGATTGTTGCTGATGTTGCTATTATAACATTAACTTTTTAGAGATGGAGGCCAGACATCTTCTTTCAAATGCTGTGTCAACTGTTTAAAATGCCAGTAAACGTTGCCTATTCAGTGTGTAGTCAAAAACCCCAAAAAACAAATCAACAGAAGTGGGGGGTAGAACTCAAAATTCATCTGATGTTTTACATACAAATATGGTATAAACTTAGATGTCGAGTGTGGCAGGGAAGGAGAAAAAGGGAGGAGAAAAAAACAAGTCTTAGTTCTCACCTAGCTTAAAAAAATGATGAATGGATGACTGCCTTGAGGCAATGTGAGAATGGGCAAAAGGGGAGAGCAAGAAGACTAAATTGTACAGCTTTTCACACATTTTTAAATGAATGTGAATGTAAAATTAGAAGGTTTAGGTGATTTGAAATGGACAAAAAAACCTATTCAGGTATAAAAAACATTTTTACATTCTTCACTACATTCTCATAATGGATTCCGTATTTTGGTACTTTGTTTCAGAATTTTATTAGTTAATGTTATTAGTTTTACCTAGTGTTCCAGAAATGTTCATTGTGTTGTGAAAAGTAATTTTGTTTCTTGGGCTACATTTTTCTCTTAAGCATTCATTTAATGATAAAAATCATTGGGATGTAGTTTATTATGCTGATGTTGACCATTTAGCCACCTTCTCCAGGATATTTCTTTAATATCTGGGGATACTACAGTGTTAAACCATGAAAATAAGTTGGTAGGGCAGTCTTAGGCTGCTCTAGAACTTATTCTGCTCTGCTTTGCTCTTAAACGTTCTCCACTCCTTTTGTTCAGATAATGCTATTTCTCTTTTGCCCCCAGTGGGAGGGTTGTAAAAGGATTTTTCTTCACAGGTGGGAGAGTTGGGGGGATCCAGTTGTTCTTTCTCTCCTGACCTTGGGACTTTTCACAGCACAGTTGGTGATGGTGACATCATAGCCTGTGGCTACAGAAAAGAGCAGAGCTTCCTGCCCACAGATTGAGCCCATGGGGCTAGTGCATTTACTCCAGTGCTCCTGAATCCAAAATAAGTATGAGGCATGTACAATAAGAACAATAAAATACCTTTCATGAAAGAGGCTATGTAAGGGTACCTTCAGGGGTCCAAAATAATAATTACTTTAGATTCTCTGCATGTTTGAGCGGTTGCTAATGGTGGTTAAGAGAGAAGCCTTTGGAAACTTCATTTTAAAATGCATAAGACTGAATGACCCATTGGGTTTTTGTTTTTTGTTTTTTTAAATTAGAAAATGGGCCCCTTTTACATCAGCACTCTAGACGTGTATGCTGCCTGAGGATGCATCACTGCCAACCCAAGTAGGCATTGTTCCAGGGGTGGGGGGCCACCTTGAACACAAAGCCAGCCCAACAGCCTTCCTGCTGAGCAACCCTCCCCATCCCCTACCTTCTGTCAGTGAAATATGCTGTTGACCCACCTTGCTCAGTTTCTGACCTTCTTCTTGGGAGAAGTGAGTTCTTTGTGACCCAATTGTGTCTCTAGCTTTAGAGAAATCTTAACACCACTGAGTTTTGGCTGGATAATTTTTTTGAAGATTTCTTTATTTATTTGAGGGGGGAGGGAGAGAGAAACTTCAGCCGACTCTCCACAGAGCTCAGAGCCTGATTCGGGGCTCAGCCTCACAACCCTGAGATCATGACCAGACCCGAAACCATGAGTCAGATGCTTAATTGACTCTGTCACCCGGGTACCCCGGTCAGATAATATTTAATCCATGTCTTCATTTATGTTAGAATAGCAGAGGTTGGTGTTCTGCTAATTCTAAAGGATGATTGGTCACATGTCCATTGGTCACTGGCCTAATGGAAAATTTATATTTGTGTGGGTGGTAGAGTAGAGCACCACTTACATAGTTTGAAAGCTCAGTGGCCTGACTTCATGGCAGTGTGTTCTAACTCATGCCATTGTCTTACTACTTGTTCTTCAACCACTTAGTTAGAAATTAGGTCAATTATTTCTGGAAGAAAATTTTGGTAATACTTGGACCAGGTTAAAAAATGCCCCTGCCCATAGATTTGTCTAATTTTCTTGAATAAAATGAAGAATATCTGAACATGAAGAGTATAGAGATTCAGAGTTTAAAGTTCAGGATGCATGAATTGATCAAAGTCTCTCCTCTCCAGACTTGAATTCACAATTTATGGTTCTATTATTATGCACAGTAACTGTATCAGAAAATGAGATGCTAATATTCCATAAATGTTAGTATAAATTATTGCACTAATGCTAGAGAAGGTAGTCATGAAAGTCCTCTTCTATAGTAAGTTGTTGGCACTTGTAAGGATGTATATAAGGTAATTTAGCATGTTTTACATTCATGAATAATCAAGGCAGACTACTTTTGCATGTTTGTTTCCTAATGATTCTATTTTTAGCACTGCCATCATTTCTCTTTCTCCTGCAAGAAGCTGGAACACCCTAACTGCAGTGCAGTGCACACACCCACAGCGCAGTAGCAAACATGAAGGCCTTAGTAAGCTCATTTGCTTCTGTAGAGAAAGCAGTCATCCTGACAACTTCCGATCATTATCGGAATCATATCTTGTTGATTATACCAGTCAAGGTCTATTATTAAGCATGCAGAAAATTTTATTTTGCAGATAAGTTTGATAAACATGCATAATAACAAAAAATAAAGATGACCTTTTCTTACTTAAACCTGAGTTCATAAAGTCACAAAAGGCTTCCCTGTTTCCCTGTTTATAGATATTTTGTTTCCTGAGCAACAGAAAATGCAGTCCATATTTAACTTAGCAACAATACCATGGAAAAATAGAATCCTGCAAGTGGTAATGGCCTCCATTTTTCCCCACAGATGTACCTCCAAGTAATAATCTGTGGCTTACTTTAGCTGTAGAGGCCATGATAGCATGCATGAGATTGAGCCAGCTCTCCCGTGTTGTTGGCCTAGGGTCCCCCCGGGCTGTGGAGCTACTCTTGGAGAGTTGGCCCGCTTGGGCCTTGAGCCTAGCTGGTGAAAAGCAACCTGTAGCTGACAAAGCTGTGGTTCTACATTAAGTCCCTTCTGGTTCTCTGCTGGCCTTCTCCCTCAGAGTGACCCACTAGGTGTACAAATCTGATGTGTCCAAATTGAGAGCCCTTATCATTGGCTCCTCCTTTCGTTTTCTCTGGATTTATTAATGGTACCAGACAAAACCGTAGCTCATTCTTGAGTTGTCTCTTTCGCTTCCCCCCATGTCCAGTCAGCTGTCTTTGTTTGATTGACTTATTTGTATAATATTTCTCAAACCGGTAGTCTCAGCTCAATTCCTGCTTTTACTTTTCTTCCTACCTGAACTGTTAGGATAAGCTTCCAACAAGCCCTTCTGTCCCCTCTTCTTCTCAGCCAGTCTAACTTGGTAGCCAGAGTGGTCTTCCCGAAATATGAAGGTGATGCTTTCATTCTCCTGCTTGAATATTTCCATGGGAGCCCTGCCATCCATCCCACAGGATCTGACTTCTTAGCCTCACCTGCAAGACCAGCAGCCATCCTTTTGTTTCCTAGGACTTATCACTGCCTCCCTTCAGGGACCCTGTCATTCAGCGGCACCAGAGTGATCATCAGATCTATACACATCCTACAGTAGGTTGCCCCCATTCTTTCTGACTGTGCACTTCACTCTCCATTGAATTTTCTTTTTCCCATTTTTTCCTCACTATTCAAGGGCTTTGAACCCTTCAAGGCTCTGCTCAGGTATTTCTTCCACAAAGGTGTTCTGTTCGCTAGTACCTTCCTTCCTCTTGCTTACATGTGTGCATACATACCACAGCCCCTTTATTTATACCTCTTTTAATTACCTCAGATACTTTTTGACAATGTGTTTATAGCCATATGTCTTATTTACTTCTGAACTTAATTTCTTTGAGGTTAGAATTTGTTTCCGATTCACTGTTCTATTCTCCATGGTACCAGGCATGGTGCCATATGCATCAATAAATGGATCCACAGGTCTTCATTTTTAAGATTCCTGCTTATCTGTGTTTTGTTCTCTACAAAGTACCTTTGATATGGGAAGTAATGTTAAGAAAACTAATTCTTGACCATTTATAAGAAAATTAACATTCCTTTGTTTTTTTAACCAATTTTATGAGGATTTTGTTGTAGCATTTATTATGCTCTATTTATAAGTGGGGAAAGACAGGCTTATAATAGAATGAGGATGGAGACATCTCTTTTTATACTTTGGAGTAAAAATCTCTCAGTCAACTTGGTAAGATGTTAAATGCATTTTTTAGTATATCTAATAGGCCATAGGAGTTTGTATATTGGTGAAGAAGTCATAAGGGTTGACTACCATGGGAAATGACTTCCATTCTTCTGTTAATTAGAAAAGATTTCCCAGGGACACCTGGGTGGCTCATTGGGTTAAGCCTCTGCCTTCAGCTCAGGTCATGGTTTCAGGGTCCTGGGATCGAGACCTGAATCTGGCTCTCTGCTAAGCAGGGAGGCTGCTTGCCCCCCTCTCTCTGCCTGCCTCTCTCCCTACTTGTGATCTCTCTCTCTGTCAAATAAATAAAGAAAATCTTTTTTTTTTTTTTAAAGATTTTCTTTATTTATTTGACAGAGAGAGAGAGATCACAAGCAGGCAGGCAGAGAGAGAGGAAGAAGCAGGCTCCCTGCTGAACAGAGAGCCTGATGCAGGGCTCAATCCCAGGACCCTGAGATCATGACCCCGAGCTGAAGGCAGAGGCTTAGCCCTCTGAGCCACCCAGGTGCCCCAAGAAAATCTTTTTTTTTTAAAAGGGGAGGGTTTCTTGTAAGAGAGAACCTTTTAGACTCTCTAATATTAGAGGGAAGGAAATTCAGAGAGATAATAGATATCTGGAAGAGGACATGGACTAGTGTAAAGGTATTTATATTCTGAGCTACTGTGACAACTGTGCCTTCAGGAGCTATCTGGTCAGCAGCTCTGGACCAGGCAGAATGGATACCAGAGAGTTATGACAGATCCAAATCACAGTTCCCAGCCTCCTCACTTTTTACTGGGCTGCTTGAGGCTGCCTCTAACTGGAGCCATTTTGTAGAACCTTTGCTTTGTCTAAGACCTCAGAAACCTGGGAAAATGTAACATGGCTGCTAGACCTGGGCACAGATGGGTTTTAGACTGAACTTGGCAAGGACAACAAGCATCTTCAAAACTCCCTGAGGAAGGGCCCAGGCTCAACAGCAATCTGCAAACACTGTACTCCCTGGGGGTAGGCTTCCACACTCTGCTGCACCATATCTCAGTGCCTCATGGGCTATGGCCTCAGGTGGGCTATTTGACTTCTGAGATGTGGTATTAAAAAGGCTAACATTAATGTCTCACTTAATAAAGCAAAACAACAAACCCAGTGTTTGTTGTTGCCTTGAAACTCTGCCTTTTTGGCCTTTCTAGGTATCCACTGATGTCACTTAAAATGAACCATTTTATTTCTAATTGCTACATGCCAGTTTGGTTTATGCGCTTCTGTTTCTCAGCGTTCCACAGATGCCACATTACTCAAAGCTGTGCTTTAGTGCATCTTCACAGATTTCTCCCTCCCTGCCCTGCACAGCCTCCCTACTTGGTGTTCTTATGTGGCAGCTGCTTGCATACCCTGTTGATATCCTTCCACAGCACATGTCCAGCCAACTGAGCTAAACTGGAGTAAGCATGGCTTCAGTGCTGGTGACCTGGCTATGCTCCAGGACTTTGCCACTCTGTCTCTGTCTTGCCATCTGATACTGTTTTGTTAAAGAGGCAGATTTGAATACCTGAGAGAGGGTAGAACTAAGTTGATAGCTCTGTGAAAAGTACATGATTGTCATTTAAGTCTCTCCTAAAATGTGTGGTTTTGATTCGTTTTCATACTGGCTTCTTAGCACATGCACAGTATCACCATGCCCATATAAGATTTTCTCGCCTAAAATAGGGTGTGACCTTGATCTGCCCACAAACATTTCAGTCCTTAGTATCTTTAAGACTACAGAATATCTTGATGTTGGTTTCTGGAAGCAAGGGACAGGACATAGGTCCATTAGAATTCAGATTCCTGCCTTGTAGCTTAGGGTCCGTCTGAACTCTGGTTCTATTTTTCTGAGGTTGGTCTCTTCCTGTTCCTAGTGTGGGAGCTCCCCAGAAGGCTTTCAGAGCAGCTAGAGCCCAAGCTAGTGTCCTCGGTTGGAAACTTTCGTTTGAATTATCTCTCAAATCCCTTTGAACTTTAAAATTCTATGACAGAATACCTCCCCTTCAGTTCCTACTTCTGCGCTTTGCCTGCTATCGTACTTGTCACCAAGTCCCATCTGGTCTGCAGCTGCGGTGTCTTCCCTTTACCCCTCACCTTCAGCACTATCCTTTCTTCCAGCTCACCTTCCACGTGGATCACTGCAGTCATTTTTACCAGACTTCTTTCCACTCCCTCAGCCCAGCTAGTCTCAGGGCAAACAAAAAGCATTTCCAAGGCACCACTACCCTTTAGAGAAGTACTCAAATACATTTGGTAGTAGTTGGAGACAAACAGTACTTCCCAAAGTTGTGTCAAGTCACATGCTAATAGGTGCTGATGGTGATACAGAATGTTTACTTGTGCTGCGGTGCCTATGGTGTGTTAGAAATCGTTTTTGTAAGAATAAAAGTAGACATTCATAAAAGCAAAGAATAGTAAGCTCTCCCTGTTTTAAAATAAACTTTTGGCACAAATCCTTGAGGCTTTCTGCTCCATCGTATGCTATTTATATATTTAAGAATGCTGTGGGAATTCTTGGTAAGAAGTGTTAAAGAGTTTAGGCCTATGTTCTACCTCTCTTAGCTTTGCTATCCACATCTGTTTTGCATAAATCCAGTTAGAACCTCCCCTCATAGGAATTATTTAGCCTAATTAAAACTTTGAGCCATAACACATGTGAAGGAATTGGAAAAGCTCCTGGAAGTGACATTTGTCAGATGATACAAGTAACATCCGGATTGTTAACAGTACTTGCTGTGCTTCAGATAGTTCATAGGTGCGTGTCACCTCATGTAGAAGATATGTTAAGAGGAATTTCACTGATGCTCTGTCTTTAATTTGTTTCATGTTTAATTTAATTGGTAGCCATCTCTAACACTTCAGCTTCCCATGCTCTTGATTCTTTTACCTCTAATTGCCTCCTGCTGTGATTAAAAAATACTGTAATACGTTATAAACAAATGATTCAGTGGCTTGACTAAGAGGATTTGCTACAAAAAATAAATTTCATAAGTAATTTCATTGAGTAATTTCTGTAAAATGAAATTATATTTTCATATATAAACACTTTATCAAACATTTTCTGAGTGGGGATGCACTCATGAGTTTTTTAAATTGTGGTTTTAAGACCTTGTATTACTGAAATTTTATGTGAAAATTTTGGACACTTCCGAGCATTTTAAACACCCCCCCCCCTTTTTTTAGATTTTATTTATTTATTTGACAGAGGAGAGAGAGAGCACAGGCAGGGGGAGTGGCAGGCAGAGGGAGAGGGAGAAGCAGGCTCCCCACTGAGCAGAGAGCCAGATGCAGGGCTCCATTCCAGGACCTTGGGATCATGATCTGAGTCAAAATCAAGAGCATTTAACTAACTGAGTCACCCAGGCACCCCCTAAAAACCTGTTTTTTTAATTGAAAATTTAACCAGCTTGGGGCACCTGGGTCACTCAGTTGGTAAAACGTCCTTCATTTTGGCACAGGTCATGATCTTAGGGTCCTGAGATAAAGGGCCCTGTAGTGGGTGTAGAGCCTGCTTAAGATTCTCTGTCCTTCTCCCTCTGCCCCTCCTGCTCACAAGTGCACACTCCCTCTTTAAAAAAAAAAAAAAATTAGCAGCTGGGCAAAGTTTATGCCATTCCTTTACTTAGAACAATTTTTAATTCCAAGCCCAATAAATAATTTTTGAATTAATTATTGAGTATCTGAAAGTTCAGCATTGATCCTACAGTTAAGAAGACATTGTGCTCCTTAATATTTTTATTGTAAAACTTTCTATAAATATAAACCCAAACTATATTTTCATCTTTATGTATAGAATTATGAAAACACTGTTTTATTATGTTACCTCTGATTTGTTGTTTTGGCGCAGTGATTCTCAGTCTTTAATGTGTGTAAGAATTACCTGGAGCCATTGTCAGAAACAGTGCTGTGCTCTCCTCCCAGAGGGTCTGATTCACTAGGTCTGGGGCATTGCTCATCCTGCTGGACTATTCTTTTAGATCCACTGGCTAGGAATTCTAGTAAATAGTGATCTTTACGATTTTCAAATACAATGAGTGTGAAACACAAGAGAATATAAGAAAGGTAAGAAAGATTTAGCATAGATTTCACAGTTTGTTAAGTTATATTTAAGTCGCTTTTGTAGGGGTGGGGGGAGGGGGGCAGGGCGAGGTGGAGAAAGAAAATCTCTAACACAGGACTCAATCTCACAACCCTGAGATCATGACCTGAGCTGAAATCAAGAGTCAGTTGTTTAACTGACTAAGCCATCCAGGCATCCCTAAGATGCTTTTAAACCATATTCCCTTTCTTGCTGTTCCCAGGATACTGCATTCCACTTATTTGGATTTAAATGTATGTAGTGCTGACAGTATGACTGCTATTACTTGGTAAATTACCAAATGTACATTTGCTAGTTTATTTGAGAGGTGGCGATTGCAGCACTGCAGTGACTTTTATGCTGTTTACATTGCATCAGTATTAGAAAGTCAATATAAATAGGTTTCTGTAAAGCACGTGGCCCAGCACCTGATGCACAGTGGATGCTCAGTGAATGTTGGAATGAACAGTGAGTGCACGAGCAGCCTGTTTTCTTCCACCATAACACAGTTACTCCTTGAAAACTTGGCTGGTCCGTCTCTGAATATCAGAGTTATCTGGTATATTGACTTTACCATTTTTGCCATCTTTGCTTCTTATGCCTGTATTCCTGAGGGATGATAATCTCACTGATAATTTAGCCCTTCTAGTTGCAGGAGTGAGAAACAAATTAAACATGAAATTAAGCCCTCCCTTTTTTCTTACTTGTTTGTAATACTTAGTCACTGAAATAGGTGGTGTTAAGTTAAAATTCCTTTGGGGATGATTTGCGTTCATTATTCAAGCTAGCCTTGATGATCTTTTAAACATATATTTTTAAAAACTTTATTAGCTGATCTGGAATGTAAGTGATACAAAGTTGGGTATTATTTTCTTTCTTACAAATACACAGGAATTTCCAGTTCTTTATTATATTCTACCCGTTTATTACGATAGTTCCCAAAGTATTGAATGCATTGAACATCTAACGTTATATTTTCTAATAATTTCAGTGCAATTACAGTGATGTTTTAGCTTTGTTTTTTGATGGCTGTCCTGTTCATTAAAACAGATTAAGAGTCACTGTAGAGTGCTAGACTGCCTGCTCATACCTGTTCACAACGATGCTTCCTTCACATGAGAAAATGGACAGAAGAGCTTAAGTGTTTTCAGGTGGAAATTAAGAGAAAGCTCCATTCCTGTCCTGGCTCTGATGCCATAATTTCTTGGACTCTAGCTCATAAAACATTTCCTTTTTTAAAACTATATTTTTAAATTTATTTTAGAGAGAAAGAGAGAGCACGTGCACATGCAACCGGGAGGGGGTGGTTGGGGGGTATGGGAGGGACAGAGGGAGAGAGATAATCTCAAGCTGACTCAGTGCTGAGCAAGGAACCTGATGCGGGCCTTGATTCCAGGAGCCTGAGATCATGATCTGAGCTGAAATAAAGACGGTGCCCCTCATAAAACATTTCTGTACTGCTTCTCCTTAGTTCATGAGATATTGTAAGAGTGAGTTAAATAACTATTTTGAATGGCTTAAGATACTGGTAAGAAAGGTACTCCATAAGCCACACAGATTTAGGAAAACAATGAATTCAGCTGTGGACATGCTGAATTTGAGTGTCTGGAAGAAAACACCCTGTTGATGGCCAAGAAACATGAAAATCGAAATTGAGCTCAGGGCTCCAGAATTATGTTTTTAGAGGTTAGCCTAGCAGTGCTCATCAGAGCCTCAAGATTCCACCCCACTCCCAGAAGTAGATCTACCAATAAAACCAGACAACCCCTTGGGAACTGCTGGAGCTTAGGAGGAATCAGAAAACTGAACCACAGTCGTTCTACCAGGGCTTCACCGAAACCAGGTTCTTCCTCCTGCACCATGTTGCCTATTGACAGCTGTTGCTTTTGATAAACTGGTGAGCCAAGTCTCTCCTACACACATGGAGCTTATTTGTGAGGAAAGAGGAGACCGACCAGGTGGTAATAAGTGCTAAGAAGAAAAAGCAGGGTGAGTTGAGGGGAAGGAGTGAGGGCCATGAGATGACTGGGAGGGGAAGGGTCAAGGTCAGGAAGGTCTCAGCTGAAGCAAGTGACTCAGCAGTATGAAGTAAGGGACAAAGCGCTAGAATGGGAGCATGCCGGGTCCTGGAACGCAAGGACAGAATCAGTTTGAGGGGTAGAGTGTTGCTGACCCAGAAGTACAGGTGCAGGGCTGAGGGGCATGTGATATAGCTGCCAGCCTCTGTGCCGGCCTTACCTTACCAGGGAGACCTCTGAAATACTCGGGAAGCACACCTTTCAACCCTGAATTTGAATGGTCCTCATTAAGCATCAAAACATTTGGAGAACAGTAAATCCCAACTTTTCCCCTCAAAGCTCTACTGTAAATTTTGAAATTCAAAAAGGCTATAGCATTAAGAAAGTACTTTTGAGTTGTTGAATGGTAACACACTCATGTTCCTTTTAGGATCGCAGTGCTTTGGTTGCACCCTGCAGCTGAAAGAACCCTGCCTTGAGAACCGGCAGATCCATTAGCCAGACCTCAGGCAGGTCGGCTCCTGGCTCAGAGCCTCCAGTCATCTCTCTAAAGTGCCATCCTTGATCTCTTCTTCAGAGAAGCTGCCTGACCTGCGGTGGCTGAGGAGGTGAAGAAGGCCCGGAAGAGCAGCTCCTGCTTTTGCTTTCTTATGTGTTGGTGTTACTCTCGAGTTTATTTAGAGAAAGGGGTTAAGAAGATAAGGAATTTGGGGGCACCTGGGTGACTCAGTCATTAAGTGTCTGCCTTCTGCTCAGGTCATGGTCCCAGGATCCCTGCTCCATGGGAAGCCTGCTTCTCCCTCTCCAGCTCCTCCTCCCCCTGCTTGTATTCCCTCTCTCACTGTTCCTCTCTCTGTGTCAAAAAAATAAATAAATAAAATATTTAAAAATAAATAAATAAATAAGGAGCTTGGAAAACCACCCAAGTAGATGATCTTCAAGGTCCTTCCTCTTTCTAGAGTTCTGTGAAGCTGTTTTTATTCATCCTCAAGTGTATGTTGCTACCACATAATTTAGCCACAACAATGTTTGGTATCTGTTGGTGATCTCAGGCATTTCTGACAGAAGTGCTTCTTGACTAATCTTGTATTTGGTTAAAGGGCTTCCTTAGTGTTAGTTTCTACTATGTTTAATACTATTTGTTTTGTGATTATTTTTGAAATCTCATCAAGAATTGACACATTTATCTCTTGAAAATTTATACTTATGTCTATTTTTTCACCCATTAGTAAAATTCTATTAATTAGAATATTATAATTCTCTGAAGAGAATAAGAAAGAAACATGAGAGTGGAACTTTTCCCTACTCCCTCTGATTAAAATGCTTTTATGAACTGTTGCCAAAAAGTTCCTATAGATAAAATTTTGTCTTGTATACTCTTAGGATGGGTGGCCAGCCAACTGCTGGTAAAAATATTTTGACTAGGGAAGATAAATCAAAAGTGGTTAATAAAAAAACGTCTGAGTGTTTCTAAAAGTACCATATTTAGTTAATGGTTATTCTTTGTGGTTGCACTCACCTTTTGAAGACATGGTCTTGCCAGGTGTTGCTGCTATTTTGTTTCCCTTGAATGACAATATGGAATTATAGAAAAGTCAGAGGTGAGAAATGGTCAAATGATTCCCCTGGAATCACTTGATTCATAAAGTGAACACAAAGCCTGTTACATCCAGCCTTAGGCTGTTCTGTACTTTGTTTTGCTTTGAAGGCCGAGATGACACGCCTGTCACTTGCATGTTTCATATTTTGCACATTTATCATGATACATGTATTTTGCAGTGGTACAGTTATATTGACCTATAAAGAATTGGTATCACATACTGAATCAGAATACATGAATTGAAGTCTAGAGAGAGACCTGTGTATTTCTCAATGTTTCCGTGTGACTGACCACTGTGAGGGTACGAAGACGACTATGCTGTTAATATAGTGGCTTTGTTGTGATGTAATTTCAGTCGCAGCTCATGGCAGCTGTTAGTCGAAGGTGAATTGAAAGCTAGCTGGTTTAGGTATCACAGAGTACTGTGAACCTGGGACTCAGTTATGGCAACATGAGACTATCCCAACTGATTCTCAGATGTTTTCATCTGACACTTTCCCAGCTCCATCTCTAGCCTACCTATTCCGTTTGAAAAACTCCACTTTCTTCAAGGGATGAATTTTAAGTCTTGATAGAACAGACTTTGGGGGGTACCTGGGTGGCTTAGTGGGTAAGCCTCTGCCTTTGGCTCAGGTCATGATCCCAGGGTCGTGGGATCAAGCCCCGCATTGGGCTCTCTGCTCAGCAGGGAGCCTGCTCCCCCCCACCACCCTTTCTGCCTCCTGTTCTGCCTGCTTGTGATCTCTCTCTGTCAAATAAATAAATACAATCTTTAAAAAAAAAAACAAAACAGACTTTGGACTTCTTGATGAGTTATACTGTCTTTCAGTTATTTTGTGACCTTCAGATTATTAATGTTGATGTCTTGCTCAAACTTCTTTTATTTCTTTCACAGATATCAAAAGAGCAGAGTAAATATACTATATTAAATAGTTGATAAGAGGGGCGCCTGGGTGGCTCAGTGGGTTAAGCCGCTGCCTTCAGCTCAGGTCATGATCTCAGGGTCCTGGGATCGAGCCCCGCATCGGGCTCTCTGCTCTCTAGGGGAGCCTGCTTCCTCCTCTCTCTCTGCCTGCTTGTGATCTCTCTGTCAAATAAATAAATAAAATCTTTAAAAATAAATAAATAAATAAATAAATAAATAAATAGTTGATAAGAAAGTGATGTTTAGGACCATGGAATTTCTTAGACCACTACTAGACAAAGCTCTCTAAATCTTCATTGCCAGTTAAATGCAGGATAATGTGAACCCGGTGCTCTCCGTGGTGATCTTTTTTGTTCATGACTGAAAAATTCCTGGATCCATCCCCAGTATAGACTCTCTCCACCTCTGTTACTGTGACTGTGCCACGAGGTGGCTGCTGCCTTTCTCCTTTCATAGGTACATGAATTTCCCCACCCAAAAAGTACTTTATCCCTTAGACATTCCATCTAAAACATTGAAAACAGAAATAAAGATGCCAGCGAGGGAAAGGTAGAAACCATTTCAAATCCTAGACCCTTCCTAATTCCCACTGACAATGCTTGCATGTGTTTTGTAATAGTTTACCATTGGCATATCGGTAGAAAATTGATAGTGAGAGATCCAGCTGCTCTCAGAGCAGTAGTAGTGACTCAGAAAGAAGAGAGAATCGTTGGGCTAGAAAGTGAGCAGATTGCCTTTTCAGTGTCTTTTTTACTCCATCAAAGTGGCAGCTTGTTCCATCTTCATCAAACATTAAATTAAATGTCTAATTTATCATAGTACCTCTGATGTTCAAATTTATATATGTTGCTATATTCTTACCACAAGTTGTGAGGGTGTGTACTTCCGTTTGGACAGGTGGTACTTTTGACACAGCTGCAATAATCCTTCTAGGCTGATTGGACATCAAAAATTTATATTCACACTATTACCTTAATTGTTGAGAGATTCCTGGATGGCTGTGGAAAGTCATCTAACATGTGTTCTTTTTTGCACTGCCAAGGTTCTAAATATTTATCAATCATTACTTATTTATACTCTGTAATGCCATACTTTATTGGTGAATGTTCCACTTCTCAGAGGGCATTAGGTAGGTTCTCTGCAGTATCTAAGAGAAATATGAGCATATCCCTGTCAACCTGTCAGTGAACTTCAAATCACAGTTTATGATCTTCAGATTAATAAAAGCAAGTCTCCTCCTACTCCCAAAGTGAAAATGACAGGAACATGCACCTAGGGCACAATATTTTAAACTCAAAATACTTATTTTTTGAGACTTGGTTATATCACATTCATTTAGATTCCGAATTTGTGATCAGTTTCATAGCCTGAAGTTACCTTTACCTTCTGAATAAATGAAATATTAAGCCAAAAAAATAAAAGGTAAAATTTTAAGAGATTTAGATGTAGCTCATCTTTGTAGTTCATCTTTAAGGTATTCTGTCACACTGTTTTAGAATCACTAAATGCTGCTTTGGATCCATTCATTAAATCAGGGCACAGGTACCTGTATTTTTAATGGCAGCAATAAAAAATGTTTTTATAATACAGAATATTATAAAACAAAAAATGTTTTATAATACAGAATAATCCAGTCCTTTCATTTTCCTGCCCATTTAATCTGAACGGGTAATGTTTCAGTATATTGAGACACAATCAAGAATTTGATAACAGCTTTCTGTTTATTATTGTGGGAATCATAGTTCTGATTTATAGGGTCTCATTAAAAGTACACTTTAGTGGGACGTCTGGGTGGCTCAGTTGGTTGAGCCGCTGCCTTCAGCTCGGGTCATGAAACCAGGGTTCTGGGATCGAGTCCCACATCGGGCTCCTTGCTCGGCAGGGAGCCTGCTTCTCTCTCTGCCTCTGCCTGCCATTCTGCCTCCTTGTATGCTCTCTCTCTTTCTGACAAATAAATAAAATCTTTAAAAAAAATAAGTAAATAAATAAATAAATGTACACTTTAGTTATACACTAAGATCTGTAACCGAGAAATTTAGAAATACCAGAGTGATCACATCATGACATGGGGTAGGTTATCTCCTACTAATGGAATGTAGCTTCCTTGAGTGTGGTTATTTTTCCTAAATTCTTCCTTTAAGAAAGTCAAAACCCTCACCTAAAAAGAAACAAGTTACCTAACCAGGAAGAGAGAAAATGAAATCTGATTCTTTTTGACATTTTTAGTGCCAACTACTGAACAAAAGACTTCTTTAAGGAAGTTCTTTGTTCAGGGGTTCTTTGCCTTTGAATAGGAGCCAACCAATATATTAAACATTTTTCAGCAAGTACAGAAGGGTAGTGCCAGTTTCTGTTTTCAGCCCCTCACATAGTAAAACCAGTTCCGTCAGCAGGCATTGTATGAAATGCCCTAGCACACGTACTTGGTATCCGAGAAATTACAGACATAGGAGACAGGATCCTTGTCTCAATACACTTAACTCTAAATAGGTGAAGGGAGCATTTTAAGAACAGATACAAGTGGGCCAGAGTGAGCACTGTGTGCGGTTAAGACTCTAACTAGATTAGTTGGACCAGAGGGATGAGTCATCAGAAAAAAAGGCAATTCCAGAGCACATTGAGAAATGCCTTCTTAAGGGTGAGGCACAGACAAAGTCTGTGTGTGGAAGGAGGAGATGGTGGGGTGAAGCGGAGGCAGGGAGCTTGGCTTACACTCGCAGAGCTGGAGGGGCTGTGCTCTGGAAGCAGCAGGAAGCACAGGGCTGGAGCTCTGGGGGGCTGAGTTGAAGGCCGGAAAATAGCACCCCACAGCGGGGCTGTTTTGAGAAGGAGCTGCTGCTAGCAAGGACGCCCACAGTTTGCAGACAAGCAGACACAGAGGGGCCCCTTCCAAATTTCTACCTAACTTTGGCCTCTGATTTTTCTAGTGGTTCGCATGAACATTTCTGCCCCATTGTTCTCTTATAGTTCTTTATTCTTCAAGGTCCAGCTCAATTCCTTTTGTCCCTAAGGAGCATCTTGTGGTCAGGGAAGAGCTATGAACGTGTGAGCCTCAGTGAGTTGAGGGAGAGCCCCAGAGAAATGTAAGGGAGAAGGAACATACAGAGGTCTTTAAAACCCATGTTAGAGCCCTACTGTGTTACCCTGCCATAGAATCTTTCCTCAAATCCTTTAAATTTAATTTAAATCAAATCCTTTAAATTTAAATTTAATTTACATATATATATATGTCCATACATAGACATATACATAGAAACAAAAGTATGTTTTTCAATTAATTTGAATTACACAATTTGATTTAAATGCTAAAACTTACCAGTACCTCCAAACAAATGTTTGGAAGAAATTAGCAAGTTGGAGAATTTGCTGTAACTTTGAACAATTTAATGTATAATTTATCTGATGAATAACATTTGCTTAGTTAAGTATATCACCTGATTGAATTTCCTTCTGGAAATCTGAGAGTGGGAGTGAGGGTGAGGGAGACAGACAGACACCCTGAAACCAGACAGGAAGACATTTGCAAAGTGAAACTTCCACTGTGAAATTTTTTGTTTAGGTTTTCAAACAGAAAACACTTCTTTACCTTTCCTGTGACTGAGACACGCCATTTTAATTTTATACATGAAATAGGAGAATATGTAAATACAAGCTAAGCATAATAGATACCTACTCTGAATCAGTCCCATTGGGTGTTTTAAAAAATCCTGAATAAAGCATATTTAGTCATAAAAATGGGTAGGGTTAAAGCCAACAGAAATGGTATGATATGAATTATAACACACATAGCTCTGTGAATTTTAATGATAGGCTTTATTTAAAAATCTATAAAATAGACATAATTGCCTAGGTGCTTTTTGGATATCATATTTGGAATACTGAACCATGTTATCGTGGTTCTTGGTTTAAAATTGCCCTTCAAATAATGAAATGCATTTTTTTAAAAGATTTTATTTATTTATTTGAGAGAGAGAGAATGAGTGAGAGAGAGAGAAGGGCAGGGCAAAGGGAGCGAGAGAAGCAGGCGTCTTACTGAACAGGGAGCCCCTGATGCAAGACTCAATCCCACAACCCTGGGATCATGACCCATACCAAAGGTAGACGCCCAGCCAACAATGCCACCCGGGTGCCCCGCGCTTTTTTTTTTTTTAAAGCAAAATTTTGAAATGGATTATTAGACATAAATAGTATCTCAAGTAAGGTATGGTTCTGCAAAAGTTGATCTAAACTAGTGAATGCTATAAGAATCTAGTTTAATTAATATGTATATTTTGGCAGTGCAAAGCACAGACATTGCAAATGCACAGCAGTGTAGAGATTTGTGGAACAATTGGCAGGGACAATGTTCCTAGGCAGCTCTGTTAAGTATAGCTGTTTTCATCCTGTTCTAGAATGACTAACAGATGTATGTTACTCATGGTGACTAACCGTTCTTAAATTTCTGAATTAGAATGAGTGACCAGTCATCTAGGTTGGTGTCTGGGGAGGACAAATAGTGGTAGAAATGAGGTTTCCCCCAAAATCACACCACTGAGCTTTGAAGTTACTGCAGTCCTGAGCCCGTCCTCAGTGTTTGGGTTCTAAGAATGAGGACTAATATATAAACCAGAGTGCTGGTTTGTTAATGCATAGTTATCAAAATGCCCATGTTGGCCAGACAGGGTTCTCTCTCTCCCTTCTGGCCATCAGGGTAGCTGTAGGAGTTGTGAACCTAGAGTCCTGTCAAAGGTGAAGAGAGAGTTCCAAGAGAGAATTCATTTCAGGACCGTCTCTGTCCCTTTCAGAGAAGATCTCCTATTTTTTTACTTCCGTAGACAGAGCCAGAAGCGAGGTTTTCCTTTCCTGGGATTCATACCGACTCTTCCCTTCTCCAATTCTGATGATAATCACACACGCTGGATCATAATCACATTCTGATTCTGGGCTGGATGTTAAGATCTTTTCCTTGATTTTGTTATAAAGTCTTTAGAAAAGCACATTTACTGATTCTTAGTTTATTTCCGCCCATATATAATCTTACCCTTATCTATTTTTTCTAAATTTCTTCTCCTGGGAGCAGTTCTTCATTCCCTCTGGATTTTGAGGAGCAGCTCCCTGTTGCGTCCAAGTGTGCCCTATGAGAATAGTGATACGTGAGGACTTCCTTGTAGTCTCCTTAAACTGGCCACCTGGATCATGAAGGACAAGGTTTCCTAGGATTATGTTTATCATTGTGTCTCCAGGGACTTGGCACCTTAAGGAGGGAAGAATCGTCTTTTCTTGCAGGCTCTGTGTGGCATGTTCTTGAAGTCGTCTTAGGTGAAGTTGCTTCGTTCCCCTCAGTTGCTTTCTAGCTCTTCACTGGATCTTTCAGATGTTTTACTGTTCTCCCAAGTTGACACCATCTAGTTTTTACCCTCTTCCGCTCTTTCTTATCCATAGTGTGAAGCTCCAGGTCACATTCCCACCTTCGCAGGGGCAGACACCTGACTCAATCAAACTGTTAACTCAGCTTTCACCATCATGTGAGGCAATCCATCTCTTCCCCGCCATCATGGTTCCTTCATCTTCTCATCTCCAGAGTTTTTCTCCCTCTTTTTTCCACCTCCTCCCTCCCACCTCAAGGTTAGACCATTAGCATTCTCTTCTACCTCTTTGTCTTTGTGGTAACTCATCTTCCCCGATGACCCTCCTACTGTGGTATGTTTTATGTATCTTTACTGTTGGGTTTGTCACACTCTTTTTATTCCTTTCTTTCCTTCTAGACTGTGAGCTGCTTTAGCATCTTGATGGTTCTGAAACCGGACACTACCTTCCATGTAATTGTTACTTCAGTGGGAACACAGTATAATGCCATTCTCTCCCTCATTTTGTTTCATTCTTTCACTGAACAAACCCTGTTGAACACCTACTGTGTTTCAGGCATTTTTATTGCTGCTGAAAATACAGTGGAGATACAGATGAAGATAGTCCCTGCTCTCACTGAACCTAGACTATATGGTTGAGGGATACAGAACACTGAATTGGAAATTACAGTATGGTTCACTGATGCGCCATCTGTAATCAACAAAATTCTAGGAACTTTGTGATGGTTGGTATTTTTTCTTGTGCTTTCTTCAGAAAGCTGTTTGGAGATGTTAGGTGTGAAGATATGTTTGTCTTCTTGGAAATAAAACACAGCATTAAACATACAGAATCTAAACTGAATAAATGAGACTGAACGACAACTATCAGGTCTCTAACTTAAACTTGCTGAAGACAGGGACAGAAAGGATTCTTAGTACCATTTATTAATCTCCTGTGCTTTATTTTTGATGCCTAAAATTTTCCCTTGTACACTAAAGAACTATTATGGAATTGGAAATCATTAGATCCATCATTGCTTAAATCAGCATTTTTTTTTTTTTAAGATTTTATTTATTCGAGATAGAGACAATGAGAGAGCACAAGTGAGGGAGTGTGGCAGAGAGAGAAGGAGAATCAGACTTCCCCACTGTGGGGCTCCATCCTGGACTCTGGGATCCTGATCTGCATCAAAGGCAGATGCTTAACCAACTGAGCCACCCAGGCCCCCCTAAATCAGCATTATTAAAAGTAACTTTATTTTTTTTTTAAAGATTTTATTTATTTATTTGACAGAGATCACAAGTAGACAGAGAGGCAGGCAGAGAGAGAGAGAGAGAGAGAGAGAGGGAAGCAGGCTCCCCACCGAGCAGAGAGCCCGACGCGGGACTCGATCCCAGGACCCCGAGATCATGACCCGAGCCGAAGGCAGCGGCTTTAACCCACTGAGCCACCCAGGCGCCCCTAAAAGTAACTTTAAATATGTATAAAATCAGTATTTTTGATGATACTCTTACTTAAAACTGTCAACTTTTTCTTTTTCACTTGTACTTTCAGTAAGACATCTTACAGATAAATACCTACCCCAAACTTCACACCTTTTAAACCAATTGTTATATCCCAGATGGGGAATTGATCTCTCCAACCAAAGCTCCAATAGGCACTATATACACACCTAGTCTTTTTCCACATGAGTGTTCGTGAGGCAAGCATGAAAAATATAATTAAAACTCACACCTGGCCTGGAGCAGGCTGGGTTCTTCTTCTGGAAAATCATTTATTCCTTCATTTAGAAATTAAGTTTTCCAAGAAATTGGTACCCAACTTACAGCCAAAACACAATTTCATGCTTAATTTTGTTGGCAGGAATCTTTATTGAAAAGAGCTTAAATTTTTCTTTCCCATTTTCTTAAAAGCACTTAATTAATGTTTTTCTTTTAATAAACTGACATCACTGGAAAAGCTGGGAAGAGCCCAATTTTACTTGTAAAGGATGGAGCAATGCCTTTTTCTAGCTACATTTGCTCATTAATAATACAGATTGTTATATTGTAGAAGTTCTCAAAGTACGTTTCTCACAGTGTTACTAGGTTACCCTCAAAAACCATAGGGGTCAACAAATGTGCGGTGCTGAGTAAGATGTGATTAAACAGGTTCATTTACTATAAGATTTCTCAAAGTTTTTTAAATGCTCTATATTGCTGCTGCTTAAACTTGAAGGTGTGTACAACAGGGATCTTATTCACGCGAAGATTCTGATTCAGTAGGTCTTGGGTGAGACCTGAAATTCTGCCTTTTCTTATAAGCTCTAAGATGCTGCCAGTGTAACTGGTCCACAGATCATCCGTTAGAAAATAAGGTTTTGGGGATCTTCAAGAGGAAATAGGCTCTGTAGTATTTTCCAGATGTACTAATCCCAGGAACCTTGTTTTTGATGTACTGGAAGTCATTTATGGACTATACTTTGAATTTTAAATTTTAAATGGAATTTTTCAAATTACAAGTGAATGTATAATTTAAGTAGAAGCCTAATGCAGAGCTTCTAAGAAATTTAATACATAAGTAGGTTATTATCAGCTAGACAGCTTAGTAGAAATCCCAGGACACTGAAAAATCATTTAGCTAGTCCATGTAGGAAGAAAAATCAGTATAATGAACTAAAAAGACAAGCACTGCATACGGTAGTGGGTTGTTACTATAGTTGTATACTTTTTATTTTTAATAGACCTTATAAATATTATTAAATGCCCAGTCCTTAATTAAACAATTTTACATTATTTTTATTGCCTCTAGTGATTCACTTATAAATTACCATATTTCAGAATCCCCATATGTGCTGTGTTAGTGATTTCATTAGTTTTTAATCTTTGTTAACACTAGCATTTGATATGAAAAACTAATGATAAAAACAAATCTTTTATTTAAACAGCTTGAGATTTGATAAGGCTTAGATATTCTTAATTGCAAGTGATATGAAACAATAGTCTAGGGAGGTTTTTGAGAAATCTATTGAATCTAAAGCAAAATTTTAAATGTAAAAGCTTAATAAAATTAATTAATACATTATAGATGGGCTTTCCCCCACCTGGGTCCTTCTGGTGCACCTGGAATAGCATCCGCATTTATTCATGCCTTTTGAAACCCCTCTTTGAGCACCTGCCTTCTGTGTTTGAGCTCTTAGTGCTCTGTTCATCTCAAGCTGCATTTTAATTGTAGTTGCTTTTTTATTTGTCTTCCCTTTTAGACTGTAAATTGGATTGGAGGCCAGGGTCTTATTCATCATTAAACTCTCAATAACTTCTAGCTTATAGTGTAATACATAAGTGGAAGATCAATAATGCTTTAAAGAAATAATATCTTTACAATTCAGCATGAAAAATTTAATTTTTTAATCTTATGATTCTTAAAAATAATATAATTTTCCCCCATCCTCATTAATGGTTGTATTAGTTTCACTTGCCTGTCATGTAACAAGTCCTTTTAAATCTCAGTGATTCAAACAGTGGTTTTTAAATTTCACACAAGTCTTGGTTGGCAAGGAAATAAAATAAGCTTTCCTTACTTTATTTATTTAGTTATTTATTTGGGAGGGGTGCTGTGTAGCAGGAGAGGGAGTGAGAGAATCTTAAGCAGCCTCCACACCCGGGCTAAGTAAAGTTTCCTTCAATGTTATTTCTACATTCTTCACTTTTCCTGTTTAGGGAATTTGTCCCTTCTGGGCATCAGTAGCTGACTGAGGCCCTGCTCTGTCTGGATCAACTCCTCCTTTGCCTGTGGCAAATGTTTGAGCATGTCCACGACAAGGGCAGACCACCTTACTGCATTAGCTATACCAGTCATCATCTTATCTTGACCCTGACCTAAGAACCTAGGATCTGTTACCTGAGTAGCCTGAGTGTGCAGCCTGCCCTCCATCCTACCGCAGCCTGCTCCAAGGCAGTCCCTCTTCTGTTTGGTGCTGTGGTTCCCTCTGGTATTTTGCCATAGGTTCATACTCATTATTTTTCTGACTTTTTAGAACACTGGTAGCATTTTTAAAATTTCTAAGCTAATTTTCTGATCTTAAAAAAAGAAAAATAACTTTTCTGTCATTTCCTGGTGTTTCGAGTTGGAAAAGAGAGGAAATGTGTGCTCATCATGCCTTTTGATCCAGTAAACACCCCTCAGCTTTAAATACATTCTTAGCCTTTTGATTATCCCCCTCCTATCTTTTTATCAGCCCTTAACATTCGATGCTTCTCCTCCTTTTTCCCCATCTGTGTAACAGATCCCAAATCCTACAAGGTGAGCCTGTAGCATTTTCCAAAAAGAGATTTCCATTTTTCCTTCTTTGCTGTCCATAACGAATAAGATACCTCGGTTTTACTAACAGGTTTTCAATGTTTACCTATGTGACAGGAACCGTGTCCATCCTCTGCGTGGCTCAGGGAGCATCACTCATAAGAACACAGTGTGAACTGCTGACTGCAGGTGTGAGCACTGTTGACCTGATGTTATATATTCACTGTGTGTTTTGTTTTCAGAAGTTATTAGTGAATGATATATGGGGTTGCAGACATTCTTTAGTGTAAGCCTCTTTTTTTCTTGAAGTAAATACCTTCACGACATTTATGAGTTATAAAATTTAGTGAAGTTTTTTTTAGCATAGTTTTATAACCAGAAGTAGGTCGGTTCTCTTTAAAAAGGATGGTCTTTAGTATTTAAGCTGTTAAACACTATTGCATTCTATTTATAAATACTCTAAATTTTTCTATTTACAGATCACATATAATAAGAATTTATCATGTAAGTTTGTTCTGCCAAATTATTTTTCCTTTTTCTTGAAAAAGCTATGGAAAAGCCCATAAAATGCATATACAGCTAAAAAACATCCGTTAATAATTGCCCATATTAGTCCGCACTCCAGAAGCTCTTAATGTCCCCTGTAAAATCACAACCCGCACCTTCTTTACAGAAGTAACCACTCCTTTGACTTTGAGAGTCATTTCCTACAAAGGCATCTTTTTTTTTTTTCAATTAACATATAATGTATTATTTGCCCCAGGGATACAGGTTTGTGAATCATCAGGCTTACACATTTAACAGCACTCACCATGGCCCATGCCCTCCCCAGTGTCCATCACCCAGCCACCCTATCCCTATCCCCCACCCCCCAGCAAGCCTCGGTTTGTTTTGTGAGATTAAGGGTCTCTTACGGTTTGTCTCCCTCCTGATCCCATCTTGTGTCAATTTTTCCTTCCCTACCCCCGAAAACCCCCCACCCTGCCTCTCAAATTCCTCATATCAGGGAGATCATATGAAAATTGTCTTTCTCTGATTGACTTATTTCACTCACCATAATACCCTCTAGTTCCATCTACCTTGTTGCAAATGACAAGATTTCATTTCTTTTGATGGCTGCTTAGTAGTCCGTTGTGTATATATACCACCTCATCTTTATCCATTCATGTGTTGATGGACATCTAGGTTCTTTCCATAGTTTGGCTATTGTGGACATTGCTGCTATAAACATTCGGGTGCACGTGCCCCTTTGGATCACTACATTCCTATCTTTAGGGTAAATACACAATAGTGCGGTTGCTGGGTCATAGGGTAGCTCTATTTTCAACATTTTGAGGAACCTCCATACTGTTTTCCAGAGTGGCTGCACCCACTTGCATTCCCACCAACAGTGTAGGAGGGTTCCCCTTTCTCCACATCCTCACCAACATCTGTCATTTCCTGACTTGTTAATTTTAGCCATTCTGACTGGTGTGAGGTGGTATCTCACTGTGGTTTTGATTTGTATTTCCCTGATGCCGAGTGATATGGAGCACTTTTTCATGTATCTGTTGGCCATCTGGATGTCTTCTTTGCAGAAAAAATCTGTTTGTGTCCTCTGCCTATTTCTTGATTAGATTATTTGTTCTTTGGGTGTTGAGTTAGATAAGTTCTTTATAGATTTTGGATACTAGCCCTTTATCTCATATGTCATTTATGAATATCTTTTCCCATTCTGTCAGTTGTCTTTTGGTTTTGTTGACTGTTCCTTTTGCTGTGCAAAGGCTTTTGATCTTGATGAAGTCCCAATAGTTCATTTTTGCCCTTGCTTCCCTTGCCTTTGGTGATGTTTCTAGGAAGAAGTTGCTGTTGCTGTGGCTGTGGTCAAAGAGTTTGCTGCCCTACAAATTCATCCTTAATAAACAGATTTATCATGGGGTGCCTGGGTGCCTCAGTGGGTTAAGCCTCTGCCTTCAGCTCAGGTCATGGTTTCAGGGTCCTGGGATCGAGCCCCAAATCTGGCTCTCTGCTCAGCAGGGAGGCTGCTTGCCCCTCTTTCTCTTGCCTCTCTGCCTACTTGTGATCTCTCTCTCTGTCAAATAAATAAATAAGATCTTTTTAAAAAAAGTAAACAGATTTATCTTGCCTATTTTTTAAACTTTACTTAAATGGAATTCTACTGGGACGCCTGGGTGGCTCAGTTGGTTGGACGACTGCCTTCGGCTCAGGTCATGATCCCGGGTTCCAGGGATCGAGTCCCACATCGGGCTCCCAGCTCCGTGGGGAGTCTGCTTCTCCCTCTGACCTTCTCCTTGCTCATGCTCTCTCTCACTGTCTCTCTCTCAAATAAATAAATAAAATCTTTAAAAAAAAAAAAAAATGGAATTCTACTGTTTGTATTCTTTTGTGGCTTCTTTTATTCAACAGTATGCTCGTGAGAGTCATTCTTGTTGGATAGTGCTGTTGTTCACTTGTTGTAGATGTCATTTGGGTTGTTTACAATTCAGAACTTCCACAGAGTGTGGCCATGACCTTCCTTATATGGCTGTCCTGTGTTTGTGTGAAGAATTTCTCTGTATATCAGGAATGGAATTACTGGGCTATAGAGTATATGTATCAGCAGCTCGACTCTGTAGATCCCAAAATGTATTCCCAAGTGTTGGCTCCTTTCCCCACCAATCAGCAGCCTGCTGCATCTTCACCAGAGTTTGATATTGATTAATGTTTTGTCATTCTGGGGGTTGTTTATTGATAGCTCATTGTAGTATGAATTTGCATTTTTCTAGTTACTAATGAGGTTGAGTACCTCATTTTTGGCCACCTAGATTTCCTCTCCTCTGAAAGGTCTGTTTACACCTTTTGCCTTTTTAAAAATATCGAGTTATCTGGCAATGATCTTTTGATTGTAAAATCTATAAGCCAAAACACTTAACTGCTATATATATTTTATTCTCTGGAATTACTGTGCTGTTTGGCATATAACTCCCTTCTAAACAAATTCTTGCCAAGAAGTTTCAATTTTTTGGATGAACTGTCTGATTAGAAGTTTAGTATGTAACTATCTGTAAGCTTCCTAAAGAGTTGCAGATTTTAGAAATGCTTCTTACTTCTAGGATATTTTAAAACCCTAACTGTGAAAAGTTCATCTAGTACTTCTTTTAGAATTCTAGAATAGATTCCATATGGTCCTGAAGGTGTTTAACTTCTGAGGCATATTCCTGATTCCCCAGTACCTCCTTCTTCTGTAGTTGCACTTTGGTTATAAGTAAAGCAAAGAAACTTGTCTTTACTACATAGGATACTCAGTGATTTTTTTCTGTTTTTACTGTTACAGTGTTTTGTTCACGGAATGCTTATTCCAAAATCTTTATTATCCTCTATTTTAGTTTGAATAAAATTTAAATAATCATGCTTATTTTCTGTTCTATTATTTTTCTTAACTTGTTCTTAGGCTTCATAATTTTGTCCTGTCAGTTTTGAAATGGTTGTCATCATCCATCATATCATTTTCTGAGTGTTCAAAATGAAGTCATGAGATATGTTATAGTCCAAAATACTAATGCAAGAGAGAAAAGAAAAATATATAGACACCAGTTTATATCACTGGATAAGATGAAGCAAAGTATACTTAGTATACTTTTGCCAAAAATTATCAGTAAGGAGAGTAGAAATGAGTAAATAGAGGACAAATACAGTATGTAGTTGATCTTCTATCCCAGAAAGATTTAGCTCAGAGATAATTTTGAGGATTAGTATCATCTGTGGTGAAAGTGATTATAGATATTGAGTCATAGGTTTTGCCCATATATATTACATGCATAGCTGTATGTTACATCCATACCCTGCATTTATTACATCCACATCAAGATTCAGTACTCACTCTTGAATGTATCTAACCTGCAACCTTGGGCAGGAAAATTTCCCACTAGTCAGTGATAGTTCACTGTAAGATTGAGATACACACATGTACATAAATACTAATATTGCACATAAAAGCTTCTTTGTCTTCAATAAAGATTATAGTGAAAGTACATATTCTGCCTTCCAAAAAGTGTTTTTACAAGGTGTAAAAGAATGCAGTTCAACAAAATGATAAAAATAGACCTGGGCGAGGGAAATTTAGTAAGTAAAGCCTGGGATAAAATAAGAAGACACTTGTGAGAGTTGGTCACAAACTCATCTCAGCTTTGTACAGCCAAACAGAGAAACAGCATGAAGATTTCCAGTGTCCATCATGCCTTCAGGAAAAGTACAGCTTCCTGCCCTCCAGGTGCCTTTTAACAGATAGCTGTGATATGATAGACAACATTCTGAAAACTGAGGAACACTCACATCAATTTGGAATGTAGAAGTTGTCTTATCTTAGTGTCTGCCTCAGACACTTGAATGTTTCCTTCAAAAGGAAAGAATTTGCTGAGCTTCCTCTCTTGGCTCAACCTTTTATTTTGATTAAAAATAATATAACCATTAGCCAAATTTGATTAAAAGTATAAAGACAGTAATAAAGGCAAATACAAGTTTTGTTACAAAACCATTAGGTTTTAATCTAACTCTTCGGAACATAGCCTAAAATGTCTAACCTCGTTTGTCAGTGGCAGTCCTTCAGAGGTTTATAGACATCTGCTTGTCTGCACAGTCCTCTTCTTGAGATCAGACTTACTCTTCTTGTTCCATTAACTGCCCTTCCTGTGTTCCCCCCTCCCCCCACACTGTTAAGGTCTAAGCTCCTAAGGAGCAGGAGCTATCATTCATTTTGTCTCTATTCCTATGACTGGTAGGAATGACTGAATACCTTCACCATCCTCTCCTGAATGGATACATTTGTGTCTGTTTCTACAAATGTGCAATCTGTAACTGTACCTGAACATGTCCCAAGGTACCTGAAGGAGAGGTGTACATTCATATGTCCCCCTCTTCCTGTCATCTTAAATACTGATGTCAATACAGTATAAAATCACCTTGTCTTTGGAGCACCTTTGTCTCATGCATGGTTCACTCATTCTGCTCTTGAACCTGAAGTGCCTAAATCTTTTCCCCAGTGTGCTGCTAAGCTAACTTCAGTATAAGACCCCAGATTTATTCCTCTTGTTTTTATCACATAGAGGCAGCTCATTACTGCTATAGAGCAATGTTTTCTATATTTTTATTTTATTATATGAATTAATTCAGTATTCATAGTCATTGAAGAATTTGAGCGTGCCTGTGCATCATTTACACTGTAGCTAAACTTTTTGGTTAGGATTGAGTCAAGATCAAAGTTCTCCGGCATTACATTAGAAACCTTTATAGGATAGTATGTTTCCTTCAGCCACTAAAAGACTGTGAGAATCAGCATTTGCCCTGTGCCAGCCCCAGTTCTCTGCTGATTATAATATCATTGGGGGACTTCTAATATACATGCCTCACTGGAGTCTAGACACACTACATTTCCATGGTTACGCTGCCAGAGACAGGAATTAGAACAGCTTAACATGACTTTTCTTTGGTGTGCCCCTTTCTGGTTCTCACAGATCATCTCTTGGATAAAATCCTTTTAAGAATCTCACCTAAGATCCATGTCTAGCTCTCTAGTTTATGATGTAAAGAGAGTCTACTTTCTTTTCTTCAAAAACAGCAGTGGCATTTTCCTGCTGCCAGTTTTCTGGCACCTCTGCCATTCCCTGTGATTCTCCAGAGAGCCCCCAGAATGCTTCAGTTTTCTCAGGTCCCTAGAATGTGTTTGTCCAGATCAGGCAAGTTGAAGTCCTGGAAGGAAGCACAAGGCCTTATTTCTCACAGTCCCTTTGCTGTAGAAGCAAAGAACACCAAAAGTTCTTTTGATGTTATTTTTTTTTTTCCTTTGCTAATGGGGAGAAGTAATAATCTCACTCTGTGATTCTAATCATAGCTCGATTCCTGTAACTCCTTAAATTGTTATGAGAACTACAGGGAACTGGATAGAAGACCTTATTACAATCAGAACTTGTCAGTCCTGTGGCATCCTTCCTCTGCCCAGTGTTGGGTTCTGTTATTTGAGGACTGTTGTGGAAATGAGGGGCAGTGAAGTGTCTCTTAGGTACGCATAGGCACCGTGGTCATTCTTCAGCCCAGCAGCGTTAACGAGTGCCTGCAGTACCTTTCAGTCTTGGAGAAATCGGAGAATAAAAAATATCATCCCTGCCTATGAAGAACCCCTCTCCTGCCTGGTACTGGTTTCTTTTACAAATTCCCAAGTGCTTCACAGCCTCTAGCCATCAACTTTGGTGGTGGTAATCCATCGCTTCCATCTTGCTATACTTAGCCTTGATCTAATCATATTTTGCTGCCTCAGCTAAGGTGATGCAGCACTACAATGGTCAGTGACCCTGTCTTATGCCTGAACCCCCTGTCCCCTGCACATGTGGGCAGAGTGGTATTTGGAAAATGCTCTTCTGATATTGGTCCTGGACAGTCAGAATCATCAGGGTAAATATGGTGAAATAAGTGTGGTGTACTTATAGTGATATAATTAGAATAATATAACTATATGTTTCAGTAAGGTTCTTCCTGTTTATGTAAATAATTAATAATTATATGATGCTTCTGTTTTCTCCTTTTCTCAGATTTTCTTTGTTCACTGAATTTGTTTCTCTTTTCCTTACACATTGGTATTTCGTGATATTATACTCTTGACATTTAAAAATTTTGATTCTTGGCATTATTTGTTTCACTGTTGCATAGTAACATTTTTGTTCTTTGCAACCATCTGCTTATTTTAAGGTGTGTAGTTTTTCAATGGCATAGACTACTTTCATATCTTTACTTGCCTTAAATGTTAGTCTAAGATCTTTATGTGTGGCATTTTTTTCTTTATAGACTTGATATCTGGTTTCTGTTGAGTACCCGGTAAATACAGAAATGGGCTATTTTATTCAATTGATGATATTGTAAGTATATTTTATATCTCAGGCCTACCATGTATACTAAAAAATAAAGATTCCCATAAAATCCTTCCATTCTGCGGTAGAAAGAATTAGTAAATCCTTTTTTAAGGATGAAAGTGGGGCTCAACAATGGCAACTTGTCCAAGGGCACTTGGGTTTTGATCCTAGACCCAGTTATCCCAAGACTGAATGAAGCTCCTCCTCTACTCATACTTAAGGAGATCCTTCTCCTTGAAGGTAAGGCTCTACCTAAGCTTGGGCACCATAGAAATTAAAGACAGAATTCACCTGCTAGAGTAGGCATACGGACTCTTCATGAAGCTGGCATTAGGGAAAATGCACAAACTCATCACATTCACTGCCCATTTCTGCCTATTAATATGGCAAGAATAAAGCCACTACTATTAGAAGCCTGGAACCCAAACCCACCTTCACTAATGTGTAAGAAGACTGAGAATGAGAGATGGAGAGAGGTCAGGTGGTATGCGTATATCTTCCCTTCTCTTACAGATGATGATTTTAGAAAAGGCAAACTGATCCTGAAATTTGAGGGAACGGGGGAAAAATCCCCAGATCATACTATGGAATTGAACATTGTGGAAGTTGATAAAAAAATAAAAATATAACAATAGAGTAATTTTTATGAGAAAACTATGAAGAATGTTGAGAATAGTATTTATGGTCTGACGTATTCATATATGAGTTTGCAGAGTAACACATTGAACAAATAAGATCTCATGAGTATCACACACTTGGTGAGATTTGCCTGATGACTCCAATGAGACATGGAAAAGATGGTCAGTCCTTCATTTATGTATTAATTTATTCAACAAACATGTATTGAATACCTATTACATATGCCAGGCAGTAGACTAGTCTCATGGTATGATAGGCTGTGCTCTCAAAGAAACAGACTGCTGTGCAAACAAGTTATTAAAATTTTCACAGCATTTTAGGTGGGAATCTTTCTCTAGTCTTCTGCATTCATGAAAAATCCCTATCAGGTCAGTGGTCTGGCAAGCACATCACTCTTGGTGTGTTGAGAACTCATCCTTTCATAATCTGTGGGTCTGAAAAATAGACCCTCCTTAAATACCATCTCCATTGCCATTGTCATTTTTGGGTAATCAGATTCGTTTTTGTTTTTTTTTAAAGATTTTATTTATTTATTTATTTGACAGAGATCACAAGTAGGCAGAGAGGCAGGCAGAGAGAGGGAGAAGCAGGCTCCCTGCTGAGAAGAGAGCCCACTCTGGGGGCTTCATCTCAGGACCCTGAGATTCATGACCTGAGCTAAAGGAAGAGGCTTAACCCTCTGAGCCACCCAGGCATCCCTGGTAATCAGATTCTTCTAAGGAAACCACATTAGCTATAATAGTCCACCAAAGATATCCTTGTTCTAGTTATTAATGACTTCCGTTTCTTTTAAATACAGGAGACTTTCGTTTATTTTCTAGCCCAAGTTTAAAACCTTTTTTTTTTTTAATTGCATAATCCTCTTCTGTAACTGGTAAAGCATTTGTGTATTTGTAGACATATTCTGGTATGGGAACTTTACAAACTGGCTTCTGTAGCAATCTAGAGGATTTATTACTATTTGTTTCATGATATAATCATATTTACTCATTGGTTATCTGATTAGAAAAATCAGTGATTCAGCAAGCTTCTAACAGTTTTACTGTCCTTAGTACATTTTTAACTAAGAGCCCTCTTCCCCAACACTTTAGTCATTTTTTTTTGCTATGATGTTGTTTATACATTTGCTTAGTATATATTATTACTGCTACTACTACTATTATTATTTTAGTATTCAGTCGTACTATCTATACTTTTGGCCCTAAATGTTGCTTTTAAAAATCAAATAGCTGTAAGGCATTGTGATCTTTGTGCGTAGAAGTCCATAGTATATCCTAGGAAGCATCTGCAAATCCTCAGTCCCTTCCTGTTCTTCCACAGGAGAACATGAACAAGTGTTAATTCTTTGCTTGTTTGCAGGAGGAATGCCCGCTCCTGAGCAGGCCTCACTGGTGGAGGAAGGGCAACCACAGACCCGCCAGGAAGCTGCCTCCACTGGCCCAGGCATGGAACCCGAGACCACAGCCACCACTATTCTAGCTTCCGTGAAGGAACAGGTATAGCCTCTTATGGAATTTGCAATCAATTATTTCTTCAATGCCTTTAAAAATTAATCTTTGGATGTGTTTTAAACTTGTCTAACGTCCTTGATGCCTTCACGTTTTTTAATTATAAGGTGTTTACATCCCTGAGTACATTGGGATGACTGGCACGTAGAGCCGCTCCAGGTGCCAGTCAGAATCGGAACATGCAGGATACTTGTGCGTCTGCAAGTAAGGACAATATCGATGGTGCTTGGTGTCTCTGTCTCTCCCACATTGCAGAGTGTGTGCATGCACGCCAAGCCTTGTGAAGCATACTTTACACTGCTGACTTTTCTGTCAGGACTCTGGCAACTTGAGGCCTGTAATATCTTTAGATACATTGAACAGTTTAACATTTTAATATAGGTTAATTATATAGGCTGTCTTTGTGATTTTGGGATAAAGGCTATATTTGTTGTGTTTGTCTGAATCAAAGTATATTCATTTTGTGAGCTAGTGTTCTGAAACTTGTCAAACTGTGCCAGTTTGCTTCAATGTCATGTTTATGTTGACTTTTTATTTTAAGGTACTTAATGCTATTTATACTTCAAATACAAGTAGCTTTCTAAATTATTGTGCTTAGAGAAATTGGAATTCCTGAATTTAATTTCTTCAGATTTAGGAGCTTAATAAGGTGAATGTAAATTTAAAGCTCCAGGGATAGTTGTTTTTTTTTTTTTTTCCTCTACTCCCTCCCTCAAAAACAAAACAAAACAAATGTATTTGCCTTCTCTGAGGGTTTTTCTGTTGGAAATAATTTAATATTATAGTTTTTAAGCCTTATGATTAAACCTCTTCTCAAGAGTTATAAACTTAGGTGTATATTTGATGGAATGTTCTTTCAAAAATCAGTATCAGCAATTCAGATGACTAATGATGACAGAGTAAAGGAATATTTAATACCTCATTGTTTTACTCTTTGCTGTAACTTACAACTAGTTAAGTCGAGTGAAAGAATACTCCAGAATATTTGACATTAGAACTGTGTTTTCAAGAAAAGTTATTTCATAGCTTATTCGAGTAGCAAGATATCAAATTACTTTCCATTCCCCCACTGAAATTTGAAGTTTTCAAAACATTCCACAAACTAAGAATTTGAGAAGACATAAAAAAATTGTAGTCAGTACTGTTTCCATTTTCCACTAAACTATAGATTATCAAGCTTCTCTCACCTTTATGGAGGAAAAAAGGACTCTTTTCTTATTGCACTTCATAGCTGTTGAGATTTGACCCAAGGAGCTGTAAAATGAGAAGACTCTGATTTATTTTGAGCTGTGAGTGTATTCCCCATTTTGGTGAAATATAATGGTAAATTTATCAAAATGCCCAGAACTGACTTAAAGCTAGAAACTGTGTTCAGTAAATATAGCTACAGGAACTTTGCATTTGTACCTTGAGACTGGATGATACCCTGCATGTTGAAGAAAATTGGAAACCTATCATGATTTTGGCACTGGAATTCCTTGGCAGCCTCAGATGACGTCAGCATTCTATCTTTTGGTGATAGTGTTCTGAATGAATTTATTTTGTGGGAGATATCTTGAAATGTCCCTGTTTCTGAAGATAGCCAAAAGAATACAAGTATTGTTCTTTATGAGAAGAATTACCATATATATCTCAGATTATTTAGTTAGTGGGAGGCTATACTCTTCTATTCCTGTTCTAAGAATATGAATCCACTAATATATGTTTGCAATTTTCATGCTTAATTTCTTTTAAAATTGTTTATCAGTGCTCAGTGCTCAGCATTTCATTCAACCCAAGACCATATCCATCTCTTGTTCCAGGATATTCACCTGATTTTAAATAGCCAACTCAAGCTTCCAGGCAAGATCCTCTGATTTCTTTATAGTTGGGGTAGAAACTTCTTACAACTTTTCTCAAATTTCAGTCCCTATGATCTGTCCAATGAGACAGAGTACAGAACAGTTAGTCATTAAAAAGCTAGTTATTATGCACCTTCTGTATTTGATTTGAAAATAGTCAGAATGTGACATTCTTAATTGTGTTAGGCCCAAATGAAATAATGTCCTTGATAATATTTTATATCAAAAGAATAATATTCTTGGATAGGATGTATTACTTTTTTTTTTTTTAATCTCACTACAGTGCAATTTTCATAGCCATGGAGAAAAAAAATGAGCTGCTCTGAGATTAAAAAAAAAAAAAAAAAAAAAAAAAGATCTTGAGTGGCAGCCATGTGTCAGGAAGAATGTTTCATTGGGTAAAGAAGGAAGAGACCCTTTCAGAGCAATTGAGTAGATAGCCTGGGTTCCTGTCCTGCACCCACTGCTTTCTGTGTCATCTTGGGAAGATTTCTTAATCTCTCTGCCTCAGTTTTTCCTCTAAAAATTGGTGACAATGATAGTTATTGAGAACATTAAATTAACCATTATAAAATCCTTACAGTGGTGTCCAGCACTTAGTAAGTGCTCACAGTAGGGGCTAATATTACTATTTCAATTGGCATTTCTACCTAAGAAGAAAAGGCACCTCTTAGGAGGAACTGGTGGTTCTATTTTTAAGTATGTGTATATGCATATAGATGCATATACATATAGATACATATACATATAGATGCATATACACACACATACAGACACCCAGTGAGCCTTCTTTGGACAGTGATATGAAGATAAAACAACTTTGTATATATTGAGCTATATTTATGCTATAACAGTATTTTATTTCTATATGGCATTAAACTTTGAAAACTTCACCTTGCTGAGCTAACAAATTAGAACAGCCTTATATATGTATTATAAGAAATAGAGCGTGTAAAAATAAATTTTACCAACATGCTGATTTTGCGCAACTCAAACATAATAATGTCAAGGCACTTGGTTAAAAAATTGGAAGGTATTTTATTTTATTTTATTTTATTTTTTTAAAGATTTTATTGATTTATTTGACAGAGACAGAGGGAGAGAGGGAACACAAGCAGGGGGAGTGGGAGTGGGAGAGGGAGAAGCAGGCTTCCCGCCAAGCAGGGAGCCTGATGCAGGCTCGATCTTAAGACCCTGGTATCATGACCTGAGCCAAAGGCAGATACTGAAAGACTGAGCCAGCCAAGCACTCCGGAGAGTATTATCTTTTAACACACACCTGAATTTTGACATAGGAAGTCTGGGTTCTTCTTGAGTAAAAATACGTCCAAGCCACTAAAAATACCTCACATGTACTCCCCCTGGGCCATTCACAGTAAGCAGTAGGGAAGGGACTAGCAAGCAACCAAAGCAGTCTTGTTAACAAAGCATTAGTCTGTTAATATCTGAAATTGGATTTTGGGTGTAAAACCACAATTAAATCTTCCTCTGCTGGGCCATACTTTCCCTAGGATCCCAAAGACAGAAGCTGCAAAATGTTGAGACTCACATTCTCTCCCTTTTGTAATGTGATAACATTTTACATTGATGTCAGTCACTTAGATGCATACCTGTGCAGTCATAAAAAAACGTCCTTGCTCTTTGGCAGAAAGAAAGAAGTAGCCTGCTTCTGTTCAAGTGCTGTCTCTTTTGGGACGCCATTTGCACCCCAGCTGAAGTCAGATCCCTCTCCTCTTTAGCAGTTTATACCACTGCTTTGACTCTTACTGTATGCTCCCGTGCCTTTTATAATCAGCTCCGTAACCTAATCAGCTCCATAACAACAGAGCCATGTTTTATACATTGTTTCACACAGATTTTACAGGCTCCCCCCCATTGCCTTTAATGATACTAGATTTGCAAGAAATGATTGCTTAGAAAGGGAGTGGGTGAATAATACTGGCTCTCAGATTACTTTGTCAGCAATTAACTATTTTGTGAAGATAATGGGACCTGTAGCCACATTCATAGAGCATTACTGAACATGAGAATCTCACAGACAGCACTGAGAAATGTGGCTATTCAGTGGTTTATTTTTATCCTTTACACAATTTGAATTGAATGTATCCATATTGATGTGGGAATTAAATCTGATCTCTGCATGGAGCAAACTAAAATTTTATTTCCTATTAGTGGCCAAAAAGTGACATAGGTGTTATGAATTTCTCTTACCATCTATCCAACTTAACTGAAAATTAAGTGAATGGAAAAGAGGATGTGGTTTATCTTGGTAATGTCACAAAATATCAACCAGCATCATGTATACCAAGTGATAGAGCTAACCCCTGAAGAAATCATGCTTTAAGAGAAGTGAAAGTCATCCTATGAGAATAACAAAATAATGTGATCCTTAAACTCAAATCCAGAATTACATGAAGTGCTAGTTAAACGGAAGCCACCAGTTGGCTGTAATCAGGATCAGCATTGGACAGTTTCTCGTGTTCAGCTCAACTGCTTAATGGGGATCCAGGAGTCCATGATGAATACAGATACTGGAAATAAAGAATTTTTTTGTATCCTGGTAGTTTTCAAGTATCTGGCAAATTTAAGAATGGCCTGTGCCTAGCTTATTATCTTACACCTAGTACAATCAAGAAATATGCCAGATGTGGTACTCTCAAAAGAGCCCTGCCTCCTCCTGTGAAAACCTTAGGTTTAAATGATTGATTTCTCCTTGAAGTGGTTGGTAAGTATTTGGATATAGAAGAATTGGAATTTGATAACACACTGGCTGCTCATCCAGAGCTTTGCCACCACCCCCTGCCACACAGATGTGTCAGTGTCCTACCTTCACAGGCACGAAGGAAACAGTGAGCCAAGGGCCATTACTGTCAGTTGGGAGAGTATATTGTAGTTTTTATAACTGATAGGATGTGATCTGGATTATAGAAACTCTTTAAAAGACCATATGGCCAATCATAGGGTTAACAAGCATATTTCTTGGCTCCATATAGGATGCAAGTTGATTTGCATTCTATAGAATCACACATAATTTTTATTACACTCTTTTATTTTCTGTTGTTAAATTGCTTGCATAATTGAGATCTTTATTTGAACTTGGCCATACTCAGGCACTTTAACTTCCATTCTGCTCTTCCCTCACAAACTGCACTCTTTTATTTTTGGCTTCCAATTTAAGACATTTGGAAACCACATTTAAGGCTGAGGCCAATCCAGATAGCATGAAATCATAAGCACAGAATAGATTTGGTGAAACATGCTCATTTTACATGTAGTCTATTACTCTGGTGAAGTCCTAAATTATGTACTGTATATACTTCTTTTGTTATCTTTGATGAGTGAAAATTGCAATGTACTTTACTTGTGAGGCTCTTAGAGAGAAGCCTCGAAACAATATTTTCTGACTTCAGTGAAAATTTCAATTCTACCTTCAGTGTGGCCATATTAACTTAAATGAAACCTTAATATCAAAGAGTGAAATGAGAGTCATTAAAGATCCTTAATTTTTGAAGATAGAGTAAGGAACTTTGGAGCCAACTGTGCCCTATTGATATTACTTCATTTTTACATGGATATGTTAGCTTCAGTAATTACACACCCTTCCTGTATGGCAGAATGCCCAGAACTGAACAAATTCCAGTACAATTATTTACTTTATTCCTCTGAAACTGAAACAACTCAACTGTTGTGCACCTGCCTTAGCAGCTTCCTTTTATTTGGCCCCCAAGTTTATTTACAATGAAATCATTCTCTGACACACCTCAACCACATGCAGAAGACAGAATTTTAATTTCAACCGTAAATAAGCATAGTTTTTTGCTTAGCTAAAAGCAGTGTAAGTACCATGCCTGAAACTTTGCATTTTTCCTATTAGTAACTTAGTCATTTTTCCCACTGGTAACTAACTTATCTTGGCAATTGTAATTATGTATGATGAAGTCTTCCGTGCCTGAACTGCATCATCAAACACAAGGTAAGATCTTTTCTTAGTGATTTCTGTGGGATCATCAAATTTTACAGCTTTACCTCCTTAATATTATGGAGATGTGGTTCAGCATGAGGTCAAGTGGCAGAGCTCTTGTGACACTGTTTGGTCTGGATTTAAAAATTCTGAGCCCTCCCAGTCGGTTTTCCAATCAGCCCTCTTCATTTGTGTGTACTGTGGTCAGAACGTAATGTTTCTCTTCTGTGTGTTCATGGTGTAGGGTATCCTCCGTTTCAGGTATCTCTGTGGTTAAGGAATACAACAGAGTATGGCCTTCAGGTTTATTTAGTATGTGAGTGTATGCAAAAAACTTGTCCTCAGCAACATAAAAAAATGAGACTGCCAGGTTAGCAACAAGTATATACGTTTTGTGATAGCCCGATAAATGATCAGCTGGACCTGTTAGCAAAGTTGCCCAGTATTAGAGGTCCCAGAGGTACATCCCGAATAGCTGCGTATTTGTTCTATTTGATCCAGTTGGAGACATCTTTTTATGTTTATTCAGACTCTAGGTTTTGTTTATTTGTTTTGTTTTGGTGTGTTTTGTTTTGTTTTGAAGAGCTCTTCAATTCCAGAAATTTGAACAGACTCCATCTGGCTTTTCACGCATAGCTAGATCACATGTGCAGACATGAAATACATAGTAGGTGCCCAAAAATATTTATTGGGCTAATGAAGTGAAAATGTAAAAATGTTTACAGTTCTGCTCTAGTTAGATTTAGTGCTTGCTTTTATCTAAATAAAAAATATCGATTGAAAGCCTACTGTGATCATAGCACTCTATCCAGGAAAAGGAGGAGAGAGATGGTAAGGAGGCCTACAAAGATGATCTCTTACATACAGTTTCGACCCTCAGAAGAATGCAGAGGGACAAACCATATTTTATACTTTTATGTGAAGTAATGGCACAGTATGAATATTCATTAGTGGAACCACAAAATCCAAGAATGTGTATTTTTGCCCCATTTTTTATTTAAGCAGGCTATAGATATGTGGCTATAGATATGTATTGTATCCTATCAGTTTTATATAAATTTGCTAACTTAGGCATTTTTAACTTCAGTTTTTGCTGTTGAATTAGCATTACCTTTTGTTTACATTTGAAAGTAATAGAGTTTTTGTCCTTTAACACTTTGAGCCTCACTTGGTATGTTTAAAAGGATAATTTCCTTTTCAGTTGAATAACCATTCCTGTTCAGAGTTAAATTATGAATACATGATACAATTTTTCCCCTGTACATGCAAACTTTATCCTATTAAAGTGGAAATGACTGACTGCTGAGTCGGTGAGATTAAATGGGTGACAGGATCGTTCAGCACTGAATTCCCTGCGCTGTGTGATCATTTTTCTTTTTAGAATAATTTCTGAAGAGAAAAATATTTTAGAAACATTCTTTTTCCCTCAGGTCTAACCCTGCAGTTACTTTATAGCTATAGCAAAACAGCCTGTCTTTATGTGGAAGTGCTCTCAATTTCTCAATTACCATTTTTGTTACTTTTGCAGAAATGGGTCCATATGGTCTTACTGTATCTGTTTATATATTATGAATGTATTGTTTCCAAAGTGATTGGATCTCCTTGTACTTCAGCAAAGTAATTTAGGTTATGGTTATTTCATTTTAGACATTCCTAAGTTTTGTTTTGTTTTTTCTTCAAGTAGTTTGAAGACAAATCTCTGTCTTAGCTTATAGAGTCTTAGGAGTTTTTATATACTCAGACCTTAATTCAGAGGTTGCATTATTAGAAACAGTCTGCAAGCACGTTGAAAGAGCACATTATTGAAACTTGAAGATAAATGCATGTTATGCAATTAAACTCTATATAAATCATATTTCAGATATGACTGTGATTGTCATGAATTGAAAGATAGTTTTCTTAGAATTGAAGTCTCTTGGCTCTTGAAAAAATGTAATTTTCCTTTAAAAATTGGAGCTCAAGGCATTTTTCAATGCCTCTTTATATTTTAATTTAGAGACTTTTACATATGAAAATTCCTATAGAGCAGCATGACACCAGAAAAGTATTCCTCATGTGGTATCATCCTCTGTAATGGAAATATATCTGATTTGGAAGTTCTCCTAAATAAAGCTTAAAATCAAGGTGAAGGTCCTTAGTCACTGCATAGGACCTTCTATTAACGCTATTTTGGCAGAATTAAGTCTTACTATGTCCTTCAGATTGAGCATTTCTGCATTCTGTTATTCCTTTAGAAAATTCCTTTCCATCATAAAGTTGATGTAAACTCTCAGTTCTCCCCTTTGCAAGTATTTTTATAAATTGTTTTATTAAAAAAAATAAAGAGTAAGCCTACCTTGCCCAAGCTCAGAGTAATTGGCACCTCCTTTTTTTCACTCATGACCTTAGCTGCTTTATGTGTTTCTTGCTTTAAAGCTATAACTTTTGTAAGGGGAGAAGCTGGCTGGAGTTTCCCATTGCCCCATTTTCTCATTTGTTTCTTAATAAGGTGAATATTGTTTTCTTTATATAATGTAAGCGCTTCACAGCAGGGTCTTGATTTTTCTCTTATTCAGTTAGCAAAGTATAATGAAAAAGTGGATTCTTATTAAATTATTTTGCAGAGAAATGTATCTTAGTGATTGCTGGTATTGGCATTATTTTAAGCTGATGAGAAGATTTGATGGTCTGTAGGTAAGAATAGGAAACTTCTATTTGTATAACTATGTGTACTGAACAGAATGCTGTTACAGGTAGCTTATTTGATTTGCACCACAGAGTAAGGAGAACTTATTTTACTGGTGTGTAACTATTTTATTTGGTTGAATTTTTTTTAATTTCTGAGCCCTTGATAAAACTTACTTTGATTCCCCATTAAAAACTATGAGGACATTCACCCTATTGTCAGAGTTGGAGAGTTGTCCTGTTGTAAAGCCAGTAGAGCAGGATGAAGAACAATGGCCAGTGGGTTATCTATACCAGGTCTGCCTCTGTGATCACAAAGACCAACACCCCCATTGTTTTACTGGGTTTGCTGCCTCTTAGTACAGCCAGACTGCTGTTTTCTTCTCTGCCTGCCATCATCACTGCTACCACCCCTACTACTGGAAACATTATTAATTTGGAAAAGATTTTATCATAAGGATAGGATGTAAGGATCAATGAACTCTATGGAATAGAAATCTATTAGGAATTACTAATACACTAATATAGCACATATTAGTATATTATAGTATAATATAGTATAGTATATATAATATAGTATAGTATAATATAGCACATATTAGTGTATTAGTATATATAGAGAATATATAGAGAATATACTAATAGCTAACATTATTACTTATCATGTGCCAGACATTGTGCTAGGTGCTTTACATGGAGGATCTCTGGTGTTCTTTATCACAACTTCATGAGTTAATGCTTTGAAAATCTCCATTTTTTGGGCCACTGAACATCTGATCCAAATTTCTTTATTCCATGCATTTTCCCACCTTCGTGGAGTTGGTGGGAAAATATGTAGTCTTAAGTGATATAGGCAAATTTTTTCTGTAAATTGTTTTTAATCCTAAATTAGCCACGGCATTTTCTGTTGCTTTTAACCAAAAACCCTGAATTATTCAGATAGTTGTTATTATTGCCCCTACTTACAGGGAAACTGAAACTCAGGAAAGTTGATTAACTCGCCCAAACTTGCCCAGTGAATTAGGAAGGAATCTGGGATCCATATCCAGGAAGTTAGGTTACAGAGATGCTTACTAGACAATTAAAATCTGCAGTGGAGCCAATAAAGAGAAGAATGGATATAGAAGAAAGGTAAATCATTGGCTGTCACAAGAGTAGTTGAGAAGTTATGTTGGAATAGGAAGGAAAAGAACAAAAAGGATATGATAGATGTTACTAGACATGGAGTCTACAGAAAATAAATCTAACATAAGCAAAGCATTGCGAATGTTCTCAAGAGTTTATAGTAGCTAGAACAGAAGCATTACTTTAATATAATTTTGAAACATTTTTTCTAAGCAGAAAGTAAAGGTGTGAATATACAGATTTGAAGGGGTAATCACACTCCAGGCATCACTATGGAAAAGAGACCAGTCTAGGAATAACTGACAAAATTTTATATTTACAAAGATATAGGAGGAAAAAAACTACAAGAATCCAGAGAAAAGACATGATTTATCTGCAAAAGATAAAATCAGACTGAGATCTAGCTTTGCTGAAACAGTAGATATAAGGAGAGCGTAGAGCAGTGTGTTTAGAGTGATGAAGGAAAAATGCTTGTACTCTAAGAGTTTTACATCCAGCTAAATCGTCTGATGTATGAAGGATTAAAAGGATATTCTCAGACATTCAGGATCTCATGAGATATATTCACCCTTGCACCCTGGTATCCTTTTTGATAATTGAAGATGTGTTTTTTTCAGAGAGTAACCAAATTTAAGACTTACAAATAAGAAATTTACATTATGGGGCTCCTGGGTGGCTCAGTCAGTTAAGCGGCTGCCTTCGGCTCAGGTCATGATCCCAGCTTCTTGGGATCATATTGGGCTCCCTGCTCACTGGAGAGCCTGCTTCTCCCTCTGCCTCTGCCTGCCGCTTTACCTATTTGTGCTCTCTATCTCTCTATCAAATAAATTTTTTAAAAATCTCAAAAAAAAAAAAAGAAAAATCCATGTTATAAAATAACTAGTGCATCTTCTTTACTCAATTAAGACTCCAAACCAAGAATTAAGGATTACTACATGTTATCAGTTAGATTTTGCAGTTATTCTCTTGTGCTTTCCTGCTTCCTCTGTCCAGGAGCTACACATACTCCTTGGATGGATGGATATGTTACTCTGGTGACTGCCACTATTGGCCATTGTTACTGTTCTGATTCACTTTTGATAATAGTAGCTAAGTTGTAGACACTCCACAGGGAGAATACCCTGTCAGTACAGAGTTTGATTTAGGAATTCGGTGGCATTTTTCATTGTCTCAGCATATATGATATTTCGCAACCTGTAAACTTATATTGAGTAACTTAAGTCATGGTTTGTTGGCTTATTGAATTTGTAAAGACACCCCCCCCCCCAAAAAATCTGCAGTTTGAGCTGGGAACAAATTTCTATCTTTCTTGGAGTATTATTATTATTTTTTTTTTTTTAAGATTTCATCTATTTATTTGACAGATAGAGATCACAAATAGGCAGAGAGGCAGGCAGAGAGAGAGGAAGGGAAGCAGGCTCCCCGCTGAGCAGAGAGCCCCATGTGGGGCTCGATCCCAGAACCCCGAGATCATGACCTGAGCCGAAGGCAGAGGCTTTAACCCCCTGAGCCACCCAGGTGCCCCTCTTGGAGTATTATTTTAATTGTGCTTAAAATGTCAACATCGGTAGTACGATCTTCTTAAGATATATACTTACAGAGAAAATGTCTTGTAAGGAAATTCCCAAAGGTGTTCTGGACTACAAAGAAAAGGAGTTGTATCCGTAGCACCGGACAAGATAAGCACAGTAGTTTAGCATACACCTGTTGGATGAGTAAATAAAATGAATGTAATCTATGTAGAGTAATTACAAATGAGTAAGGAGAAAGGGGGTATTTGACAACAGAAGGAATATAAAGGACCAACATGCACATGAAGTAATTTTCTTAACTCACTAGTATCACAGAAATATAAATTAAAATAATGGGAATATATCTGCATTATGCTGGCAACTATTAAATCAAAGGTAAAACAGCATGAGTGTTGTGATGTTGGCAATTTCATGGAGTACTGGTGAGAGTAAAATTGGTACAGCCATTTTGGAAAGCACTTTAATGATCTGTAGTCAAGGCCTTAAAGATGGTTGGTTGTGTCTTTGGTTCAGTAATTCTAATTCTAGGGATCCAGTCTAAGGAAATCTTTACTGTTAACACAAGGATATTAATCACAGTGATGTTTCTAATATCTGAAAATTAGCAACAACCTAATTGCCCAATATGAGTAAAAAGATTACATAATAGCATATGTATTTGATGGGTTTTGTGCAGCCATTAAAAATCACATTTTTAAAGAATTTTTAATGACATGGCGGTGTTCACAATACGAATGAAAACAAGTTATCTAACTATATGTGTAGAATCTTCTATAGAAATACATATTTATGTATATACACACGTGCACTCGATAATATAGGAGATACTTTCAAGGAGGTATGCTTTTCCCTGTGTATTTTCTAAATTTCTTATAAAACACATGTAGTATTTAGTAAAAATTCTGAAGCCACAAAATAAGATGACCTAGGAAGGAAAAAAGCCTTTATAAAAATTACAATAAAATGTTACTACAGACTTTGGTTGACAGAGAAGGAAAGAATAGACCCTTATACAGGTTGTAAGGTATTGAAAACTTGTCAATGAACCATAGTTGAATTGGAAAATTTTGCATGACTATCAGTCTTCAGATCCAGAAGGGTATCATGGCAGTGGTTAAGATCAGGAGCTCCCACTTCTACCCTTGGCTATGCTATGTGACTTTGAACTTTGGGTGAAGGCTCCTATGTCCTCATAATGGTTCCAATCTTATTAAAATAGTTAGGTACTCAGTAAACATGCACTACAGTTGTTATCCTTGAGATGATAGAACAGTTGTGGAAGCAACATATTCCAGCCCCGGAACCACTTAGGGGGGACCTGGATCCAGAAAGAGGAATACTCAGAGGGATGGGCCCAGGCTAAGACTTGGCTCATGAAAAGGGTGCCAAGCAAAGGACCAGGCAGAGGTTACATGCCTAAGGGCCCTTATATCATCATGATGAGGAAGCTAATGGGAGGGGCCAATGTCTGTCTGGATCCATGGAGATATGGGTTGTGTCATCTTAAAATAATTTTGCAAATTCAACTCTTTGCAACTATCTTTAGAGTATATTTAGGAATTTTCACTAAGAAATTCCTCTGATACATCTTTACCAGTCACCTTGGAGGGAATTCTACCACGTATCATTAAGTAAAAGAAGGAAGATGCAGAGAAGTGTGATAAATACCCATTTTTTTGGACTGCCCCTCTCCAGGATATAAATTCCAAGGATGCTTTCCACAGTATTCCAGAGCTTAACATAGTGTCTGGTACTAATCAGCTCTCAGTACTTGTAGAATACATATTTTGAAAATGTTTGAGTGTTCCTGGAAAAGAAATAGGGAACAAAACACAAATAGACTAGTGTACATCAGACTCACATTAATTTCCTAGGAAAGGTGAGGGAGTACATAAGAACCCCTCCCCCCAAAAACAGTGTAGGAAGAGCATATCCACCGTAAATAGTTTCTTCATGACATTTATGATAGATACCTGATGATTTTTTCTTGCTATTAGAAAAATCAATTCTGCAGAAAATCAGTAGTGAAAAGAGATTGTTCAGAAATGGATGTTTGTTTTCTAAAGTGTAATGGTGGTCTTTGCATCTTAACCAGAACCACATAACACTTTGGCTGCTTCAGTGTGTACAGATAGGTATCAGTCTGTCCAACCCAACAGCCTAGTGACAGCAGACTGACTACATCTTAAAATGATGTCACGCATTTTTGTGGGGAGTGGGGATCATCTGTACTGACATGACTATATTTTCTAGCTTTTAAATCCTTCCAGCTATATTTCATTGAAAATGTAGCTTTAGTGAGTCATGTCTAAACCTGAAGAAATACTGTGCTTTTGCAAAGAAGTTGAAAATTTGTCACTGCTGTGATGGTACATACCCCTAGTCTATTCTCGCCTTCCATAATCTGAATGCAGTCCAAAGTCACTTGTAATCACTTGGACTGATTTATTTGATCTGGCCGAACTCACACTGGTGTACTCTAAATGCTCCTTTATGATATATTCCTACACAAAAAGGTAAATGTAGTAATTAGGACTGTCTCATGACTAGAACTATGCAAAAAATATGGAGCCATATCCAATGTAGTTCTTGTCTCTGAAAAATAACAATTTCAGAGTCCTTTATCCCAGGAAGACTAGAAATGCACAAAAAATTGAGTAGATTGACCACAAAATATTGCAAAGCAAAAGATACAGTTTGCTATTCTGTGGCTGTTTTAGGTAGCATTTTGACTGCCCTAACTAGGTTTTTAAACGTTTTGAGGAAACCATGTTCACTATTACAAGCATTTTGACAACTCCAAAAAAACGTGAAATGGCCCCATGAGAGCTCAGGACCAGGGAGTGGATAGGGGGGACCAGCAAGGAGGACTGAGCTAAGAAGACACAGGTCCCTCCCATTACCTTCAGTTGGATGTTTTGGAATGTGCTCCTGGGTGGGCTGATGATGATCAGCCCATCAGCCAGGGCATCCTCCCAGCTGGCCAGCCTGCCAGCCCACTCTTAGAATCCTCTAGAAGAGGCACACAGAGCCCTGGGAGCTTCATTTTGTCCTGAGGATACCACTGTACCATAGTGATTATAGTATGAGGTTACCCTCAGTATTATTTACAAGTAATAATCTAATAATCCTAACTCATCAGTGAACTCTTAATAGAATTTCACTGTACTCTTCTAGTAGTTTTAAAATTCCTCCTGGTATGGCAGAAAGAATGGAGGCATTGATGTCCAACCAACCTGGCTTCAAATACAGACTCCCACAGATAACTTTATTATATTGGAAGGCCCCTTAACCTCTCCTATCCTGTTTCCTCCTCTGTAAAATTACAATAATAATGTATAGTTTGTTGGTTGTATATTTAAAATGCTGATAATGCTTGGTACTTAGTAGATGGTCAAGTCTCTTTAGAAGCAGAGCTATCTCAGGTGTTTCATGAATAACGATGCTTTCTCTTTTGGCGGGGGGGGGGGGGGGTTAGTTTTAAAGCTTCATTCAAATCTAATTGCTCTTGAAATTGTTAAAGCGAAATGAAGCCACCCGCCCAGTGTGGAGTATTGTTTACTCTGTTGCTCTTTATTTCCTGCCGAGCATTAAATTTATTTTCCATCTTTATTTACCAGAAATCTTTAAATCCCAGTCTTCCAGTTTTGTTTGGTGAATTGAGAAAAAGCCCCATTTTTTTCTCTGTTAGAACCTGCCTTAGGTCTCCTCTTACCTGATATGCATTTGAACATTTTGTTGTCTAGACTGATGTAATACAGTTATTCCACAAGAGCTCTCTGTTGGACCTAAGAAGCCACTGATTGTTTTGAGAATATGAGCTGTGGGCAGAAACAGTAGGTTCTGATTCCCAGTGCAGGATGGTGTGTTCAGGCAATCTGGTGTGCTCCAGGGATTAAAGCCATCACAGGGGGTGGGTCATGTTCTGTTTTGAACCCCTTAAAGAAGATTCCCAACCTCTCCTATTGAAAAGAATCCAGAGGAATTATTTCTCGAAAGTGTTTAATATTTTCAATTTTTAATACTGGGTCACAAGTGCTCTGTGACATATTACATTCAAGAAGTCTTTGTAGGAGTTGAGGCAGATAGTCAGCTCTGTCATAAATATGTGCTCACTGGGCTTCTAGTTTAGCTGCTGTGATGAGACAGCATAATAGTGTGGCCTAAACAAGAGGGAAATATAATCTCTCTCGTGAAACATTCTAGAGTGTGGTGGTCCAGAGTTAGCCAAGGCAAGAGTGCCACCCGGTTGCCTTCTCTGGGTCTGAGGTAGCTGCCAGTTGTCATTAGGACTTGGCCGGCAGTAGGGGTAAAGAACCAGGGAAACACACACACACCTTTCTTTTGGAGAACACAGTCTAGATGAGGCTTGTTCTTCAGAGTAAGAAGACGCCAAAAGCTTGGGAATGTATGCTTCAGTTGAGCGACAATGAGATCATCGAAAATTATCTTTTTTTAAAAGATTTTACATATTTATTTGACAGAAACAGAGATCACAAATAGGCAGAGAGGCAGGCAGGGAGAGAGAGAAGGGGAAGCAGCCTCCCTGTTGAGCAGAGAGCCTGATGGGGGGCTCGATCCCAATACCCTAAGACCATGACCTGAGCCGAAGGCAGACACTTAATCCACTGAGCCACCCAGGCGCCCCTCGAAAATGATTGTTAACAACCATCAGTCTACTTGGGAAGAGAGTGGGTGCGCTGGCACCTGGGCCTTGTTGCTCCTCAGCTCTTTTCAACCTGCCTTACTGTACCCTCCTTTAGGTTATCACTGGACTGGGCTATGCTATACTGGATGTTTCACGGTAGGTCCGTAAAGGAGACACTGATTTATATATTTCTTGGGAGATGATTTTGGTTTTCTAACATTTGTAACATTTGTAACAAAAACATTTGCTTTGAAGAATGGAGTAAAATTTGGTCTCCTTGTGTTCTCAGTACGTTTTTATTTTAAAAATGCTTCTTCAAGTTCGTCTCTCCTGTAAATACTGCTTAAATTTTTAAAAAATCCTCATATTGAACTTCTTATGATATTGCCATCTGTAAAATGATAATGGAAATTAAATTTTTTAAAAACATTCTCATATTGAGCTTTTCACATGTAGGGGAGGATAAAGTTTTCCCTTTTTTTGGTCAAGGCTCTTCCAGCTGGCTTAGGAATTAAATTGACATGAGACAGATTAATAGGAGAAAAACCCAAAATTTTATTAAATGTGCATGGAGGGCCAGTAATGAAATTGAGTCCCAAAGGAGTAACCAAGGCAGGCAGTTTTTATACATTTTAGACAAAGAGACATTAAGTAGTGAAGAACTGGCAGGATAAAGAAGGCTGATGCTTGGGAGCTTTAATTAGTAAGGAATTCTAAGTGGAATTTGGGCTGAGGTGGTAGATTAGTGAAAAAATATAACAAGGTATCTTTCTGTAGCTTTCACCACTTTAAAGTCCCTCTCTCTGATCATTTTACTTCTTAGTTAAGGGGTGGTACTTTTCATATGGACGACTTGTTTCCTGCTTTCAGGGGGCAGAGAAGAGTTTGAGTGTGAGTATCCTTCACTGTTTCCCTAGTAGCTTCAATTGTATCAGTATGCCATTGTGGCGCATTCTGAGGTGGCCTGCCCTGGGACCCTATACATGCTATTACCTTCTTGAATATAATAGTAATGTAAATTGCTGAATATACCCAGTATGAAAATTAATGTTGCTATGAGATCCTAAATGTTTTGTTTCTATTTCTTTACTTCTCATTCCTTATATTTGGAAAAAAATCATTGTATTACTCTAGTATCTTAAGTTTAAGTATTTTTTTATAATACCAGGTTTCTCTCCAGAGAATTCGGAGTCTCAAGTTATATTTGTAAGCATGCTGAATCCTGATAATCCCCCATTATTTGAAAACTTTTTCCTTTACAATTTATAATTGGAAATGAGTAAATTTCAAAATATAATCTCAACTAAAAAATCTCAACTAAAAATTTGCTTTTAAGAAAACAAAAGTCAGGACACCTGGGTGGCTCAATCAGTTAAGCATCTGCCTTTGGCTTAGGTCATGATCCCGAAGTCCTGGGATTGAGCCCTACATCAGGCTCCTTACTCAGTGAGGAGCCTGCTTCTCCCTCTGCCTGCCGCTTCCCTTGTTTGTGCTCTCTCTCTCTGACAAATAAATAAAATCTTTAAAAAAAGAAAACAAATTGTCAAATTCAAACATTTTAATCCATAAGAATAGGAAAAATACCTATTTATTCAACTTTTTATCCCTGATACCTAGAATAGTGCCTGGCCCATGGTAAGTACAATACTCAAATATTTGTTGACTAAATCATATTTAACTTTTTTTAATTAAAAAAATTTTCCAATTTTTAATGTACTCAAAACTGTAAAATAGAATACTTAAAATATTTTGAATAGCAGCTACCCTCCAAATACCCAATACATCCACATACTGCACACGCATACATACACACACATGCCACTTATGTGCACACTTGTGTTTATTTGGATCTCAGGCTGTTGGCAACTTCAGCCCTTTGAAACATACTAAAAATTGCAATGAAAAAAAAAATTGCAGTGAAAATGTCTCTGAATAACTACATGGATCCTATACTTTGCTCTTTGGGCCCTTACCTTCAACCTCGTACATTCTAATTTAAAAGACATAATTTGGTTATATTTTTGTAGGTTATGTTTTTAAATGTGCAGATTTGGCTATGGATGGGGAAGAGGTGGTGAGGAGAGGGTCCCAATGTTAGGAACAAGAAAGAGTGGAGATCAAAATTAGAAAGGGAAGAGTGTAGCCCCAGCAGACATTCCAAAGTCAAGAAAGGAGACAGAACAGCTTATGGGCATGTCCAGAGATTAATGACTGTTCATCTGGTTGTGAATGGTCATAGTAATGCACTCAATTATCAAGAAAAGTGTGTATCTTCTGTATATTCTATTTAACAAGTTAGGAAGAAGTATGATACCTTAGGACTATTTGGAATTAGAAAATAAATTGGCATTTGAAGGATATGCTTTGGATATCCAGAAGTTTTAATCCTTCCTGTCAACAGCTTTTTAGTGAAAGATGACAGAGAAATGAGAAATGATTACCTAGTACAAAGGATCCAACTAACCAGTTGGAAAAAGGAATGCATTAGAAGGCCATAACTAGGGAAAACATCACTGAGGGACTAGATTAGTTCTACCCATCTAGTTATCCTCACCAGTAGGCAGGGTAGGATTTTATTGCTAGACATACAATTATTGCTTACTAAGCACTTCTTCTGGGTCAGGTACTGTCCAAGTGTGTGCCTTACTTAATTCCCCATGGCCCTGTAATTTAGGCATTACAGGGATTTTTTTCATTTTAAATAAGAGGGAACTGGGGTATAAATGGGTTGAATTGCTGCTTGTGGTCGCACAATTCATAAGCAGTTAGCAGGAATCTTCTTTCTTGCCCCTCCACCCCCAGTTGCTGAGCTTATGCTCTTGGCCAGTGTTCAGGAGAGCCACACTTAGTTGAAGCAAAACCACTTTCTAGGTGTATAACTCTAGCCAGGCCATGTAGTGTTTGCAAGCCTCAGTCTGTCTGTTGGATGATGGGGATAAGAGTGATTAGTTGACTGCCTACTACATGAGGGCATTATGAGACTCATGAGAGTAAAAGTATGTAGAAATCCTCTTAAGTTGTAAAAAATTATTGTTCTAAAGCATTGTTATGATATTGTTATATCATACAACATCATTATTACATCATACAACAAAATAATAAAGTTCTTTCCATTTAAGAAGTAGTATAATATAGCATCGTGGACTAAGAAATAATGGTTAATTTAAGCCTCAAATATTTTCAGGTTAGAAATCTTAATTTGGTTCTCCCTGCCATAAATATTCTCTTTTTCTACTCTCACCACCCTCCCCCAGCTTAATAAAAAAAAGTCCTGGTTATGTTGTGTTTGTTTCATTCCATTGATATGTAGGTTGCATAAAGGAGGCAGTGACACCAGTGGAGAATTTGTTTTGATTGGTGATTCCTTTTGCTGTGATTAGTGAATGTGGTTTGAATTGAACATACCACCAGAAGCCAAAAGGTTCTGTATTCATATGCAGTCATCCATCCAACTCAGTATATACACATCTATTTTCCATATATAACTAAATGTCAGGCAAGTTCTCATTCATCATCTGTTGGAGCTTCAGGACAGCAGAAAGCATGTCAAGAGAAGGCCCTCTTTACCTGCAAATGGAAACAGGGAATGGTAACAGTGAAGAGACGTTTCAGGAAGCTGGAACTTAATGAAGCTCGCCTGTCCTGCTAGTGCCTTCTACCCTCAAGGCTTTTCATTCAAAAGACCAGGATCTAGTTCTGTCCTTTGCACTTGAGTACACAGTATTATTGGGCAGCCAGAGTTCCGGCATTTGTAGTCTTCAGTTCAGAGCATGAAAGAGAGCAGGTAGGTCCACGTTTATTTGCGGGCCACAGGGTGGAAGACAGTGGAGAATTACTTCTGATCAGCTTTGTTTCCTCTCAAGGAAGTCCTTCTTCTCTCTTTGGAGGCTTGGCTTCCTCACCAGGCGCCTCCTCATTCTCCCTCCGATTCCCTTACTTTAACAGCTGTTTCCTTTTCCTGCTTCCACAGCTCTGTTGTTTTTGCTCTTCCTACAACCCTACCAGCAGCATTGTTTCCTATTGTTTGTTCAAAGAAAGGGAGATGGAGAAGAGTTTTTAAAATTTGAGGTATGGGCGAGTCTGTTCTTTTAAGTTGTAAACTGATGGTGGATGAGTGCCCTTGTTACACATTGCAGAGCACTGATAAAATCTCCTGAGTTTAACTGCTTTTTATAGTAACAACACAACTATTATGGGGTCTAAGGTTATCCAGAAGTTGGGATTTTCTTAATTATACCTGCATTCAGTTTATAGTCTTCGTATTTATTTAAACCCACTTCCAGTAGTTCATCATCATATCCATGAGCAATTATCACTATCCATTTATATTTATGTATGTGTATGTGTGTGCGGCATGTACAAATTTACTACCTAGGCTCACGTTTGATTCAAACCTGGTACTGTAGTTTTCCTGTCTGTAACTGCTGATGAAACTTTGTAACTGCATTGCATGATTTAGTTAATGTTTATAAAAAATTCTTTGAAGGTAAAATCTCTTCATAAATGCCAAGGATTATTATCACTTTGTTCATATAATTCCCAGGCCTCGATTTCTCCTGCATAGAGTTTCTCACATGATCAGTCAAGAAAGGTTTATATGTAATACCTTGGACAGTATTTCACCTTAGAAGCATATTTTTGGTTGAGGTGCATACTGGATTATTCTTGCTGGTTTTAATCTGGAAAAAAGTTAACTGTAAACTCAGATTAAATTGATAACTTCCTCAACCATTTATACCTGGAATGCCTTTTGACTTTTGGAAGCTACCCATCAGCCTTGCTGCATTAGACTGTCAGATTGTTTATTAAATGTATACTGAATTTGTGCCACTATTCTGGGATTTATTTGAACTGAATTTGTTTAAGTAGAGAATTCTGTGATACACGCTAAGTGGTCTTAAATAAAATGAATAATAAGATTTCAAATACCAGTCTTTTTAGATTCCTTTGCTATATGAAGTTCTTTCCCAGCTTTTGTTTGTTTGTTTGTTTTTGTTTATGTTTTGTTTAGTTTGCTTTTTGAGGAGGGCTCAAAGGGAGAAAGTGAATCGTAAGCAGCCTCTATGCCCAGCACAGAGCCCAGTGGGTGGGGCTGTATCTCAGGACTCTGACATCATGACCTGAGCTGAAATCAAGACTCGACACTCAGCTGACTGAGCCACCAAGGCATCCCCCTGCCCCCAGTTTACTTTTTGATACGGTTTTGTTGAAATGTTGTTTTTTTCTCCAGATTTTTTATGTATTCTCCTTGAAAGATTATAAGAACTGTCTCTTATTACTGTGTTCAGAGAAGCCTACAAATAAGAAATACTTAGGTAAAGTTGGTTAGATGGAAACGGTAGGTACCGCGTATTTAAACCCGATAATTTTGGAATCTTTATTACGTAGTCACAAAATGTTTGGAATTTTGTTGACCTCAGTATACAGGAAGAAAAGTGAAATTTTTGTTGGTACAGATAGCTGCATAAATAGGGCATGAGCCCCAAAATATAGCATTAGGCAGCCCAAGTGAGTAAAATGTCGCCTAATTTCACTTTTGAAAAAAGATTTCCTCTTAGGCAGTGCAGTTTGGTGGATAGAAGATAGGCATAGAAAAAAGGCATGGAGAACATTGAGGAAGATACAAATTATAAATAAAAAGCAATGGGGTATAATTTATGGATAGACAGTATAAAAAAAAAAGGCCTGAGCAGAAATGGAGAAATGCAATAATGGCTGAAAAATCAGAATTCTGGTAGTTTTAAACGTAAGAAATAAGTTGGAATCAAGGCGCCTGGGTGGCTCAGTGGGTTAAAGCTTCTGCCTTCCGCGTGGGTCATGATCCCAGGGTCCTGGGATCGAGTCCTGCAACAGGCTCTCTGCTCAGCAGGGAGCCTACTTCCTCCTCTTTCTGCCTGCCTGTCTGTCTGCTTGTGATCTCTGACTGTCAAATTAATAAATAAAATCTTAAAAAAAAAAAAGCAATAAGTGGGAATCACAAAGCACAAGGCTAGAGTAAGCCATGGACTGCTTGTATTTATTTATTTACTTATTAATGTTCATTCTAGCACTGTACACTGAATGATTTCAGAAGAGACACGTGACTTCTTAGCATTCCAGCTTCCCTACTGACAAGGTAACCTATGGCATGGCAGTTCAGAGAATAGCCTTTGGAGTTTGGCCAGTCTTGAACTTTGAATTCATTTTTGAATGACAAGAATTAAATCGGAGTAGTAACTTATATGTAGCAAGTATGTTTCTAGAATTTGATCCAGAAAACTGCCTGTGAAGTGCAATTTTGCATTTCTTTGCATATTTTAAAGAAGAAAAACAGATTAACAGTTAAGAAGAACTTCGAATATATCTTAACTTATATAGTCTGTGCAACATTACACTTAGAGCAAAATCAACAAGCGTTACAAGAAAACTACAAATCACTATATTGCATAATCATAAATGCAAAATGCTTTTACAAAATATTATAAAGTCCAGTCCAACAATATATAAAAAGTTAATTCATTATGACCAAGTGTGGTTTATCCCAAGAATGCAAGGTTAGATTAGGATTTGAAAATTAAGCAGTGTAATTCACCACATTGATAGAAGGATGGAGAAAACCCCTGTTATTATCTCAATAAAGAAAAAAATATTTGATATATTTCAACACCCAGTTGTAATGAAGTCTTCCAACAAATTTATGGAAAACCTAAAGCTAGTAAATTTAATGATGAAACACTAATGAGTTTCCCTTTTAAGATTTTGGCCATGTAGTAGGGCAAGAAAAAGAAGTAAGAGGCACACAGATAAGAAAGCAAAAGTAAAGCTGTCTTGATTCACAGGAGTCATGATTTTATATGTATAAATCCCAAAATAGGAGTCAGCAAACTATAGCCAAATTTGGTCTATCACCTATTTTTGCATGACCTGTGTCTAAGGTGGATATTATACTTTTTTTCTGGTGTAGGTATAAAATGGATATGACCATGTTGGAAAAGAGCTTGGCAGTTTCTTGTGAAATTACTTATATGCTTATTGTATGACCCAGCAATTCTCCTGGATATGACCCAGAAATGAATGAAATATGTCCACACAAATACTTGTGAATGAATATTCATGGAACCATTATTTACAGTACCTCCAAATCAAAATTTTATCAGTAGGTGAATAAATACGCAAAGTATCTTACGTTCATACTGCTTAACAAGAACAAAAAAAAAAGCTGATACAACATGGTCTCAAAAATATACTGAGTTAAAGAAGTCAGACATAAAATAGTATTTTATTTCATTTACATAAAATTTTAGAACAGCCAAAATTCATCTACACTGACAACAAATCACTGTTGCTAAGGAGCAGGGGGAGGAACCATACTAAAAAGGAGTTAAGGCAGTGTTCAGAGGTGAGGTGAGAAATTAAATGTAATTTGAGTTGTGGTTCATTGTTACGTACATGTAGTAAAACCCATCAAGCTACACCTTTAAAATGGCTATGTTTTATCATATGTAAGTTATATTTCAACAGCATTGGCTTTAAAGGTAAAAAATATTAACTTATTTTTTTTTTTAAATTCCGTATGACTTAGCTTAGACATTGAACTTCAGTAAAGCACAGATCGTTGATAGACTTTTTTTTTTTTTTTTTAACCTCCAGCATGCAGCTTGGTGCCAGGCACCCAGTAAATATTAGGTGAAAGACAGGAGCAAGGTGACATTATAGGCTAGGAATAGAAGAACAAAGTTCCCTGGAAAGGTCAGCCAGCAAGGCTCCAGGGCCAGAGTTCAAGCCTAGCAGAGGCTACGTGAAGCTGTTGGATATAAAATTTTTGTTTTAGTTTTGTTCATCCTAACATGCATTTTTCTGTTTGGAAGGAATGTGTGCAATGTAGTCTGCCACGGGTGGAATTACAGATAAAGTCTTGTGGATGGCAGACAGGGATTCAGACGATTAACTGTGGAGTACTTTATATAGAAACGATTTTACTGAAATAACGTAAAGAAGCCTGTGTTGGTAGTTTTAATAAAATCGAACCTGACTCATCTATTTGAGGGCCAAGATTATGGAAATAACATCTTATGCTTCAGGAGTATTTTAAGATTGAAACAGTTATATTCATATTTACTTAGGAAGAAACAAAATTGGTGGATAAGTAAAACTTTAACCCTGTGGAAAAATTTAATATTTGTATTTGGCTTCTCTGTGTTAACCTTGGAGAAATTGCTTTAGGTTATACAACATTATCCATAAATGTTACGTTTCCAGTATTACCAGAAGGGTACTTTTACAGAGGATGATCATGTTTTATTTCACATCTGAAAAATAAACTTGAGTCAGTGTATTCTGCTTTTTAGTCCTTTATTTAAAATTTTATTGCAGTACTTTTCAAGGGTTTTGGGGAAAATTCTCAGTAGCCCTGCACCTACATTCTTGTAAGAGATGAGTGCTTTCTTTGAAGTCATCCATATTTCAGTCTACTTTTTTTTTACTGTAATAATTTATTGGCTCATCTTTGCCTGTTACGAAGAGTTCACTTATTTGGTTTTGCGGGCTTGTTTGGATCAACAAATGTGGTTAATCCAAGGAATGCATTGTGTTCTACTTACACACCTCTTACAACTGAATATAGATGTGTCCTTGGAGAGAGAAGAAAATTAACCCCACCCCCACCCCATTCATTTACCTATAATTTCCTACGAAATGTTTTGTAGTCACTTGGTACTTAATATATACCAGACCTGTTATTTTGACAAATGGGACTGTTTCCTTCTGGAGGAGGTTCTTAGTGGGGTTGGTCCAGCCTTCCTCTGGCAGCCTTACTTTCAGGTAGTAAAAACCAGATCCAGATTTCTTGGAATGTGGTTGATAGACCGTCTTCCTCAGAATCATCCATTATGTCTGCTTGTGAAAAGTTAATCCTAAAATGATAGAATGGGGGTGGGGAGTGCACAGTTGGCAACATTATTACAGTAGTAATTTTTTCAGGCAAGGATCACCAGTGGGTGCTAAAACTAGGATGTAAGTATGAGAAACAGGATCTGTTTACATGATCTACTTACATAGTCTCAAATTATCTCCCCACAATATATTATTAATTACCAAGGAAAATAAGAGCTGAACAGCGAGAAAACCTGGCACAGACCATCTAAACCAAGGGATTTAAGTCCAAACTAACAATGGGACAAATCAGTATGTGCCTTGTCCTACTTTCCCCTCCCCCTTAGTTTACCATACATAGATGAATCTGAATAAGCTAAAATTTAGGTCTACTTTTCTTCCTTCTGATCGTTTCTGTGTATAAAATGTCCTAGCCAGTGTCTCTGGACCATGATTTCCAATATGGAGCAAAAATTTTGGCTTCCCTTCAGACTATGCTATATGCCATAGTATTTTAACACTCTGGTGTATTTTTTTTTTTTTTAAGATTTTATTTATTTGACAGAGAGAGAGAGATCACAAGTAGGGAGAGAGGCAGGCAGAGAGAGGAGGAAGCAGGCTCACCACTGAGCAGAGAGCCCAATGCGGGGCTCAATCCCAGGACCCTGAGATCATGACCTGAGCCGAAGGCAGAGGCTTAACCCACTGAGCCACCCAGGCGCCCCAACACTCTGGTGTATTTTTGCACCTTGAAAGCATACAGATAAACTAGCTAGGTGATTTGCTTAGGTGCTTTCCTCTCTGTACAAATACCTGTTTTAAAGTTTTGAGCAGTATTACTTTTGGTTCCCAGATGGAGCTGTTAGAAGGGATATAGCCCACAGATATCCATAGGGACCTATATTGGATTTGTTAAGGCTAATTGGCCGTGTATTCCTGTATCGCTGTAGGACCTCCGGTCTCCCAGGTTATATTATTCATCACCAGCACTTGATCCATTTCCTTGATGAACGAACTTGGCAAACATCAGTGCTTTCATTGGTCTAGTGGTCGGTGTGAGATTCTGCAGTCACCATTTGCTAGCTCTCTGTTCCTAGAAGGGTGGAAGCCAGTTTTCTCTCCCCTCTCTGAGTGGCCCTGCATATAAGATTTGACAGAATCACCAGAGACTAGCTCAAACACCTTCTAGCTTTTAACAGGTGGAAAACATCTTTATCCTCCTCTAAAATTTGTTTTACACAGGCAAATTAGGAATTGAATACAAGCAACTTTATTTTTTCTTTTAATGTATTAGTAAGCAGTGGAAAAAGGTAGAGATTGATTCAGCTACATAGCCCAATATTTTATTTTATTTTATTTTGTATTGTTTTGGTTTTTATTTTTATTTAAATTCAGTTAGCCAACACATAGTATACTATTAGTTTCAGATGTAGTGTTCAGCAGTTATCAGTTGCATGTAAGTCCCCGTGCTTATCACATCATGTGCCCTCCTTAATGTCCATCACCCAGTTACCCATCCCCCCACACACCTCCCCTTCAGCACCCCTCCGTTTGTTTCCCATAGTTAAGAGTCTCTCATGGTTTGTCTCCCTCTCTGATTTCTTCCCATTTAGTTTTCCCTCCCTTCCGTTATGGTCCTCTGCACTGTTTTTTATATTCCACCTATGAGTGAAACCATATGATAATTGTCTTTCTTGGACTGACTTATCTCACTTAGCATAATACTGTCCTGTTCCATCCATGTTGATTAAAATGTATTTATTCATCCTTTCTGATGGCTGCATAATATTCCATTGGATAGATGGATGGATAGATGGGTGGATGGATGGATGGATGGATAGACAGACAGACAGACCACATCTTCTTTATCCATTCATCTGTTGAAGGACATCTCGGCTCCTTCCACAGTTTGGCTATTGTGGACATTGATGCTGTGAACATTGGGGTGCAGGTGCCCCTTAATTTCACATCTGTATCTTTGGGGTAAATACCCAGTAGTGCAATTGCTGGTTCATAGGGTAACTCTATTGTTAACTTCTTGAGGAACCTCCATACTCTTTTCTACAGTGGCTATACCAGCTTGCATTCCCACCAGCAGTATAAGAAGGTTCCCCTTTCTCCACATCCTTGCCAACAGTTGTTTCCTGACTTGTTAATTTTAGTCATCCTAACTGGTATAAAGTGGTATCTCATTGTGTTTTTGATTTATGGTTCCCTGATGGTGAACGATGTGGAGCATTTTTTCATGTGTCTGTTGGCCATCTGTATGTCTTCTTTAGAGAGATTACTGTTCATGTTTTCTGCCCCTTTCTTAACTGGATTATTTGATTTTGGGGTGTTGACTTTGGCAAGTTCTTTATAGATCTTGGATACTAGCCCTTTATCTGATATGTCATTTGTAAACATCCTCTCCTATTCTGTAGGTTGCCTTTTAGTTTTATTGACTGTTTCCTTTGCTGTGCAAAAGCTTTTTATCTTGACAAAATCCCAAAAGTTCATTTTTGCTTTTCTCTCTTGCATTTGAGCATGTGTCTAGCAAGAAGTTTCTGTGGCTGAGGCCAAAGAGGTTGCTGCCTGTGTTCTCCTCTGAGATTTTGATGTATTTCTATCTCACATTTAGATTATTCATCCATTTTGAGTTTATCTTTGGGTATGGTAGAAGAGAATGGTCAAGATTCATTCTTCTGCATGTGGCTGTCCAATTTTCCCAACACCATTGATTGAAGAGACTGTTCTTTTTCCATTAGATATTTTTTTCCTGCTTTGTCAAAGATTAGTTGACCATAGCATTGAGGGTCCATTTCTGAATTCTCTATTCTATTCCATTGATCTGTGTGTCTGTTTTTGTGCCAGTACTGTACTGTCTTGATGATCACAGATTTGTAATATAGCTTGAAGTTGGGCACCGTGATGCACCCAGCTTTGATTTTCTTTTTCAACATTCATTTGGCTATTTGGGGTCTTATTTCTGGTTCCATACAGATTTTAGGATTAAATAATCCTAATTATTAAATAAATAATAATTCCAGCTCTGTGAAAAATGTTGATGGTATTTTGATAGGGATTGCATTGAATATGTTGATTGCTCTGGGTAGCATAGACATTTTAACAATATTTATTCTTCCAGTCCATGAGCATGGAATGTTTTTCCATCTCTTTCTTTCTTCCTCATTTTTTTTATAAGTGTTCTGTAGTTTTTAGAGTATAGATCTTTTACCTCTTTGATTAGGTTTATTCCTGGGTATCTTACGGGTTTTCATGCAGTTGTAAATGGGATCGATTCCTTAATTTCTCTTTCTTTAGTCTCATTGTTAGGGTATAGAAATGCAAATGATTTCTGTGTATTGATTTTATATCCTGCCTCATTGCTGAATTGCTCTGAGTTCTAGCAGTTTTGGGGTGGGATCTTTTGGGTTTTCCACATAAAGTATCACATCCTCTGCAAAGACTGAGAGTTTGACTCCTTCTTTGCCAATTTGAATGCCTTTTATTTCTTTTTGTTGTCTGATTGTTGGTGCTAGGACCCCCAGCACTGTGTTGAACAACAGTGGTAAGAGTGGGGATCCCTGTCATGTTCCTGACCTTAGGGGAAAAGCTCTCACTTTTTCTCCATTGAGAATGATATTTGCGTTATAGTGCAGTATTTTCATATTTAGTGTTAATCGGTTTGGAAAGAGTTAATATTCCAATGCCCATATTTGCATTTTTTAACAAAATTTAGAATTAGAAAGTTTTCTCAATTTAATTACAACTATTTTATAGAAGATCTAGTAGCTATTTTGATAAAACTTACTTTCTTTCAATCATTAGTTTAAAAAAGTGTATGCTTTTACAGAAACAGAATATCTAGTTGTGAAAAGTACTTATGAGCATGACTAATATAAATGATTATGGTTTTTTAAAGGGTTCCAAAATGATTCAAGTAAGTAATATTTTACTTTAGAGCAGCATAGCTAATGGTAGTTAGTATCATTCCAACATCTTGGAGAAGACACCACAAGGGTCAGGCTCACATAGAGGACCAAAATCTCACTTTCCAGAGGCCCTTTCTGTGGCTCTGTTCCAAAGTTCTATTTATAGATCTCTCAAGAAAAAATTATTCTGTTTTCCAGGAGAAGTTAAATTGAACAATCTATTAATAAGGGGAGATGTTGCCTAAAACATAATGTGCATTAAGGTCGATTAGTGAGTGAATCTACAGCGGTATTGCCAGAAACGTGAGAAAGGCACCTGTACATTAAAATGTCGTACCTTCATAAAAAGAGAATAGAGAGGTGTGTGTTAATGTTTTTAACGCAAGTTTATTGAGGTATTATGTACATGCAATGAAATATACCCTTTCAGAGAGTAGTTCTATGAGTTTTGACCAATGAAAACAGCCATGGAACCACAATCAAAATATAGAACGTTGCCATCACCCCAGAAGATGTTCTGTAGAAAGGTTTCCAAAAGGTAGTTGGAATGTTTGGAGTCTTTGGACACACACAGTGCGACCCAACAAGCACTTGCCAACTGCCGCTGTGACCCTAATGGGGTGATCTCCGGTCCTTCTCTTTGCACTGTCTGTAAGGGTGGCAGCTTAGCTTCTGTGTAAGACCTTTGCAGTTAGGATCATGGAGTCTCTCTGCTTCTCAGTCAGACCCAGTGGAGAATTTCTGGCCCTCTGTGTTCCAGTGAAAAGCACTGCTCTTACCACTAGTGTCCACCTGTGGATTCTTATTTACGTTTGTGCAGGACTGGGCATTTATATTTTAAGTATTCAACATTTATTGTTTGTTTTGTTAGTTTAGGTTTACAAAATAAGTACTTTATGAGAAAGCATATAAGCTTCTGGGAAACAAATAGCACGCCCTACTGGGGATCTCAGGGGCTAACCAACCTGGGAATAGCAGAGAAAACAGATTAGGTTGCTTTGCTGCTTATTTATGCTTCTTTACATCAAAATACAACTCTATACTCAAAGTGATTTGCTTGAATCACTGTGTTTTAGAATAACATTTTACAAATGCAGTTACTTGGTGAACTTTATTCCTTTTACTAAATAGATAGTAATGGTCATTCTCTAACATAACTCTGGTTTGCTTGCTAGGCTTCAATGAAAAAGAACAGTATCCTTTCTTGGTGTTCAAATTTGCACCAGACTTGTGACCTTTGGGTTAACTTTACCAAAACATTTACAACTATTGATAAGGACACAGTTTTCATTTGGCAGTTAACAACTCTAGACGGAAAATTGCAAATTGCTTGCTTCTAGGTTAAAGAAAAGGCATTAATTTGTTTCACACTACCAGTACTTCTCTGAGTCTTCCCTTCTCTCTAATAGCAGCAAACAGCTGGGAAACTAATTTCTTGGCTGTGAAGCCACTCCTACGGTTACTGATCAAATTGGCAAGGACTGGCTGCCTGCTGCCCTACCAGAACTATCCCAGCCATTGTTCACCCATCGGTATTTGATCACCCTTGGCCATGCTTTATCCCAAAGAGTCAAAGTATAACCTGAATAAGTTTTAAAAGAGAGATGTCGGCCACTTACTTAGCCACTCCTAAAGGAAGAAAGTATTTTCCTAAAGAGTAGTTTCCTGAAATAAAAGCATATCTGTTCCTAAAGTCTTTCAACTTTCTGCGGAAGTTTTTTTAAATCTTTGCAACTATTTATATTTGCGAATTGACCAGTGCTTACTGTATTTAGCTGTACTGTCAACTTCATTTTAAAATTATGTTTGCAAAGTTAATTACACTTATCTGTAAATGGAAAAATCAGAAGTGTTTCACATTAACGTAATAGCATTAGAAAAGTAATTTTTGCAGCTTTTTATTGCAGTATTAAGTAACAAATGGTCACTTTGAAAGAGCCAAATTCAATTTTAACACTTCTTTATAGACATAATAGAGTTATGGTAAATTAATATGCTGTGCCTCTATAGTGTTAGTATGGTGGGCAAAATAATAACCCCCTCTCCAAAGATATGAGTCCCAGTACTTGTTGCCTGTAAGGTTATTTGGAAAAGAGATCTTGATGGATGTAATTAAAGGCCTTGAGGGTAGGAGATTATCGTGGATTATTCAGGTCAGCTCTAAATGCCTTCAGACTGTCCATGGAAGAGAGAGACAGAGGGCGATTTGACAATGTACAGAGGAGAAGGCAATGTAAAGGTGGAGATAGAAATTGCAGCATTGTGGCCACAAGCCTGGTATGCCACAAGCCCCCAGAAGCTGTAAGGGGCCAAGAACATATTCTTCCCTTCAACTTCTCGAATGAGTATATCCCATTTTACAACCATGATGTCAGCCAAAGCCAAGTGAAACTAATTTCAAGTTTCTGGTCTCCAGAACTGTGGCAGTATGAATTTCTGTTGTTACAATCTACCCGATCTGTGATGGTTTGTTACAGCAGGCCTAGGACAGGTTTTGATACTAGGAGGTGGAATGCTGATGTAACAAATACCTAAAAATGTGAAAGTGACTTGGGAATCGGACAGTGGGTAGAGGCTGGAAGAAATTTGAGGCATATCCTAGAAAAGGCCTAGATTGCCTTAAACACACTCTGGTTAGAAAGAGGGACTCTGAAGGTGCTTCTGGTGACAGCTCAGAAGGGAATGAGGAAGATATAGTTGGAGACTAGAGGAAAGGTGACCCTTGTTATATAGTGGGAGAAAACTTAGCTAAATTGGCTACCAGAGTTGTGTGGAAGGCATGTAATCAATGAACTTGGATATTTAGCTGAAAAGACTTCCAGCCAAAATGCTATAGGTACAGCCGTGTTTCTTCTTCCTGCTCATGGTGAAATGTGAGAGAAAAGATAGAAATTGAGGGGAAAACTCTCAGGGCAAAAATGAGCTACGGCTTGATGATCTGGAAAATTTCCAGTCTATCCAGATTGCAAAGACACTAAAATTAGGAAATTTATTGTTCGGAAAGTGTGCTCTGGAGAGAAGGCCAAAGGTGTAACTAGACAGTCTTTAGTGCTGACAGAATTAGGTGTGTGACTCATGGATCCCCTCAACCATCTCAACAGGAAACAGGAACAGAAATGGGATTTTCCAGGAAAGATCTGTAGTGGACTCTCATGTTTAATGGCATGAATACACAAGAGACCCACATGGTTTTTCAGACTGTTAAATCTGCAGAAACAATGCCAACTTGACTTTTGAAAGCACGGAGACAGGATGAAATGTAAGAAGGCTGTTGGACTTCCAAAATTCTATAGGCAGAAAATAGCCTTATAAAACTACTCAGGTGCAAATATGTGCTACCTCTTAAGAAAAAGGAAAAATGACTCCAAGGGTAGAGCCTCAAGCCATGGAGTATTACTTACAGGCCTTGAAACCTTGCCCCACTGGATTGTGAAATTACTTGGGCTGCATGACTTCTGTTTTCTACCTTGTAGAGTGGGGGATGTCATAGCTGTTATTTTATGCCTGCCTCACCATCTTATTTTGGAAGCAGATAACTTGCCTTCTAGTTTCACAGATCAACAGATGGAGAGGAATTGTGCCCTAGGATGGATCATACCCAGAATCTCACCCATACCTGATTTAGATGTTTAGATGATGAGATTTAGGACTTTAAGCAGATGAGGTTTACAAGAGATTTGGTTCTTCTGGTTGATGTTATCTATATAGGTTGAGATTTAGGATTGTGTTGGGTGGGGTCCACATATTTTGCTCATGGGACAGACACAAATCGTTGACTGCCCAAGGATGGACTATGGTAAGCATAATAATGCTGTGTCATATCTCCCACCAGCCCCTGGCCCCCACCTCTGAAGATAACACATTCTCATTCCTGGACCTGTAAATGTTACCTTATTTGGAAAATGTCTTTACAGATGTGATTAAGGGTCTTGAGATGGGAAAATTATCCTAGATTATCCAGGTGAGGCCCAATACCATTACAAGTGTCCTTGTAAGAGAGAGGCAGCGGGGGAATTAACACACAGACGGCAGTAGGAAGGTGAAGGCAGATATTGGAGTAATGAGACCACAGACAGACCAAGGAACATTCAGCAACCAGAAGCATGAGAGGCAAGGAATGGATTCTCTTCTGGAGACCCCCCACAGGTATCATGGCCCTGTGGGCACCTTGATTTTGGCCTACTGAAATTGATCTTTAAATTCTGGACTTTAGAACTGTGATAAAAAGTTTGGTTGTTTTAAGACATCAGGTTTATGGCAATTTGTTAAAGCAGACAGAAGAAACTAATACAATGACCCTTATACATTTAGCCCTTAGTAAATGTTTGCTTTATTTTCCATTTCAATTTGATCTATCCCAAGTCATTACTAAGAATCATCTAACATTTGAGAAAATACTTTTTTTTTTTAAAGATTTTATTTAGGTAGAGAGCACCTGTGCACATGAGTTGGGGAGGGATAGGGGAGAGGGAGAGAGAGAAAGACTCTCAAGCAGACTCCCTGCTGAGCACAGAGCCCTACTCAGGGCTTGATCCAGTCTACCCAACTGAGCCACTGGGCACCCCTTGAAGAAATACTTGATTGTACTTTTAGATTTTTTTTTCCTTTTTGTCAAAAAAGAATTTAGTAATTTCTTGACTCTTGCTTTTTAAAAATGTGATGCTTGGTTTTCATATATATGTATTGCTTTATCTAAGAATCTTTATTCCTTTTTGTAGGAATTCTTCCTGTTAGTCTTCTTAAGTCTTGGGTAGAAGTAATTTTTAACAATATTACCTTGATTTATATTTATCTTTTGAGTATTCCAGATACATATGACAAAAGAGCTCTAAAAGACATTGTAATTATCTTGGCTGTTTTAATCAGAGGTAGACTTCAGTTGTTAAAACTTAACATGGTTGTAGTTAAATGGCAGCGTTAGGCAATACTTTGCAGTTAAAAAGTATATTGACAAATAATTATACATTTATTCCTTCAACATATGAATCCTGGTAAGAATATAGTGATGAAGAAAAATTTAAAATTCATGGTCCCTATCCTCATGTAACTCAGATTCAGCAATTCTAATCATTAGAATCTATCCTGTTATTTAATGATGGCTCCCTTCCCACCTCTCTTTTCATGGTTTTTTATCATACTGGGCTTATAATCAATCTCATGGGGGAAGTCACACATTAAACAAAATAAAAAATATTATATGTGAATTGATTTTGAGAAGTGCTGTAAATTAAAAGAACGGATATTACAGGAGAATATCTTGGGGGACCTACTTTAAATGGATGTTCAGATAAGGCCTTTTTAAAAAGGTGGTGTTGAAGCTGAAACCTGAGGAATGAATGTTCTTTTCCTCATGTTTCCTTCCCACTGCTTCCTCCGTACTAGTTAGGAAAGTTCCTTGAACTAGAAGAAGACCCATGGGCTTCTATCACCAAAATATGTCCAGAAGCCAGCTACTGTCTCTCTCTACTGCCCAACCGCTCCGTGGTCCGCACACCACCCTCGTCAAACTGCAGCCTGGACTTGGGGAAGCCTCCTGACTGGACCTCCTGTTTCTATCTTTCATTGTCTAGTCTAGTCTCAGCAGAGGGATGATATTAAAAGAGATTCTGTCACCTTTTACTCCAAAATTTTTCCAGCTATTTTCCATTCTCAGCATAGAAGCCAGATGTCTTTACAAGGGCCTCCAAAGACCTCCCTGATCAGACCCGTGGTTTCTCCTTTTTGTCACTTGCTGCTTCAGATATCCAGGTTTCCTCAGTGAACCCACACCAAGTACATTTCATGGCCTTTGCACTTGTCCTTCCCTCTGCTTGGAACACTCTTCTTTCATTTCTGCCTGCCTTGATTTTTTTCACTTCTCGTTGTGATACATTTGGTAATCTCTGCAGGATAGTGTCTAGGTATGTCAGCAAAACTTGGAAACAGAAGTTGCTGGTTGGGGCTGCCATGTAAGAATATTTAGAGGGGGGTTTTCTTTTGGCTCCATAGTCCAGTAATGTGCAGACATGACCTGATCGTGCTGTGGATCAGGACCTCCTTAACTCTCAGGCTGTGATACCAGGTATAAGATCTGTGACACCAGGGAGAGGTGACTGCCAATTCACCCCCCTGAGGCCTGTGACCCTCTAAAACCTGGAGCACCTACCATCCCTGTACCTGAAGCTCAATAAGACAGCTGTATTTAGCTCTTTCCTTCCCTTTCTGCCAACAGTCCACAATTTCCTGCCCTGTACTTCTAGAGGCATTAAGGACTTCATCTCTTACACCTCACTTTGTCTTTATTTCATTCAACACCAGAAGTCCACTCCTGTCTGGTTATCCTGTCAGCTGCCAATCTTCCATCCCCCATCTATCTATTTATTCTCTTGCCCAATCTAATCCCCATTTTCCCCCATGCTCCCTCCCAAACTCTTCTTCTGTGTTCTCTGGAACCTCTGCTCTATGGTCAGCCACTAACCCCACATCCTCAACCTCTAACCCCACATTCTCAACCTCCTCAAATCTTTCCTTCCCCACTTCTTACCCTTAATAGCCGTCTACCTGTCTCCTAAAGGGGACTCCATATACCCTAAAATTTACTCTGGGGCATCTGATTATTCTGTTAACCTCTGAGTTTCTCAAATTCGGGGAGTAGGATCATTTTTCTCCTCAATTCCCAATCATTTACTTATAAGCACCCTGCACAAGTCCCTGCTCCTTTGAGACTTCCACACCTGGAAGTCGTGGAATATAACCCTTTCCTTCTCATTACTATCATTCAGCAGCCTTCTGGTTATTCAGCCTCATTCACTGAAAACTCAACTTCTGCTGTGCATCTCTAAGTGACTTCAGTATCCACCCAGACAGCCCATCCAATCTGTGGTAGAGCAGTCCCTTGGCATCCTTACCTTGAGTGGCCTTTTCCTTTAAACTTTGTATTCTTAGACCAAAAACCACTGTCCTTTAGCTCACTTCCAGAAATAATCCTTCATCTTCATTAAAAGTTCCTATTCATCAGTCTTGGCTTAACCAACCCTATTGTTAACATACCAAATTCACATGGTCCAAGCGTAGGGAAGGTAGGGAAAATCAGAATGCCATATCTACAAGAATGGTAAAAAGATGCTAAGTGGCAAATCACAGGGGTCCACTATGTAATACTTGCAATACTGCATGTTTCCATTGTATTTTGGTTTATTTTTTATCTTGCTTGAGATAAATAGTCCTGAATATTCCAATTATATGATTAGATTCTAAGAAAATTGTCGCTTCAAAACCATGTCTAATCAGTTAAATATCAGTACATGTTTATTTAGTGAAATGATAATTTCTAGTTGTGCTCTAGGTGTTTAAGGTACTTCCCCGTCTTCTAAGAAGGTCAAATGCAACATCAGCAAAAATGGAAGAAAAGAAATAAGTAACTTAAACCAATCTTATGTAAACTCTAAGTGCTTCTAAAGTAATTAAGGTTTAAGATTGTTTGGCCACTTCTTTTTTCTCTAGAGCCTGTCTGGTGTATTTGTAATTGTGAGCCAGCTGTCCTCCTGCCCAGCAGGCTTCTGGGACAACCACCTTTCCCAAACAGCAGGTGTATATTAAGGACATGTAAACTGATTTTACCAAGAGAGCAAAATGCAATTAGAAAGGCAAGTCTGCCACAGAAATATTATACCATGCATTGCAAAACCAAATGTAAATAATTTGGATTAGATGTACACCATTGGGTATCTCTAGTAGCATAAGTAACAGAATTGGTTGTATGAAAATAACTCGTCATGAATGCACTTCAGTCCTTTGGTTTGAATGTTTGTAAAATACTTTATTTTGTCTCTAGCGCCCTTTGTATAGTTAACCATGGGAAAAGTTAGTTAAGTGTGTTCTATCCAAGCATGAAGATGGAGGGTAATAATTCAGTCTCATCTAGATTTGCTTTGAGATGATTTTCTGGTGGTTATGATGGGTCTTGCCCATGCCATCTGTATCTTCATCTCGTCTTACTTTGGATCTTGACATTATTTGTAAGGTGGCTGACATTCTGTGATAAAACACAGACATAAACTACTTTTTTCTCTGCAGCCTTTTTTTGGGGGGGCGGGGGAGGGTTATCAGTGTATTATCCCAGCTAAGCCATAGGCTCAGTAAAATCTGTGAGACTGAGGTTGTTTTAATGTCAGATTGTTTTTTCTGTAATTATTTTGGCCAAGGTACTTTAATACTCCTGAAGAAATTCTAAGAACAGTAATTTCTATTCTGTCATAATAACAATGAAACATTAAACAAATATTTATAAACTATCAATATTTACCTGTGATAGAGGGTAATGCCTTATTTATCACATTACGACACTCTGACATTGGCAAGTTCTGAAATAGTTTAAAGATGTCTCTCTTGTTTTCCGAATAAAAGAGAAGTAGGCTGCATGCAATTAAACACATATCAGTTTGAATGTATGTGTGAAAAATATCTTCACATGGAGTATATTTTTTTTTTAAGTTTTTATTTATTTATCCGACAGACAGAGATCGCAAGTAGGCAGAGAGGCAGACAGAGATCGCAAGTAGGCAGAGAGGCAGACAGAGAGAGAGGAGGAAGCAGGCTCCCTGCCGAGCAGAGAGCCCAATGCAGGGCTCGATCCAATGGACCCTGGGATCATGACCTGTGCCGAAGGCAGAGGCTTTTACCCACTGAGCCACCCAGGCGCCTGGAGTACTTTATTTTTTAAAGTTCCTTCAATACACTAATGACATACAATTTAGTTTAACAGCTCGGTGTGTTGTAATCAAGAGTGTGAATAGGCAATCAAATACTTCTGTGAAATTCTCCCGGAAGAATTCATAGCAAGCCTGTTGCTATGGTGCATTCTCACCTGGGACTTGTTTAGCTTCTTTCTCAATCAGATATATTGACAATAATGAGCTAAAAAAACAAAATCCTCATAGAAAATTCAGAATGGAGAAATCCAGATAGATAAATGAAGCAAGGTGGCTCTCCCTTCTTGTTCTACTTGCACTTAAGAGTTTTTATTTATGATCCCAAGAGTATTAAGATCCACTGAAGGCATTACTGTCTCGCTGTAAAGTGTGCTGGATGTCATAGAAGGCACCGTTCATCAGATGGAAACCATGGAAAAGATCATCTCTGAGAACTGCAAACTAGCTTTTCTCCATCCGCAGCTCCTTCCCTGCAACTTTAGAAACTGTGTTCGTTGTTTGAGACCATCAAACTATTCAGACCATTCAGTAGTGCCATCTTCTTTAGATAATGCCAAAGAAGAGCTTATGAGTTGCGGTTATTAAATTGAAGGAGACGATCACATCCGAGTTAAGTAACAAGCTGGGCAGTGAGACCTTTGATGGATTACCTAGGCTTGTATTGTTTTTCAGAGATTATTATCTTCCCCTCTTCACCTTGAAATCAATTTCATTGCCACACTTTGTAGGTCATGGTGTTAGGCTGAAAGACAGTGATAAAGAGCACTGACTCTGGAATCACACCTCTTAACTTCATATCCCGTCTCTGCCACCTACCAGGTGTGTGACCTTAGACATTTATGACCTGCATCTCAAAAACAAGAGTAATAATACCTTATAGGGCTGTTGCAGAAATTGAATGAATGCTTAGCACATGGAGACCATTCATTGGATATTGGTTGTATTTATCATTTATAACATGCAGAGAAAGCATTAGTACAGTATCTAGTTCATGGTAAAGACCTAATAAATAATAGCCAATTATCCTAATGTCATTATAACTCTTTAAAATGAATCTGTGCCAGATATAGTCTTTAAAAACATAGGACATAATATAAGGGAATGGTTAAAATTTGATGTAATTCTGTAATAAAAAGTCTTCACTGTGAAATGTGTAAGCCTGATGATTCACAGATCTGTACCCGTGGGGCAAATAATGCATTATATGTTAAGAAAAATAATTTTAAAAAAATCTTCGCCAAGTGACTGAGATGGGATAGGGAGCCAGAAGACATCCAGGCCCTTCTGTATACTGTCCTAGAGTTGCAAGGCTGCTGGGTCTAGAGTCATCAGCCTGCAGCCTTTGCAATGAAAATGTCACCTTTCTTAAGTTAAATCTATCCAGCTAAGTATGTTCTGTTCTGAGACACTGTGTTGTTCAAACCAACTTAGTGTGTACTACTGAGAAAATGCTGATTTGCCAAATCATGTATTTTTACCTCCTGTTTGATACTCTCTACATTCATTACCCAGTGCTGTTATGTTTCATCTTAATTCTACATACAGTATTTTAAAATATATATGTCACAGATATTGATTTAAACTGATTATTTAGGTTTAGATTCAAGGAGAGCAAGGAATAGCTAGAGCCTGCCTGTGGTGATCTTCTCCACAGCCCTTTTATTCGCTCTGCCGGTAGATTCAGGTTTCCTGTAGCAAACTGTGTTAACCTTTCTGTCCTGTGGGACCCAGTCTCCATTTCCTTGCTCAGATCCGTGCAGGCAGGCGTGGTCCTAGCTCCTAAGGTTGAGGACACCTCTGAGGCAGGTGCAGACCCGCTTACCTGTGCCTAAGGCCCTGGACTGAACCTAATAGTCTGCTGACCATTTGCACCAAGCATTCACTTTAGAAGAAGAAGCATCCTCTTGCCACATCGGCTTCTTGCTTTTGGAAGGAGAGAAGACAGTTAAAGAACTCCACTTGGTATTTTCCTGTCTGTCCATTAGATGTATGAGCTTTGGGCATGGAAATTACTGGCTTAGGGGCCCGTGGGTGGCCCCGGGTCTGGCTCTGTGCTCAGCAGGGAGGCTGTTTCCCTCCCCCTCTGTCCCTTCTCCTGCTCAAGCTCTTGCATGCTCTCTCCCTCTAAAATAAATGAACCTTTAAAAAAAAAAAAAGAAAAGAAAATTACTGGCCGAGATATCCTTGGAAAATGAGGAAAACTGCTGTTTTTATGTTCCTAAAATAGACATAAGGAAGGCATTCCTTTTTAAAAAGTTTGAGATTTAATTGACATATAACATTTTATTAATTTCAGGTGTACAGCATAGTGATTCAGTATATGTTTATATTGCTAAATGATCACCATAGTAAGCGTAGTTAAGGAATTTCTTAATGGGGTAAGATGATAGAAGATACTGAATAAAGGCTTTGTGCCTTAACTCAGTATCTGAGTATTAAAGAACTTAATATATTTACCCACCATCTCCATACTGTTTTTTGGCATTGATATTTTGGTATCTTCAAGCTGGCTATATAAAGAATTTATGCATTTTAATTTTGTAAGAGTCATGAGAGCCCCTGAATTTGCTGAGATTGCTTGTTCTGAAACTTAAGAAATCGAAAATAGAGCATATGATAGTAGCAAGAAGCAACTGCTCTCTTTCAGTCATTTGTTATGAAAGGTACTTCAGCCACTGCTCTCTTATGATTTTTTATATAAAATTGGATCCTCTTAAATGAAGATTAAGAGAGAACAAAAAATGACAAAGCAGAGCTATTGAGAACAGAATATGATCAGATGATGAAAGAAAGATGAATTATTAACTGAATGGTATGATAACATCGTACAATGCTAACAGCCTAGGAAAAATGAAATCCAAGACATCTATCTTTGCTCCAAATTACTTCATTTTCCTCTTCTTAGGAACTGAAAATAAATTCCCAATTTTTTGGTAAGTAATCCTCAGAGGAAGATATGGTACATTTTTGTGATGTATATTTTTACTTTATAATGCCTAACAGCTTGACAGTTTACACAACATTTAGCATCTGTTCATACACTCACACCAGCTCCTATATATGATGTGTGTATTATACCCATTAACAGATGATTAAACTGGGGTTCTTAAATGTTAAAGTGATTGTCCGATATCACTTGGACAAATGATATTTGTCCAATATCAAATATATTTGATATTTGGTATCTAGGCTCTAGATATCAAGTGATAGAGCTGAGATTCAGATCTAGGTTGGACTCCAAATCCCCTAATCGTTCCATCTTTGTTTCTCAAAGGATAGGCCTGTAAAGAAGCTTTATAAGCTTTTAAACTCTGGGGTTCGGGATGGCCAATCTGGCCCTCTACCTGTTTTGGGGTTTTTAGAATTGTTTTATAGCCTACAAGCAGAGGTTTGTTTTTTGTTTGTTTGTCTGTTTTTTACATTTTTTAGCAGTTTAAAAATCAAAAGAATATTTCATGACATTTGAAAATTAGATGAAAAAGGGGCGCCTGGGTGGCTCAGTGGGTTAAGCCACTGCCTTCGGCTCAGGTCATGATCCCAGGTCCTGGGTTCAAGCCCCGCATCGGGCTTTCTGCTCAACGGGGAGCCTGCTTCCTCCTCTCTCTCTGCCTGCCTCTCTGCCTACTTGTGATTTCTCTCTGTCAAATAAATAAATAAAATCTTTAAAAAAAAAAAAAGAAAATTAGATGAAATTCAAATTTCAGTGTCCATAAATAAAAACAACCACACTTATTTTATGTTACTTTTCTATGTCTGCTGTCATACTACCAGGACAGTGGTGGCTAGTTGTGACAGAAAGCTAGCTTACTGTCAACAAAGCCTAACATATTACTATCTGGCCCTTTTTTATTAAGGATTTATTTGAGAGAGAGCGAGAGAGCAGGGCGGGGTGGGGATGTGTGAGAACAGAGGGAGAGAAGAGAATCCTGAAGCAGATTCCCCGCTGAGTGCAGAGCCCAATGTAGAGCTCCATTCCAGAACCATGAGATCATGACCTGATCTTGACCAACTGACTGACTGACCAACTGACTCAACCAACTGAGCCCCCCAAGTGCCTCTATCCAACCCTTTATAGAAATGTTTGCCAACTCCTGCTCTAGGATATCAGTACCAAAATCTGCGATTAGAAGTTTTTTGTGGAACATGAAAATTCATGAAAGCTTTCACACACACACACCTTAGGTCTTTTGATGGTCCCAACAGCTAGAGAGGTAGATGGTGTTTGCCTTCTTATACCAGGCAACCAGAAAATGGATGCCAAACCACGTGGTCTCGTCAGCACCACACAGCTTTTAATGTTCACTAGCTTTCTAGGTACTTAATTTTATTTGGCATCTTTAAGTGGGAGTTTATTTTGACATTTCAGCTTGAATGTTGTAATCCAATTTCTCATTGTCATGAAGAGAAACATCATGTCAGTTTATCCTCTCTGCTCCTGGGACTCCCCCGCCCCCCAAAGACCTCATGGGGCTGGTTTTAAAACCCATGCACTCAGACTCTCTCTGTCTCTCTCCTTCCCCCTTCTCCTTCATCTCTCTCGCTTCCTTTCGCCCACCATAGTGGCTGTCACTTAGTAGGAACTCAAAGTTTTAACAAATGAATATTTAACCAGGTTAATCTTTTAAATTACCAAAGGAAAAGCTGTAATACTGGTTTTATCCTTGTAGATAAAGCCTTTCGTTACTGAATTTTGTCAAAGTTAATAGTGTCTTGGACAGAAGAAACTAGTATTAAAAAAATGTGAATTTCAAGATACTTTTTGTTGTAGAATTTGGCTTAAATTTGTTGTAGAATTTTGGGTTTTTAAAAATACGTAGAAGTAGCCCAGGTATCCATCAACAATGAATGTATAAACAAAAGGTGTCATAAACATACAATAGAACATTGTTCAGTCTTAAATAGAAAGGAAATTCTGATGACTGCTGCAACATAGATGAAACTTGAAAGCATTGTATTAAACAATATAAGGCAGTCACAAAAGGACAGATATTGTATGATTCCACTTAAGTGGGTTACCTAGAGTAGTCCATTTCATAGAGACAGAAAATGAAGTGTTGGTTGTCAGGAGCTGGTTGGAGGGAAGAATTAGGAATTATTATTTAATGGGCACAGAATTGCAGTTTGGGAAGGCAAAAAAGTTCTGGATATGAACAGAGGTAATAGTTGCCCAGAAGTGTGTATGTACTTAATGCCACCGAACTACACACATTAAAATTGTTAAAATGATGAAGTTTTATGTATCTATATTTTATCACAATAAAAAGACTATATATATATATATATATATAAAGTAATGAGCTATTTAAAAAAATCTTACTTAGTATACCTATCAATTATATAATACAATAAAATGACCACTCTTTCAAACTATTAATACCTTTAGTTTATCAAATGAAAAATTTACCATTTGGTATATAGTACCTGAGTGATTTGGCCCTGAAATTGTTTAAAGTGTAAGGTTAAGTATAGCATTCTCTTTCATGTTTAATTCCAAAACGTATGTTGATATAGAGAAATTATGAGAAAAATTGTATAAATTTAATTTTATGGTTACACTGAGCATAAGTTGATCTTTTCTTCCTTATTAGCAATTTATGGAAGAAAATTAATTAAAACCATAGAGCAAGCTGAGAAGCACCTTTCTAAAGGTACCAATGCTTTATTAAAGAGTCCTGCAGAGTTTCAAGAGAAATATATATACAGTGGAATCTATTAGATCAGTCAATTCATTATACATCAGATATTTTCAAACAAGATAATACTACCATTGTCATGTATTTCATGCCCTTCATGAAAACTAATTCTTAAAACATTGCCTTCTTTAATAGGTCAAAATTAGAACATTTAACTAATTTTAAAAATTAGCATCTTGGTGTGGTTTTTCATGAATATACAACTCTTTTTCTATTTTATTTATACAAATAATAACAAATGAGAGCCCAAACTAAAAGAGATAAAATTATTCAAAAAAGTATAAAATTAAAAGTAAGCCATCCTACAAATGTAGGGTTCTCTTTCCCTACCATTAACACTTTCCCCAAAATTAAGTTTCTTGAGTAGATGTCAAAAATTTTTCTGCATACTCTAGCAAAAAATAAGTCTTTAGAAAAATAAGTGCCTGGCTCTCCTTTCCTGAATAATCTTTCTTGGAGATTATTCCACAGTAATGCATGTGGATTCACTTAAATCCTTTCTAGGATTGCATGCAGTCCTATTAATATATGTATATAATGTATGTAATTAATTCCTCATTGATGGATGTTAGATTGCTGCCAGTTTTATTTGATGGTTGGTTTTGTGTACTTTTCCAAATATATCCAGAGTTTCAGCCTTGGAGCTGGTGGGCCAGTGGGTAGCTACATTTTTTATTTTTTTAGATATTGTTAAATTACCCTCCAAGAGTTTGCATCAACTGACATTCTCACAGAACATTTTCTCCACACCCTTACCAGTGCTGCACACTGTGAAATCTTCTAAGTCCTATCTCATTGTTAGAATGAATCTTTACAGGTCATTAGAATATTATTGAGCCCCTTAGAGTACTTTAATAGCTTCAAAAACGCAAAAATAACAGTTCTCCTCAATCAGAATACCGTTTTCCAGGAATTAGACTATTTCTAAAACAGGATCTGTTTATTCAAACAATTCCTTCCTTACTTACTTCTTTCTTTCTTAAGGTTTATTTATTTATTTATTTATTTATTTATTTAAGAGAGAGAGTGAGTAAGCAGGGGGCGGGGCAGGGGGAGAGGAAGATAATGAATCTTAAGCACACTCGCGCTGAGCATGGAACCTGACACAGGGCTCCATCCCATGACCCTGAGATCATGACCTGAGCCAAAATCAAGAGCAGAACGCTCAACTGACTGAGCGACCCAGGAGCCCCAATAATACTTCATTTCTTTAGCGCTCTTTTCTTTCTTAATTTTCTGAATTAGATTTTAATTAAACAAGTCCTATGCTAGTTATAAAAAGTGAAATAATATAGAGATAAGATAAAGATGTAAATAGTATCTCAGTCCCTTTCTCAGTCCTACCCTCCTGAAGTTACCAATCATACTGACCTGCTACATTTCTATCACAGTTTTCTCCATGGTCAGACAAACTCATGGAGTATTTTTTATTTTATTATTTTTTGTGTTTTACTCAGTTTTCCAACTGGCTTTTTCACTTAATCACATATACTGGTTTTTCTGAGGCAGTGGATGAAAGTTCAGCTTATTCTTTTTAATAACTAATTTTAGTCATTACATATAGTGTGGAGATTCCATAGTTTGTTAAAATATTGCCATGTAGGTAGACATTCAAATTGTTGCTAATGGTGCTGTACTCAATATTTCATATATATGATCGCTTTTATTTCTATAGAGTAGATATCCAGAAGTAGAACTGCAAGGTCATGGGAAATATGTATTTGTAATTTTAATAGATGTTACCCGGTTGTTTTCCAAAAGGGTTGTAGCAAATCACACTAACATGAGTAGTATGTTCAAGTACGTTTTTACCTGGCTCCTCCCCAGCTCTGGATGTTACCACCTTTTTTTTTTTTTTAAGATTTTATTTATTTATTTGACAGAGAGAGGTCACAAGTAGGCAGAGATGCAGACAGCGAGAAAGGGGGAAGCAGGCTTCCTGCTGAGCAGAGAGCCCAATGCAGGGCTCGATCCTAGGACCCTGAGATCACGACCTGAGCCAAAGACAGAGATTTAACCCACTGAGCCACCCAGGCGCCCTGGATGTTACCACTTTTAAAATGTTTGCTTATATGGGGACACCTGGGTGGCTCAATGGGTTGGCCTCCAACTCTTGGTTTTGGCTTGGGTCATGATCTCATGCGTGGTTGGATCAGGCACCCCCTCCCCTCCCCACAGGGCTCCATGCTCAGCATGGAGTCTGCTTGAAGATTCTCCCTCTGTGCCCCCTTTCCTCTCCTTAGACAGTGAGCACTGTCTCATTCTCTCAAATGAATATATAAATCATTTTAAAACTGTTTGCTAAGGGGCGCCTGGGTGGCTCAGTGGGTTAAGCCACTGCCTTCGGCTCAGGTCGTGATCTCGGGGTCCTGAGATCGAGTCCCACATCGGGCTCTCTGCTCGGCAGGAAGCCTGCTTCCCTCTCTCTCTGCCTGCCTCTCCGTCTACTTGTGATCTCTCTCTGTCAAATAAATAAATAACATCTTTAAAAAAAAAAAAAAAACTGTTTGCTAATATGATGAAAATAACATCTCATTGTTATTTGATTTTCTTTCTCCTTATGAATGAAATTTAGCGTTTTTTTCTAATACTTTAATTAGCATTTACATTTCATCTCCAGCCACTTGTTTTTTTTTTTTTTATACCCTTTGCCTATTTATACTGTGTTTTGTAAAATTTGTTTATATGAGGTGTTAAATGTCAGTTACGTATTATAAATACCACTTCTCTCATTTCTGGTCATTTGACTTTATTTGAATGATTTTTTGGCATATGAAGTTTTATTTTTATGAAGTTAAATATTCCTGTCTTACCCCATATCATTTTGGGGTTGCTTGTCTTCTTATGGAGGTTTCTATCATCCCAAAATTATAAACATATTCTTGTAGTTTATCTTTACATAATTGGGGTTTTTTACATTGATTATAGGACATGTGTGGTATGTGTATGTGTCTGTGCACACGCAGTTTAGGATAGTAATCTAGTTTTGTTTTCTCTAATTATACCAGCAGTTCTTTTCTCATTGAATGAAATTCTACCTTGGTCATAATTAGGAAGTTCCCATATATACTAGCATCTGGCTCTTTAATTCTTATTACATTTCAGGGCTTTATTTGATTTGGGAAGAAAGTTTTGAAACAGGAAAATCTATTACAGTTCTAAATATAACCTCCAGGAATAGAAAATGAGACAACCTCAATTTTTTCAGCTACCTGTAATGGAAGGAGCAAGAATATAGAATTCCATTCCTGTTCTTCATTCATTAATTATGTAACCTTGAGCAAGTCATTTATTTTGCTTCTCCCACCATTAGATTGCTCAACTCAGTACTGTTCTGTACTTTTGTAAGGATTAGAAAAAATATATGTAGAGTGCCTGACCCACAGTTGGCATTCATTCAGTGGTACCTAGTATTATTACTAGTGCTATGACTTAACAAGAAATAAGGAAGTAAGAGGTTTAGTATCAAATTGTACCTGTTTGAAACATAAGCAGATGTATTTCTTCATGAGTGTATATTATATACAAGAGAAAAAAATTCTAATTGTGGTAATTTAATAATTCTTTCAGATAAATATATTAATTTGAACAGTAAGAATAACATATTCAAATCTGGCCCTTTTTTTCCTAAACACATGTCTCTTTTTTATCTTTTTTCCTAATGAGAGCCATATACACCTCACACAAGTAGAAAAGCAACAGCATGTAACTTTGCTTTTTTAGGTAAGTGGGGGAAATACAGCTATTGAATAAGGGTAACAAAGAGTAAATGAAAATTGCTTTTATACACTAACCAGTGGAAGGAGCAGGGTATCAGAGGATAAAGCAGAAGAGGCAGAGAAAGAGAGACCTTGAGTGTAGAATGACAAAGGGCACACTGCGAACCTGAAGACTGCAGTGGGCATGATTCTGGACCAGCCATATTGAGGTTGGACTTGACCTTTAACTAGACATGCCCCAATTCTGTCCTAAGGCTTTAGCGCTCTTTGTAGGTTAGATATATCCTATGGCTATCAATAATGTATTGATTTCTCACAAATCCCAGGACGCGTTCTGGAAGTTTAGAAAGGCAAGATAATGTTATGGAGCCATACGGATAAAATGTAAAATTAAAAAGTTCATAAGACAAAAATAAGTTCAACACCTCTTATACCTCTTGAGCCAGATAACAGGCCTTTACAGTGAACCATTTAATTGGCTGTGCCCAACCATTAAATGTACATTCTAATTCTACTAATTCCCCACAGACTTTAGCCACAAAATATCTGCAAAACTTAAAGAACAACTATAAACTAAGCTTAGTAATTAAAAAAGTATCATCTTAGAAAAGATCTACCTGTGCTGTTTGGCATTTGTTTCCTTTTCCCATTACATTTCATTAAGTTGCTAACCAAATCTTAAATTAATCATTTTTTAAATTAGCCTTATTCCCTAGTGCTACTTATTAGACCTACCGAAGAAAGGAAGATTTAATTTAGCCTTTGTTTCTTTTACCATTTTTATGGATTTTGCTGTGCTTGCTATAACCAGTCCACATGGAGAAAGTGGAAGATTGCTCATTTATTTTTCTCAGTTTTCTGTTTCAGCAAGTAATGATTTATTTGCATTATTATCATCTACTGGGCAGTCAATTAACTCTCAAATAAGCATCTAACATTACGTGATATGCATCATTGATCTTACTAATTTTGAAATATTTATGTACTATAAAACCAGATAAATTGTTAATGTTGTCATTATTATTTTTCATAATTTCTTAATGAACTTTGAAGTAATTCCTAGTAAAATTTTCAAGATACTACATTTTAAAGAAAAATTTCCTTGTGTTTTGACATTAATTCTACCAAATAACTTATCTTGGTCAGTTGGAGAGCAGGTTTTCAAAAATGGTGTGCCACTCCTGGGAAACTCCTCATTTTCTTTGATCCAGGGTATGAAGCCCAAGAGATCAGAGAATTCAACAGGTAGAAGTAGATATAAGCAATTATGGGGTGGGGAGAGGTAAGCAGTGGCATGAGATAAGTCATATTAATGGCAATAGATCACAGTGTCACTGAAATTATGTGTACATTATTTATCTAAAAAAAGTAAAACCTTAATTTGCCCATGTTACCATGAATAATAGGAAATTCCTGATAGAGCTAATTTGTTGGGACATCTGGGTGGCTCAGTCAGTTAAGCATCTGCCTTCCACTCAGGTCGTGACCCCGGCGTCCTGGGATCGAGTCCCACATCGGGCTCCTTGCTCAGCAGGGAGCCTGCTTCTCCCTCTGCCTACTGCTTCCCCTGCTGGTGCTCGCTCTCATTCTCTCTTTCTCCCTCTGGCAAATAAATAAATAAAAATCTTGAAAAAAACCTAATTTGTTAAAAGAGCAGTCTACAAAATTATGGGAAACCCAGGTTCTAGTCCAGCTCTGCCCCCACATAGCCCTATGACTTTAAATAAAAGTAGAACATTATTTTGTACCATTAATTACCTGCATTGTAAGGATATGATCATTATCATATCCAAAATGCTTTAAGAGCCTAAAATAGGATCAGCCGTAATATATTATGCCTGTCTCTGGTATAAATACTCGGGAATCAGTTAGTTTAAAAATTTATGCAATCAGTTATAAATACAAATAAAATGTGCTGTATAAAATTCACCCTGAATGAATTAGCAGGGGTTTTTTGTTTTGCTTTTGCAGGAAGCCGGAAGGATACTAAGATTAATGAAATGGATTCCACTCTTCTTTAAGAAGAATCCAACTTGGTATTGAGCACGTGTATTGGCAAGCACTTTGCCCAAAGGCTAGATAAAGGGGTGTAGTCATTCATGGGAGGGTAATACTTCAGGGTTATGGAACAACATGAGAAAAAGCTTTGAGTGGTATGTATAGAAAGAAAATCATAACTAGTTCAGTCTAGGTGCATGAGGGAGAGTGACAGCAAACCAAGAAAAAGTATTTGTTTGAGGCAGGGAGTGGGAGGGTACACCACCTTGGGTCTTAAAATACAGCTGAGTTGACTTCATAAGTTATATTATGGGTGGGGTAGGAAGGTCATGGTGCACAATGGTTAACACTATGGAATTAGGAGTCAGGGTCATTTGATTTCAAATCCTGGTTTTGAATGACCTGAGGCCAGTCAGCCATCCATGGAATGAGGGTAACCCTGACTACTTTGCTGGCTGAATGGGAAGTTAACCAAGTAGTGCATTTAGCAGAGATCCTGAAGCCCAGACAGCTCTCAGTATAGAATAGAGATTATTGGTGATTAGAATTGTGCTTTCACATATATAGCTAGAAAAAATGTGAGGAACAGAGGCAAGGCCTTTTACCACCATGGTGGGTGAAGACAAGAGAGAAGAATTACTGCAGTAGTTCTAGGTCAATGGGAGCCTGAATTAGGGGGAATGGCAGGAATGGTGGGGAAGGGAATGGATTCAACCCATGTTAGAGAGGCAGAGTGACAGGATTTAGGAAAACATTTACCTTGAGAAGCAGGGGAAGTTAAAAAAAAAAAAAAAAAGGAAGGAAATTGTGAAAACACTTGTGGTTTGAGCCTGTGTGAGAAGAGAAGGCTGTTTCCATTAGGACACTGGTCCTTGACATTCTGCTTGTATGAGATCTCCTGGAAGACTTGTCCAAGTACAGGTGGCTGGACCCTACCCCTTCTGATTCAAAGAAGCTTCCAGGCAGTGTTGATGCTAATGCTGCTGGTTCAGGGCACACACTTGGAGAACCACTGCAGTAGAGCAAGAGCACAGGAGGCAGGAGAGGTACCGCAAAGTGGAGGACGTGTCTTCAGGTACAGCCACTTAGCCAAACATTGAACCTGACCAGAGATCATGAACTTGTGGGTCACCAGTGTGTATGGACCTGAATGATGATCACATTGCCAGGTGAGAGATTGAAGAGCCAACAGCAAGAGTTAGCATTAAGGCGACACTTTTTTTTAAAGCCATTAGTGGTGCTATAAAAAATGCTCAGACTTTACCTGTTTACCTCGATGTTCTCATCCACACCTGGTTCTAGGCAGAAAGCTTTCCTTGTGGGTTTTAATGTAAACCTCTCTTCCTTTATTTTGACTTCCAATAAAGGAGCTTTGGTGACAGTGTTACAGATAGGAACCTGAGCTTTAGAATAAACATTTAGAGCATCTGGTAAACTTTGCTGTTCTCTGCTTCATTAAAACTGAAGGATAAGAAGGGCACCTGGGTGGCCCAGTCATTACTTGTCTGCCTTCGGCTCAGGTCATGATCCCAGGATCCAGGGATTGAGCCCCACTTCAAGCGCCCTGCTCAGTGGGAAGCCTGCTTCCCCACTCTCCTACTCCCCTGGCTTGTGTTCCCTTTCTCTCGTGTCTCTGTCAAATAAATAAATAAAATCTAAAAAAAAAAATTCAGGATAAGATATCAAAGCTAGAACCTAGTATAATCTTGTGTGGTTTGGTAAGATGAAACAATAAAGATCTTATTGTTGCTCATCCTTATTGGAATGTTAGCTAGTATAACCAAAAAATCAGACAGTAATTATTATCTTGTATTTTTCTTTTATCTTAAACAAGATGTAAATGTAAGAAGCAATGGGCATAGTATAGGCCATAGTCCAGCAGAGGTGTGCTAATCAGATGTACCCTTCATATCTTCAGAGTGGGATGAGGTCAGCAGTTTCCATTTGAAGGTTAACCCTTTGTGGTACGCTGCCTTTTGTGAATATTCTGTCTGGACAAAAGTAATTAAAATTTTGTTTTCTATTGTATAAAATATATTACTTCAACCATCCCTAATTACAATAAATGAGCTTTATTTTTCAGTATTGCCTAAGTTGTGTTCTGCAAGACACTATTGTTTTCTTGAGATGTTAATAGTTGTTCTTTGCAAATGAAAAAGTGTGCTTAGTAAGCTGATTTCCTATTGATAGGACTTCTCAGAACTTTTAATATGCTAGTGTTGCCATGAATCTCCAAGATTTGGAATCTTCTGGGCATTTCCCAAACCATGTTGATCTGGAAACCCCTTCCTTTCAGGGCATATTTTATGGGAAATTGATGTTCTCAGAGCACAGTTAGAGAAGGCAGTGTTAGTTGTTTAAGTCTTTTTAATTTTGAATTTCCTCTTAACAAAGGGAACTAGCCAGTACAAGAGAGATGGACATGATATGCCTAGCATTTCTACAATTAATTATGTACAAATTAAAGACTGCCAAGTAGACCTTCTGATGATTTGTCAGTTATTAAAATGTGATAGAAAGGACATTTAATCTCTTCTACATTCCTGACTGGTTATTTGGAGGCTGAAAAGTTCCAGGACCCTTTGAAAATGTGGTTTCTTTGTTTTTGTACCAGCCTAGATTAAAGAACAGTGCTTATTTGCTCTTAAATAATCATTTTTAAAATAGTTCCCTAAACCTGGCTCAAGACCCTCAAAGATATGATCATGACCATAATTTACTCATGTTCTGAACATGAGAAAGAGAAAAAAAGTGCTATAGTATATCCTGAGAGCAGGACCTATCTAGCACAAACCTATGTACTTTAAAAATCTAACATTTTGTTTGGTGATAGTCTCTTAGTGATACAAAACTTTTTTTTTTTTCCCCAGCATACTAGGGCAAGAAGGTAAATTATTTTTTGGAAGATTTTTAAGCAAAAGTGATTGAAATAAAAATGCTTTCTTCCTTTACCACTGATTGCACCATATAATGATCATGTCCGTTTTCAAACCAGTACTCAGTACTTCCTGCTGAGATTTATAGTCATAGAAAGGCATGTTGACCCGTGGTGTGTGGTACATGTTCTGCTGTGTGAAATGATTTTTAGTACACAGATGAAGACCTTTAAAAATTATCACATATTTTAATTTATATTAAAATTATAAAAAGCTTTGGAAACCAGAATTTTAATTATTTTAATACCGGAGACACTGCGTTTTCAAAACGAGTCAATTTAAAGAAAAATATTTGGCAAAAGATAGTATAGGTCAAAGGGGAAGGAAGCAGAGATTGAGGAGTCCTGAGATCAAGAAGATGCTTTCTGAGGAGAAAGATTTGAGCCTTAAACTGAGAAGAAACACTGAAGAGTCAGGAAAAAGAAGCAAAATCCTGGAAGAGGCCAGAGGGTGTGGAAAGGTAGCTGTTGACAGGAGGGGACCATTCCCTCCACTGAGTCTGGAAGAGAATTGAAGATTAGTTGAATGTGGGGACAGGAAGGAAGTTGGGTATCATCGCTCATGGCCTGCTGTGATACCCACTGCTCACTCTTAATTGTCATCATCACGGCAATAATAACTATTATACCTACTCCTGAGGCAGTAAATCGGAATAACTAGAAGAAAATAGATAATAGTGATGCAAGTGGGCAACCATAGTTGGACTGCATGAGCCTCAAAGCACAATGAGCTTTTGCACGTATTTGGAAGAATATTGGTTTTTATTAATTAAGGAAAAAAGAGCACAACATAGTAATATCAGGAATGTAAGAGGAAATGTTATTCCAGGTCTTAACTGGCATGACAACAATGGGAAATATTATAAGCAACTTTATGCTAAGAAGTAGAAATAGTGAGGAACCAGGACTTTGGGGTACTTCAGGTCTGGGCTGTGAAGAATGTATAGTCTTCACCAGAGAGCATGGCACAGATAAAGCGCTATTTTCAGGAAAGAACTGTATTTCACTTAAAAACCTGTCGAGGCTTCTTAGTAACCCAGTGATGGGGAATATTCTGAGCAAATAATGAAGAGCTTATAAGGAGAGAATTTGCAAACTGGAATGAGGCTTCCAGAAGGCATAGTTGGAAAGAGTCAGGAGATAACGTCACTGCTGGCCATCAGTGGGGACATACGAAGGGTAAGAGAGAGACTAGGAGGCCAAGGAAAGTAAGGTATGCCCTGTTTTCAGTACCAGGAGCAGAGTCCTTGAAGCTAAGGTGGAGTTCTTCCTGCTTATTAAAGAAGATAAGAGGGCAAGTACCTAATGCTAAAAGCTTCCTGGAGCTTCTGGAAACTAGAAGACATAAACAATAGCCTCATGACTAGATATGCAGGGTCCATAGTGCTTGTTTGAAAAGAACACTGAATCACCAATGCAAGGCCTCATTTAGGACTGAGGTAGGTGCCTGGGAGTTTGAGTAAAGAAAGGTAAACCTAAATAAGAAGAGAGGATGATAGAAATTCCACTGCCAATGAGCAGTTGGAACAGGTTGCTACATATGATAAAGAACTAACTAGAATTCTCAGAAATGGAAAATACGGAAATGGAAAACAAGGAGAATCGATGAAATAAACCCTTAGCAGGGCACATAGAGAAGTACTGAGTTGAAAGTAACACTGAGAAACTTCCCTGGAATATAGCTTAGAGAAACTAAGAGAAAATATGAAAAATCTGTTAAGATTCTCATTTCTGACATACCCTAGCCAGTCCTTTCCCTGAAGGAAACTAAATATGCTGAGTAAAATCTTTTGCATTGTTGTTGTTATTTTTTTTAAAGCAGAGCTAAGCTGGAAAGAAAGTATTCACAGAAACCAAAACTGAAATGAAAGTAGGAATCTTAAGCTAAGTAAGCAATAAGTAAACCTGGCTTTCAGCTTGAAGGTACCTGCCAAACCTAGGTGATCTTGAGAAGGCCATTTGACAGCTATATCCTACTTACCAACTGAGGGCTGCCCAAAGTGGGGAATCTTAGCAGGAAATCCCTTACCCAAAGCTAAAATTTTACAAAACTACATTAGTATAAGGGTAATAAGAAACCTGCCCCATAGAGGAGGACAAGCCTGGGTGCTGGAAGTAGGAAACATTCTCACACATGCGAGAATTTGATACCTGTGATTTACAAAAATCTAAATGACCAATAAACATATGAAAAGATGTCGGTTATCAGGGAGATACAAATTTTTAAAAATGCATCGTAGCTTCCCATATTTATCAGATTTACCATAAAGGGAAGTGTGGGGGGGCACCTGGGTGGCTCAGTGGGTTAAGCCTCTGCCTTCGGCTCGGGTCGTGGTCTTAGGGTGCTGGGATCGAGCCCCACATCGGGATCTCTGCTCAGCAGGGAGCCTGCTTCCCCCCCCACTCTCTTCCTGCCTCTCTGCCTACTTGTGATCTCTGTCTGTCAAATAAATAAATAAAATATTTAAAAAAAAAAAAAAAGGTAGTGGGTATTTAAGCCCCCAAACACACATTGACGTCCAGGATAATGTGGAGACACTGGAACTCTGTCCTCTACTGCTGACTGGAATATAAATTGGTACAACTACTTGGGAAAATAGTTGTGATGGTCATCATCCGTAAAGCTGTGCATTACCTTCAGCCCAGTAATTCCATTTCTAGGTTTCTGCTATGGAAAAGTCAGGCACACGTGCACGAATACAAGGATGCTTATGTGGCAGCAGGCTTAGAATTGCACAGAGTTGGAAACAACCCAAAGATTCATCATGTTGAGAACATAAATACATTGCATTTTAGCTGTGCAATAGAATACTGCTGAGCAAGGAAAATAAATGAGTTCTGTATCTACAGATATTGATATATCTCAAAATCATAATTAAAGCAGTCTGCACAGTATTACCACTGATGTAACCTATGTGAACACGCAAGACAATACTATATGTCATCTGTGGATCTGGAGATATGGAGTAGTAATAATAATATAAAATACTCACATGAACTTTAAACACAAATTCAGGTTAATGGTTTCTTCTGAAGAGGCAGGGAGAGAGAGAAATAGGATACGTTCGAGAGAAACCAGGGTATTTCAGTATATCTGTGATATTTTGTTTTTCAAAAAACCTGAAGCAAATGTGGCAAACCATTAAGATTTACTATAACTGGGTCAGGTTCTCAAAGCTCGTTGTATTATTGTCTACTTTTTCTATATGTTTGAAGTATCTCATGGTATTTAAGAAGTAAGAATAAGAGGAAATATCTCTCTTTATATAAAAGGAGGCCAAAAAAAAAAAAAAATACTGTCTTAGGTTGGGTTCTCACTGAGATGGAGTTTTCGGTGCAGAGTATTTATTACAGATAGACACTTGTGGAGGAGAGGGGAAGGAAAAGCAGGATTGGGTAGAGGAAAAGTTCAAATATTCTGCAGGCTGGCCCAGCCCATATAGAGCTCTAGAGCAATGGACCCCACCTTTGTACACCCACCTCAGTCAGTGGCTGGCTGCAGCCTGCCCAGAGGGCATGCCCTTGAGCTAGCTGTTCTCTGCTGCTGAGGCACCCCTGAGGACCAGAGAGCTGGGGCAGCAAGTGCTTCCCTGGGCTTCCTGCCCAGCTCTGTCCACCATACAAAGCATGAAAATGGAGCTTTGTTTTCTCCTAGTCCTTTGGCTAACTGTGAGAGTATTTATCAGTGTATTTACCTGAGAGAGATGAGGTAAACATTTTTAAAAAAGCTTTCAACTCTTGTGAACACACTCCATTTTATAGCATATTAGTAGCCTTGACTTTCTTTCTAAGTTTGTTTATGGTCTTGTGTGCCAGAATTTAAGAGGAAATTGTCATATGCTAAATCATTGGCAAATGCTTTTAATGTTGTTTTCATTGTCTTCTCAAAGGAGAACAAATACAGGGTCCCCTTATAATTCAGATGCACAGTTTTGGATACCGGTTTAAAGATTAGCCTTTACAATGTAAGTTTAATAAACCAGAGTGTATGGTAAAATACAAATTTTACATTTATAGGTGGTATCTCTGTGTAATCATCATAATGAGTGTTAACTTTAGAAATGATCAGGTGTGTTTTTGTCTGACTGTGTAATACTATCTTCTTCATCAAGCAGTCTACGAAGCTGGTAGAGACAAAATTGTCAAATTTTTATATCCTGCTCATCCATCTTGGTGTGAGTCCCATATGGGTGTTCAATTTATATTTTGTAGGTGTGATATTAATGATTTTACAACAAAGCATACATATATTTTCCTTGTAAATATTCACAGATATTAGGTAACCTTTACAAATTCCATTCTTTATATCTTCCTGATACTCTGCTTTCAGGGCTTTAATGACATCCTGCTTATGAGAAGCAGGAGCAAACAATGGGCAGAATGATTTTGATAAAAGGAGCTTGTGATGTTCAATATTCTGGGTCCATGGCCAGTAGTGATAAAACGTGGACTTTACTCAGGCTGTATGAACGTTGAAGGAATTACCCAACTTTTAGATGAAAAATGTAGGTACATCATGGGTACATAGATTCTTCTAGCAACTTGACTACTGTAAATGGTTTCTATAGGTGCTTCAGTCAAGATTTCTAATTGCAAGAAAGAGACTGACATAGCTAGTTGTGCAGAAAAAGGCATTTATTAAGCAAGTATTTGTGATTTCCTACATTTGTTGCAAGGGCTGGAGAACAAGCTCTGAGATTTAACTTCCAGAAACAGTGTCTAAATCTGTGGCACAAAATTGATAAAGAAACCACCAATGCTGCCACCAGGCATCAACATAGCAGTTTGTGGAGATGATCTCTGTAATAGGAATTTGACCTGACACATGTTGCAGGGCAGCAAGAAGGTGAAAGAGAAAATAAGCTTCGTGTTTTCTGATGTCAGAGTCTTAGTTTTAGTGCCTGAGTCACAGTCTGACATCTTGGCAGAGCCAAAGTCACTGTATCTCTGCTTCTGAGGGAAGGAATTATGGGACAGTCAGTTCCAACTTCTGCCTTCAAGTGGGAAATTTCCCAACCATTTCCTTGAAAGGATACTCAAAAGGTCATAGACAGCCATGAACATGACAGAAATCTGCTGAAATGGAGTTTTTTTGTATGAATGAAATTTTTTTCTGTTCTAATTTGAAACATACTTTAATCCTACCATGGTAATTTTTGGCCGTCCCCAGATGAAGAAAACTCAGCAGCCCTCCATCCCTAGTAGCCACTGAACTCAGAACATAAAGGTAATGTGATGGCTCTGAGAATATTTTTGGATTCACAGGTGGTCCATTTCTGGCCCAGCTTGATACACGCAACCAGTCTTCTGGGATAATAGTAGATAACAAACAGCTAAGTAAAATAATTGAAAGAATGGAAGTGTGTCACAAGAAATATGATGCTGTTTAAGGGCAAAGAAAGACCCAAATATGAGATAAGCATAAGACTGTTTGCCCTTAAAATCAATTATCTTAGCCTGATACTGAATGTTGTAAAGTTATTATCTATCTGGTCTTCCGTTGCTAAACATTTATTAAGAACAGAGGTCTAGGAAATGTTAAGCAGAGATAGGAAGCGTCCCACTTTGATCATATTGTACAACATTACTGAGCCAAATATTATTCATTCAGGCCATGCCCTATATACCCACACCAGCTGGGCTCATTAAAAAGTATTCTCAGTATCAGAAAGAAGTTAAGGAGTTCAGGGACTGTATCTTAGAAATCATTCTAAGAATAGTTTGAAGAATTTACAAAGCCAGTGCTGTCAGTAATAGTGTGTTTGCCTGATTCCTCAGGGAGCTAATACACGTCAGTTAAAATGTTTTAATTTTTTGCATGACAAATTATGTACATATTGTCATAAGCAGTTTTTTTTTTTT